>NC_058368.1:106007842-106350758 GCF_018350175.1 Felis catus
GCCCGATGTGGGGCTTGAACTTACAAGCTGTGAGGTCATGACCTGAGCCAAAGTCAGATGTTTAACTGACTGAACAACCCAGGTGCCCAATGCAGTTATATTTCTTAAAGCACAGATGTGATCATGCCATTTACATGCCACATATTTTCTGGGACTTATTCTTTTGTGTGGAATGAAGTCACATGAAACTCCATCATCAGTATGTGGCTTTCTAGGGTTGCCAGCCCCTTGAGAACATTATCTAACCATCTTCTTTTCCTGTGTCCCCTGCTCCAGCCACTTGCAAGTCCCAATATCAGTCCTTTCACATCCCTGTCTCATCACCTGTGCTTATTCTCACCTCAGCTGGAATATCCCGGCTCTTCCTCTCTCCACATTTGCAAATTCCACCCTGGACTACAGTCAACTCTATGCTTTCATAACACCTTCCCTGATGCTCTCGGGAAAAAAAAAAATCATGTTCTTTTACTCCGAATTCTTATAGCTCTTTAGGTTATGAGGATTTCCCTTCTTTTAAATTCCTGTTTTTCTCATAGTATCTGTACCTTTCTATTTTTATAATGATCTGTTCATATTTCTTTTTCCACTATCTTAGAGTAACTGCCCCAAGAAGGCAAACCTCCTATCTTATTTATCTAATTCACAAAACCATCAAGGCTGCAGCCTGCCTCTTCTGCCCCCAGTTTCCCCTTGCTGTACACCCTTAAGACCTTCTAGTTTTGGGCTCTACGCTTAGCCTGGGATCTGAGAAATCCCCAAAGTTGAACGTGCAATTGTGTGTTTACATGTGTAACTTAGATTAAATGAGCTGAATTCAAAGGGATTTAATGAGCCACGATCCTTTTCAAGCATGTCTAGTGGATTAGTTTTTCTTGCTTTTGGATAAAATACTGGCAACTTTAATAGATTTTCTGGTCCTTTCCAATTATAGGTATACTCTTATTACAGAAATTGAAAATTCCTGACAGTATTAAATTTCACCTGAACCCTTCGCTACTGGAAAACAGTGATGGTTAGGAAATCACATCCCCCTCCTCTTTTGTGTTCTGGGCAACAACTTATTGCCAATTACCATCCTTCCCCATATGACTTGGAGAAGACAAATGGATGCCCCCTTGCTTACCTATGTCAAGGCCCGACACAGACCCTACTACTTTCATTCTTTGCCTCATAAGTGATTAGCTGAACTGCTTGTCTCATTGATCAGTAGGAACAAATCCTTTGTTAATCAAAGTTTGGTTAAGTTTCTCTTCTTCCTCCAGGCCGGTGAATTTCAATCCATCTTCAGCTTGAGCCGTAATACAGCCTCTCCTGAGAGGAGAGGTTTACTTCAAAGTAAAACATTCTCTGTTCTGTTCTCCAATCACACCACACTTTCATCCCACTTGCCAACACCTGTTTTTTTTCTATCCTTGTTTACCACTCCCTAAAACAGGAAAACTCCGCCTAAACCTGGAGATGCACGCAGATCTAATGGTCATAGTGTTCTCCCCCACTGTGATCATTCTTCTCTCCCATTGCAATGGTCCTTTTGACTAAAGTCTTTTCTTAGAAAATCCAGATTTGTTATTTGACATTCCAGTCTGATGTAACAATTGAGACTGCAAACTCTTCTCTGATTTAAAGCATCCTTCTGCCTCAGCTTGTTACTGCTTTGATCTAGAAGCCCCCTTGGCTTCTTTTCTCCTTACTTTGTCAACTCTTCACTATTTACTAGCTAAGGTTCTGGCCCCCTCACAGCTGGCTGGCAGGAGAGGATTTGTGGAAGGGGCTTCAGCTGATACCACTGGGATTTGTTTGGTGTTAGTGATCTCTGGGCTTCTTTTTGGTACATTTTTGTGGGTTTCTTGGGAAGTTTTCACCACTATGGATATCCCAGTGCCATCTTTCCTCCATCAGCCAGCCACTTCAGCCCCCTGGCCTCAGAAGTCCACCTTTCTGCTGGGTCATTTGCTCACCAACTTCCTTCCCCCCGCCCCACCCCCAGACAGTACTTCTGAATGGAGTCTCCTTAAAAAGAACCCCAGGCCAGTTCCCACCTGTAGTGATGCTTCTTTGGAGAAATGCCACTCACTCTAAGTGTACCCCATCTTTCTCTCTGCTTCGGTCCCTCTGTGTCTTCATGTTCTCAGTCATGACATAAAGTCTAGCTCATGGTGTCTCTCAAGTATTCTGTGTGGACCCCTTGTATTCCTCTCACTTGGCTCCCCCCACATCCTCTTCTTTCCCCTTCCCCACCTAGAGCAATGAGGTAAATACCTCAGCCCCACACAATCTTACCTTGCGATAACATGCTCCTGTCTCAAACTTGTACAACCTCAAGCTGCACGATGGGCGAAGGACTTCAAAACCAGTTTTTGCAAATCCTGCATATGTGGTATGAGGCCTTAATTTGGAATATGGGAGTTTGTAACACCTACCTTTGGGTATTCGCCAAAGCTATGCAAAAACACTTTCTTATACACATTTAAGTGTATTTTTCTCTGGAGAAATTTGGTCAAAGTGGCCATCAAATTCTCAAAATGGTCCCTATCCTGAGGAACGGTAAGACTGACCAGTCATACCTGATATCCTGCCACACACTTTCACATCTCCTATGTTGTTGACTTGGCTTTGGAAGCTTTTATCCTTTCTTAATTTAATACACTTGTATTTATCATTCAAGATTTGTTAATTGTGCACTTTCTTTTCTGAAGCCACTCCTTTTACCCCTCCTGCAGGCAGAGCAGATGCCTGCCTTCTAAGTACTTTGCCACCAGCTTTAGCCATACGTCTGTGAATAACACCTCACTTCCAATGGATTTTTAAATTTTAGTTCCAGTATAGTTCACACACAGTGTTGTATTAGCTTTAGTGAATTTTTAGTTCAACAAATACTGACTGAGTGCTCCAGATGAGCCAGGACCGGTGTTAGGCTGTGAGGACACAGCAGGGAGCAAGGTGGGTATAGTCTTTGACATCATGGAGCATTGTTTCTGCTGCTATATCCGGACTTCAGAGAGGGAAGGTTTCTGTGTATTAATCTTTTATCCTCAATAGATGCCTTAAGGGAAGTACTCAATACACTTATTAAATAAATGAATTAATTAACAGACACACAAAACCTTAAATGTGTTGACTTTCGTGACCATGACAATCTTGTTAAAACTGATCAGTGAAAAGAAAACTGAACTGGTGATACAAAACTGGTGTGCAGAAATCTCTTGCATGTATTTACACTAATAATGAAGCAGTAGAAAGGGAAATTGAGAAAACAGTCCCATTTACAATTACACCAAAATAATAAGATACCTAGGAATAAACCTAACTAAAGTGGTGGGAAACCTGTACTCTGAAAACTATAAAACATTGATGACAGAAAGTGAAGACAACACAAAGAAATGGAAAGACATTCCATGCACATGAATTAAAAGGAAAAATATTGCCAAAATGTCCATACTACATCTACACATGTAATGCAGTCCATATCAAAATACCAACAGCATTTTTCACAGAGCTAGAATGAACAATCCTAAACTTTGTATGCAACCACAAAAGACCCTAAATAGCCAAAGCAATCTTTACAAAGACAAGCAAAGTGGGAGGGATCACAATTCCAGACTTCAAGTTATATCAAAAGATGTAGTCATCGGGGCGCCTGGGTGGCTCAGTTGGTTAAGTGTCCGACTTCAGCTCAGGTCACGATCTCGCAGTCTGGGAGTTCGAGCCCCGCGTCAGGCTCTGGGCTGATGGCTCAGAGCCTGGAGCTTGCTTCGGATTCTGTGTCTCCCTCTCTCTCTGCCCCTCCCCCGTTCATGCTGTGTCTCTCTCTGTCTCAAAAATAAATAAACGTTAAAAAAAATTTAAAAAAAAAAGATGTAGTCATCAAACCAGTATGGTACTGGAACAAAAACAAACTTATAGATTAGTGGAACAGAATAGAAAGCCCAGAAATAAGCCCACAGTTATATGGTCACTTAATCTTCAACATAGCAGAAAAGAATATCCAGTGGAAAAAAGACGGTGGTGTTGGGAAACAAGTCAACAAATGGTGTTGGGAAAATGGTTCAGCTACATGCAAAGAATGAAACTGGACCATTTTCTTACGCCATACACACAAATAAACTCAAAATGGATTAAAGACCCAAATGTGGTATCTGGAACCATGAAAATACCAGAAGAGAGCATAGGTAGTAATGTGTCTGACCTCAGCCATAAGAACATTTTTCTAGATATGACTCCTAAGGCAAGGGAAATAAGAGCAAAAAATAAACTACTGAGAGTACGTTGAAATAAAGTCTTCCACACAGCAAAGGAAACAACCAACAAAAGTAAAAGATAACCTACTTAATTGGAGAAGATATTTGCAAATGACCTATCTAGGACAAAATAGTATCGAAAATATTAGAGAATTTCTACAACTCAACACCCAAAGAATAAGTAATCCAACTTAAAAATGAGAAAAAGACGTGAACAGACATTTTTCCAAAGAAGATATACAAATGGCCAACAGACACATGAAAAGATGTTCAATAACACTCGTCAGCAGGAAAACACAAATCAAAATTACAATTAGACATGACCTCACACCTGTTGTAATGACTAAAATCAATAACACAAGAGACAACAAGTGTTAGTGATGTGGAGAAAAAGGAACCCTGATGCCTGTTGGTGGGAATGCAAATTGGTGCAACCACTGTGGAAAACAGTATGGATGTTATTCAAAAAGTTTAAAATAGATCTACCCTATGATCTAGTAATGGCATTACAGGGTACTTACCACCCCCCCCCCATACAAAAACACTAATTCAGAGGAATACATGCATCACTATGTTCATAGCAGCATTATTTACAATTACCAAATTATGGAAACAGCTCAAGTGTCTATCGACTGATGATTGAATAAGGAAGATGCGGCACACATGCACACACACACTCACACACACACACACACACACACACACACACACACACACACAAACACCCTGGAATATTATTCAGCCTTAAAAAAGAATGAAATGTTGCCATTTGCAACAACATGGTTGGAGCTAGAGTGTAATGCTAAACGAAATAAGTCAAAGACTCAGGATCTACTGGTCTAGTAGTAGTTGAGGTCTCAGCATGGCTACTGGCTCCCAGGGCTGTTCCAGAGGTGTAGTAGGAGCAAGGCCTGCTCGTAGATTTTTGTCACATTCTTTAATGTCTAAAACTACAAAGCATTGTTAATAAAACACTGCATTCACTCAACAAATACTCAGTATCTCCAATATGAGAAATGAGCACTTGGCAGTGGTGATGATTAAAGAATAATTAATAAACCAAAATAATAATTAATAAACCAAATTCTCTATCTCAGAGAAGTTCACAACTTGATGAGGAAAAGAAGGCCAAAAAACTATGATATAAAGCAAAATATAGAAGGAAAGTGTAAGCAATGGTGTAGGAATCTCCAGAGGTGAAAATAATCCCTTGGATTATGATTTTGGAGAAAAAATAATCTTCCCAAAGATGAGGCCATTGGAGCTAACACATTGTATAAATCGTGAAAAGCACAGTTCTTCAGGCAAAGAAGAGCAGAATCAAAAGCAGGAATATGGGAAAGTACAGTTTATAATAATTGACATGCAAAACTAACACAGGCACTCCTCTCCACAATAAGCATTTCCCATGTAGAGCTTGTCATTTGTTTCTAAATACTCAACTTCAGTCTCTAAATAATGAAGCGATATCTTTAGAGCTTGTGATGCCCCTGACGACCCTATAGAGCCAGTCAGTCTGGGATGTGTGTAGAGATTTTGGGAGCCCAGGGGCTTGTCCATTTCTTTGGTGTCTGCTCTTAATAGGAAGCAGAGTCTGTAGACAGATTTCTTACTTAAACCTGACTACTGCAACAGTTTCCCTGTCTAAAGTCTTATGTTTTAAAATTGCCATTGCCTTTACATACTGATGCACTAAAACCAGAATCTAGGTCAGTATGTTCTTGGGATCACATCTAAACTCTGGGACCACCATCTGCCCTGCCTGGGAAGGGTCACAGCTTTATCAGTCAAATACTTGACTCAGATTCAAAATACTTTTCCTCTTAGCTTAGCTCATTTCTCCCACATTTGTCTGCATTTTCTTGGGTTGATTTCTTCATGTTTTTTGTCAACCACCTCTCCCTAGGATTTTTTTTGTTTTGTTTTTTGTTTTTTTGGCGTACTTCCATTTTGTGGGCTGTCTGCATAAAGCCAGGGAAATGGATATCTGCCTGGTTTATTTCTTTCAGTCTTTGATTCTACATGGATTGCTACTCAACCGGTAAGGCTGATTTGCTTTACTCGTTTACCTCGTGGTAGTGTGGCAATCATTGGGCTAATTTACACTGTTTATTTCATTAATCCTCTTCATAATCCTAAACAGATAATACTGATGGACAGATGAGGAAACTGAGGCTCAAAGAGATTAGGTAAATCCATTAGCAAGGGTCCTCAAAGGACATTCAAGACCTCTCTGCCTGCCTTTGAAGCCTCTTCTCTCCTTGAGTTTTGAGATGTGCAATTTCAGGTGGGTTTATTAAAACAATTTACCCTAAATTTTAAAAAAAGATAAATAATTATATAAATTTTAATAGCTGTATGTGATAAATAGTTGTTTTGTTTAGACTACTATTATAGATCACCTCCCTTTTCATGGATTTCATCTGTCGCTCAAGTGATAGAACTATAATGCAGTTCAGAAATTGCTTGACTCATAGGCTGAGCTTTGAGGCTCCCTAGTTTCACTCCTTCCTCTGCACAGGAGAAAACTGAGGACAGGCAGTGCAGAGTAATTGCCTAAGGTTATGTAGATGATGGCAGAGCATGAATATGAGTCCCTAACCTCTCCTACTGGCCTTTGTGTTACTGAATAGCATACAGAAATCTTTTTCTTTTTTACTTTTAGAGGGAGAGAACAGGGGAGGGACAGAGAGCAGGAGAGAGAGAGAGAATAATCTCAAGCAGGCTCCGTGCTGCCAGCACAGAGTCTGATGTGGGGCTGGAACCCACGAACCATGAGATTATAACCTGAGTTGAAATCAAGAGTTGGAGGCTTAACCAACTGAGCCACACAGGCATCCCCAGAAATTCTTATTTTAATAGTTTTAAATCTTCCCATCCATAAGCACAGGATGTCTTTCCATTTATTTGTATGTTCTTTAGCTTCTTCCACCAATATATTGTACTTTTCAGTGTACAAGTCTTTCAACTCCTTGGTTAAGTTTATTCCTATTGTATTCTTTTTCTTCCCCCCCCCACCTGTATTCCTTATGCTGTGCTTTTCATCTCTCAAACTTATTTTTTTTTAATATGAAATTTATTGTCAAATTGGTTTCCATACAACACCCAGTGTTCATCCCAACAGGTGCCTTCCTCAATACCATCACCCACCCTCCCCCTCCCTTCCACTCCCCATCAACCCTCAGTTTGTTCTCAGTTTTTAAGACTTTTTCTTTATTAAGTATTTTATTCTTTTTAATGCTACTGTAAATGGGCTTTTATCTTTTTAAATCACCACTTATTTGTATTGAGTGATTGAGAGAGAGAGAGAGAGAGTGTGTGTGTGCGTGTGTGTGTGTGTGTGTGTATGTGTGTGTGCACAGGGGAGAGTGGCAGAGAGACAGGGAAAGAAGGAATCCCAAGCAGTTCTGTGCCATCAGCGCAGAGCCCCACGTGGGGCTCAAACTCATGAACCATGAGATCATGACCTGAGCCAAAATCAGGAGTTGAATGCTTAACCGACCCAGCAGGTGCCCCATAAATGGGCTTTTAAAATTTTTTTCCTTTGTAAGTAGGTCACTGTTAGTGTATAGAAATGCAACTGATTTTTGTATGTTGATTTTGCATCCTATAACTTTACTCAACTTATGTATTCTCACATGTTTTTCATAGATTTTATGGTTTGCTGTGTATAAGATCATGTCATCTGTGACCTAGTAATGTTACCTCTCCATTTTTGATTTGTATTTTATTTCTTTTTCTTGCTTAATTCCTATGTCTAGGATTTCCAGTACTATGTTGAATAGACATGGCAGCAATGGGTATTCTTGTCTTTTTCCTTATGTTAGAGCAAAAGCTTTCAACTTTTCTCTGTTATGTATGGTGCTGGCTGTGGGCTTGTCATATATGGCTTTTATTATGTTCTGGACATATTTTGGACATTTGGACATTCCTTCTGGACATATTTTGTTGAGTATTTTTATCATGAAATTATATTAAATTTTGTGAAATGCTTTTACTGCATCTGTTGAGATATGATCATGAGATTTTGGCTCTTCATTCTCTTAATATGGTATATCATATTTATTGGATTGTGTATGTTGAACCATCATTGCATCCCAGAGGTAAATCTTACTTGATTATTGTATATTATCCTTTTAACATGTTATTGACTTTAATTTGCTAGTATTTTGTTGAGGATATTTGTATCTATGTTCATCTTGGATATTGGCTTGTTGTTTTCTTGTATTGTCTTTGTCTGGCTTTGGTATTAGGGTGATGCTAGTCTCATAAAATGAGTTTGGAAGTATGTACACTGTTAGTAGGAATGTAAGATGGTACAACCACTCTGCAAAACAGTGTGGAAGTACCAGTAAAAATAGAACTACCATATAATCCAGAAACCTCACTCCTGGATATATCTCCAAAACAACGAAAATCAAAATCCATGGATAGACCTGGAAGAAATTATGCTGAGTGACAAGAAGTCACAGAGGGACAGATACTGCATGATTCCACTTATAGGAAGTATCTAAAATAGTCAAACTTATAGAAGCAGAAAATAGAATAGTGAGTCCCAGGAATGGGGGAGGAAGAAATGGAGGTTGTGGTTCAATGTGTATAACATAACAGTTCATACACTAGAGATCTGCTGCATAACACAGTGCCTATAGTTAACAATATATTGTTAGGTGCACTTAAAATTTTGTTAAGAGAATAGTTTTCACAATTAGAAAAAGAAATTCTTATTTAGACAAAACTCAATGCAATTCAATGGTGAATTCTTCCAGAATTAGCTATAAAATACATATATACATAATGTACATGATTTTGTCCTCTATTCTTTTGTCTTGTTTGCATGCTATATCTCCTCTACTTGGTCTGTCTAGACCATCTTATTAATTTGTTCTTATATATGGGATTCTCATTCTATTCTCACATTTTCTCCTTGGCATCCATAACTGTTCAATTGTTCCTTTAAATACCACTCTCAATATATTTCAAATTTATTTATTTTTGTTAACTTCCATAAAATATATTTAAGTCATTCTCTATTTATTCTTTGATGTGGTTTACCTTTATAATGTCATATTGGTATTAGTGACCCTTTAGAAATTATCTCCAACACTTGATTTTTTGCCTTTTGAGTTCCTGTATATTACTTCCTAGGTATTTAATATGAGTTATCATATTGTCATTGCTTTGTAATTTATCAACTTCTAGCTTTCATTTCCATAAGATAAGCACTGTTGGTGTATTTTGTCTTTTGTAAATATTAGCCTCATAGGTGCTGTGGCTAAAAGGTAAGCTGTGGGTTCAACATCTGCTTCCATCAGTAATTAGCTGGATAGTTTGGGGCAAGCTACTTAATCTATCTCTTTTTTATTTTTATGAACATGAAATATGATAACAATGATCCCACTTTCTATATTCATGAGGATTAAACAACCTAACACATTTAAAGCCATTAGTAAAAGCTATATTTCCAGCATAAAAGTCTGTCCCAAAACATTCATTTTGACCATATTAAAAGAAGAAACTGGCATTCTTCCTCTCTATTATAGATATTTATATCTTTACCACAAGGGTAAGAATTATATTTAGAATTCTTCATAATCCTATCACCACTTTATCAAATAATGGTTTTTTTTTTTTCATTTTTACATAATAGTAGTCACACATAGGATGGCTACCATCTGGAATTCTTGTTCATGGAGCAGTTGTCATAAATATTTCCCATGGTGTTAAATTTCATAAGTATAATTTTAATGCTATAAAATAACATCACAAGTTGGTAATTTGCAATTTATCTTAATCTTTTCCTCATTATTAGACGTTTATTTGGCATTGCAGGTCTATAGATTTTGGAATTAACATAATTGATCTGCATGCTGGCTGAGCAATATTAGGCAGGCTATTTAACATCTGTGAACTTTAATTTTCTTATCTATAAAATGGAAATAATTATTTCTGCCAGGATTATGTTATTTTAAAAAATGTACTGACAAAGCTATAATGTAAAGTAGTTACCAAACTACTTCTTTTCTACCCCAACCTAAAATAGTTTCTTCCCATCCCTACTGTAGTTTTGGTCAAATGTTTTTCTTAATTCAAAGATATGTCTGACAGTATTTTAAGAGAATAATTGAACTGGATATATATATATATATATATATATATATATATATATATATATATATTTTTTTTTTTTTTTTTTTTTACTAAGAAGCTAGTTTATCAAGTCAAAACTGAGCCTCATTAGATAAACCTTTCAAATGTTGTTCTTGTGTTTACCTTGAAGCTGTCATAGCAAAAGCCAAAAGCAAAAACTGATTTGTTATTCATATTGTGTTACATAGCTATCTGATATAATGATTTTCTATTTTATTATCTTATCTTCAAATACAAAGATAGTGACATATTTAGAAGATTGTGACTCTGCCTACATATCTCTTACTCTATGTTCTAACAGATTAAGGCAACATTCCAATATATTTAGTCAACTTGATTATCCTTTATTTTTAACCTAAAAGAAATTACATCAGAATATTTACAATAAATTCACAATTGGAATATGTAATACTTATTCAAATCTGTTGCTTTACTTGCCAAGGGTATATTGAGGTATCATCATTTTTCTATGTCATTTCTCAGAGGCATTTCCAATTTCAGAAATATCTGCTGGAACAAAAGGAAAAAGATTTATAATAAGTGAAATTCTTGGAATTGCAAATGCAATCACCAAAATATGAGAAGTGAATTTTGGATACATGCCAAATCATTGCTACTCAACCTTATCTTTTCTTTTTTTATGATTCTGTCAGAATATTTCATTGCTTAGGGCATTGAGTAATTTTCTGGGGTAGGGTTCTCCACTCCACCCCCCATTCTTATCTGACCTAAAACACAAATGGCATTGATCTAGGAGTTAATAAATATATGACATGATAACGTTTTATTGATGAGATGACATTAGCACAAAATGCTTTCATGTAAAAATAGGATTGACTTAGAAAAAGTTACTCTAGGCTCTTAAACACATACAAGTTCTAGGAGGTATGCTACAGGGATGGTTATTTGAAAGATGAAAAGTCCACTTTAATTCGGAATATGATGATAATATTTATCATTAGATATGAATTACGGTAAAATTGTGCCTGAAATTTCTTAAGCTTCCAAACTGGCACCGTTGAAAGTAACCACTTTGAGGAGGAGAGAGTATCAGGACCAGATTTCAGCCTCTGAAATGTTCTCTGAGCTGAGCCTGGAGTGACTTTCAGCTGTCCTCTTCAGGGTCTGTCTTGCAATGTTTAAGCAGTGAGTGCTGAATTTTTGACAGAAATTTAATATCCATGTTACTGGAGATAAACTCAGGCTTGTGTTTTCTAACTCATATTTTGGATACAAAAGGGTCAGAAGTCATGTGACGCTTAAGGCAGATATACTATCTTTCCTGAATTTTTGGTGGGACCTTTTGTTTTGTTTTGTTTTTGGTCCAGGTGGTTTTCAGTTGCAAGTGGGAGACAGAGGTGGCATTCAAGTGGTGTGATCTCAGGGATAACTAGGAGCCCTTCTTCCTCTCCCAGCTTACCCGGAATTTCCCCCCATCAGTTCTCTTGCAATTTCCTCAATAAAGAACCTAGATTTAAATTCCACGCTTAAAGATAAGAGAAGTGGGGATTAAAACACAAATACTCCCTTTGAAAGAGAACATATTGACTTAAAGTCGCACTAAAATACCTGCTTCTATCAGATCATGACTCAAAGCAGGTTTTGTTGTTTAGGTAAGAGGAGAAGAAATGAGCTTCATAAAAGGAAATATGTGTTAGTGGAATTTTAAAATAAAAACTGTTTTTACTTTTTCATCTCCCTTAAGCAAACTCATTTTAGCTACATTCAAGCATTGGGTAAATATAGAACCTCTCTCTTTTTTCCCAGCTTGCTCTGAACTACTGAATGATTTGAGTCTCCTAGTTTGGGGGAAATTACAGAATACAACACTGAGAGTGTGTACTTGGTATTGTTGAACCTCTGCTTGACAGTCTACAAAGTGTGATGAAGAGACTCATCAAATGTCTGAACATGAGATCTTTTTTTGAAATTCCCAAGAAAGTAAATTCTGCAAACTGCTAACTGGCCTTGAGAAAGATTCCAGAGCAGATTATTAAAAGATTGGCTTTAGGAGTTCCAAAAATAAGTGGTAATCACTGGATTTATGAAAAAAGCATGACCAGTTTTGGACTCATTCCCTTTTTGGACTGTGGGTTAAGGGCATGGTATGGCCATAGTGCTTCCTAATTTCAGTAAAGCACTTAAGACAGTCAAGGTACTAGATGGAGTCATTTGAGCTGGAAAGTAGTGCAGGTAGGCGAATTTGTACCTTGGAGAACCACGTGCAAATGCCAGTGATTAAAATTAACTTATGTTATCCTTTACCCTGTCTGTTCAGTATTTTCAATTATGATCTTGATAAAGTTGCAGATGATTTGAAATAGCAGGGCGATCTCATATATCAGACGATGGAATCACAGTTCAGAATTAATTGGCTGGCATTCTATAGTGATAGTGATAGTGGTAGTGATTTAGCACTCCAATCTCAGTGCGCATACTTAAGATGAATTACACATGGCTTAAGAGCCATGTGTGAGAAAGATTTATGGTAGAATTACTACCTGCATAGCAAGCATGATGGAAGACCTGCTCTACTCTGTGCTGGTCAAACCATCTAGTATGGTACATTGAAGACATGATGTCCCATTTTAATTGGAACACAGATAAACTACGCTGTGTCCTTGGACGCTATGACTTTATTGTTTACATCAGGAAAATTTTTTGGAGGTGAAATTTGGAATTGCCATCTTCTTAACTTTCTGTTGTATAGGAGCTGTCATTTGTTGCAGAATCCTGCAGATTTTCTGGAATTTAGTACGTGCTGGTGACAGTGATCATTTCTAGTAGGACAGTGTCTTTCTCTTTCTCCATTGTGGACTAATGCGAAGTCAGGGAGGACAGCTCTGATGAATTAGGGAGTTTTCGCTTTCCCAAAAATGAAGTCAGAAAAAAATTCATGGATCCACTGTATAGCAATAAACAGTAGAGAAATCAAAATTTTAACTTTAATATTGAATTGTAAGAACTCATTGAATAATAGGGGTCTGTGATTTCTGCCTTACCCCCTGCCCCACAGTAACCGTAATTTCCACTTGGCCTTTTTCCCCCTCTATTATTCCACTGTTAATCTGAAGGTTGTCTGCATACACTCCGTATATGTTAAATGAAATGTTAGTTAACTTCTGTTAAATTTATGCCAAGTAATAATGAAAAATACTTTTCAAAAGACAAAAGGATTCATTTTTAATACAAGGATTATAGAAAGGAAAACCTGGAAAGCTTGAAGTAACCCATTTCTGGAACTGCAAAACCAAATCCTGTTTAAAAAACCAAACCCCAAAACACTTGGGCTTGGGTGTTTCTTTAACCTTTGTCCACTTAAAGGAACTTTATTTAAAAATATAATTTGGAAGCACATACTAACTACTTCATAATGCAAAAAGAAACAGAATGGTGAAAAATTGTAGCAATTACAGAATTTGTTGTTCCAGAGTCTACAAGGTAAAATATTAGCAACCAGAAAGGATAAAGTTACATGTCCTTTTGTGGTTGGCACCACTAAGAGAGGAAAGAGAAATTGAGAAAGGAAAAGAATAAGGTCTTCACAATTTTGTGGCTTGGGTTACTAAGCACTTACAATAAATAAAGCTTAAAACACAAGCACATCATCTAAGACAAGTATGTATTAAAAACCAAAAAGAACCTTCAGGACTAAGTTACTTTTTTTTTTCCCAGAGACTGAACTAAATAAATTACTTTGTAGGAAAAAATACTCTGAATGATTGGTTCATTCAAAACATTAAAAACAGTGGTATTTGTTCATTTTAGTCATAACTCTTGAAGCACTTAATTGTTTGCTTGATGAGATAAAACCAGATTGAGTGGGAGCCCATTTAAAGTATAAAAATGTTATTATTATTATTATTATTATTATTATTATTTGTTGTTGTTGTTGTTGTTGTTTTTGGTATTTAATTGTCATCAGGGTCATAAATCAAATGATTCACCTGGACATTAAATTCTTCTGATAGCCACTGAACCTCCCCAAAAGAAAATGTTTTGTAATTTATCAAGAGGTAATCAACTTATGGTTATAATGTAGAGAAATTAACCTTCAGTGTGATCAAAATGAATTAAAAGTGGTGATATGAGAGAAATTTTCTTTGTTATTACCACTTAGCTAGTAGGATCTCCAAAGCAAATAAAAATAAATGTGAGCAGAACTCACAACTTTATTTTTATGAACCTAAGTACTTTGGCTTACTGGTAATTGCAAGGTCTGCTCAGCCAGAGGAAGGAGAATTAGTGGAAAACTCCAATGAAAATCTGTGTGAGAAAGTGCAAAGGTAAGAATGTCCTAAAAATGGATGAAAATAATATTATCATATAAGAGTAAGCTTCTAACTCAGTTGCCATCATTAAAAGGCATTGGAAATGACAAATGGAGATCAGCTGTGGTGACTATTTATCTCAAGAAACCTAATTCTTACCAAATGCAAATATTGTAGGGGATAGATTAAAAAAAAAATCCCCAAAGAGAAACTACTAGACTTTTTCTTGGATTGTCAAGAAAGAAAGGATTACAGACAAGACTCTGAAAAATGATGAAAATGTTACTGTTAATTAAAAATTTTGTAACTTCCAGATGTTTCTGGGAATTTCAATTTCTTAGAAACTGTGGTAAGTTTAGTAAAGCACCTGTAGAAGTAATTAAATTTAGTGGAAGACAGATGAGAAATTTGCTTCAATTTAACAATTACTTGGTAAATGCTCAGTGAGCTCATATGATAATTCTCAGGTGTACAGTTTTGCAAAGATAAGTGCAGTAGATTATTGATCAATAGATATTTTGGCTTTTAGGAAAAAAATTACCTTGTGAACATGCAGATAATTTTCCATAAATCTCCATCTTTAATATTTAAAAATCATGAGGAATACACACGGGAAAATGTAGAAAATATAAATGTACAATATAACAAATATTTTTGAAATCCACTCATGAAATTCCTCCCAAGTCATACAGTAGAACACGTTTAGTGCCCAAAAAGTACCCTGTGTGCTCCACCTGATCACCACATCTTTTCAACTTTTGTTTTCCTTTATAGATTTGCTCTTCTAAAAACAATATAATTTAGTCTTCCCTCTTTTTGATATTTATATAAGTGGAATCATAATGCATGCATTCCTTTGATTCTTCATTTGGGGAATCTTTATGAAATTCATCCATGTTCTGGGGAGTATCTGGAGGAAAAATTCTTAATTGTGCATAGTATTTCGCTGTTTGACTATACCACAGTGTATCTTTTGCCATTCAACTATTTGTGGACATTTAGTTTGTTTTTTTTTTTTAATTTTTTGGCCATTGTAAGCACTTCCTTCAAAAGCCTTCTATATATTTTAGATCATATGTGCATGTTACTCTAGGGAATATACCTGAAGAGAAATTGCTAAGTGAGAGGATATGCATACTTTGTAAAAAAATTTATTATTTTGAGAGAGATGGAGACAGCACAAGTGGGGGAGTTTTTTTATGGGGGCAGAGAGAGAGGGAGAGAGAAACCCAAGCAGGCTCTGTGCTGTCAGCTTAGGGCCCGATGTGGGGCTCAAAGTCATGAAATATGAGATCGTGACCTGAGAGGTCATGAAACTGAGAATTGGACACTCGACCGACTGAGCCACCCAGGTGCCCCAGGATATGCATACTTTTAATTTTGTTAGGTGACTTCAACTTTTATCCAAAGGAGTTAAACCAATGGGCATATGTTATAGCATTATAAGAGTTCCCACTGTGGTCTGTCCTTGCCAGCATTTGATTTTGCCAGACATTTTAAGATTTGCCTTATGAAGAAATGGTGAGGAAATCATGGTATCCCATTGTGGGTTAAACTTCATTTCCATACAGAAAAGTTTGGACACTATTCATGCTCTCTGAATTTCCTGTTTTAGATGTTTAAAAGTATTTAGATGTTTAAGTGTTTCATCTATTTGGGTAAGCATCTTTTTCTTTTCCATTTTGATTGATAGGAGTTCTTTATATATTTGTGATACTTGTCCTTATCATTTATAAGTAGTGCAAAAGAAACAAACAAAATCAGTGGCTTGTCTTTTTCCACTCTCTTTGTGGTGTCCATTGATGAACAAAATTCTTAATTTTTATGTGGTCATATTTGTCAATTTTTTACTTTGAAAATAATGCTTTTTTTCTCACTTGAGATGCTTTCCCTACCCTATAATCATTAAGGTGTTCTTTTATGTTATCTTCTTAAAGCTTTCTCTTTTCTAGTCTCTAAAAAGGTTTGTGTAAGAATTGAATTTGTTCCTTAGATTTTTGGTAAAATTTGCTGAGAAAGCCATTTGAGCTTGAAGTCATCTTTGTGGGAAAACTATAAACTATTATTCAATTATAAAACTAGGCTTTCTACAGTATTTCTTTTTGAATTTGTTTTTTCAAGTTTTATTTTTCTAGGAATTTTCCCATTTCACCTATGTTTTTAAATTTATGGTTAGAGTTGTTCATAAATTCTTTGTTATCTTTTTTATGTCTGAATACTTACTCTAGTGTATCTTTTAAAAATGTTGTTTTGGGGGCACCTGGGTGGCTCAATCAGTTAAGCGTCCGACTTCGGCTCAGGTCATTATCTCACAGCTCGTGACTTCGAGCCCTGCATCAGGCTCTGTGCTGACAGCTCAGACCCTGGAGCCTGCTTCAGATTCTGTGCCTCCCTCTCTCTCTGTCCCTCCTCTGCTCATGCTCTATCTCCTGCTCTCTCTCTCTTAAAAATAAATAAACAGTAAAAAAATGTGAAAAAAATGTTGTTTTTGAATATTTATTCTCCTTTTATTGGCCTTAAAATCTCCTTATAATTGGTCCTCATAATTGTCAATTTTTCTTTTCAAAGAACAAACTTTTTATTGTTCTCTATATATTTGTCCTCCTTTTCATTAATTTTGGGCTTCTCTTTACTTTTTCTTTTCTTTTTTTTTTTTACCTTCTTTGATGTGATAATATTAAGTTTTTCATACATGAGTTATACTTATCTCATTAACTTAAATTATTTTTCATTTTGATATTGACATCTTTGGCCATATATTATCTCCTAAAAACTGCTTTAGATTCATCATATAAACTTTGATATATTACATTTTCACTATTTACTGATAAAAAACCTTTTATAATTCGTTTTATAATTATTTCCTCAATCTGTGTATTATTGAGATATATCTTAATTTCAAACAATATTACATGTTTTCAAACATCATGTCCTAATATTTTGCTTGACAGTGTACTTTCAGTTTTGTAAATAGATAATCACTTAACACAGTTATTGAATTGGAGAAGAATTAAGACGGTGAATTGGAGAAATGAACTTGCCTTACTTTGGCTCCTTATGTACATTACAATTTTCAACATGTAAAGCTCAAACCCCATGAAACCCAGGATTGTAAATTCTCTGATTATATCTCCATTGGCTCCACACATCTGCTTTTCTGACTTTCTTTACCGCCTATCTCTGATTCCTGAAATCTTCCATATGGGCCCCCTGAATTTCAAGGTTAGTTATCAGTAAAATTCTTTACATGCTTAAACTTATTTAATGAAGATTCCCCTTACCCTCATGTTATTGCTGAAACCTGGCTCTTATCTCAGTGGAGGCTGTTCTCTCTTCCAAACCCCCCATAGCTGGGCCTGGAATGGATATAAGGGCCTCTTTGCAACCTCATTGATGTTCATGACTGTTCTACTCACCTTGCTTCCTAACATCTCTTTTATTTTCATATCATTAAACTCTATCAGATGTTTTCCCTCTTTGTTGTTTTCATCTATAGTTCCCTTGCTCACTATTTCATAGCTTTCAAAAGCTTTCAGTTTTTGACTCGCTGCCACTTTCTCCAACACCATTTGTTATAATTTTTGGTGAATTAAATATTCTCATAGATTATCTTTCCAAAATTCTGCACTATAAGTTTCTTCATCTCTCTCCTCCTTTGGTCTTGTCACCTACTATACCTTGTCTGTTAGTCTCATGGTCATACCCTTAACCTTGTTATTGGTAATAACTGCCATCCTTCCATAGTATCATTCTTAAGCATCTTACTCACCCATAACTATCTCCTCATTTCTCCTTTATTTTCTCCAGATTCCTAAAGCAAAGATTGTTTACGTTCCATCTATATTCCCTTGGCTCAACTTTTTCATCTGAAGTTATGGTTCCCAACATTCTGGTAGAAGAAGTCGGTGTGTCAATCACTTGTGACTTTCATCTTCTCTCTTCTTTTCTGAGGACTGTGTCAGAAAAAGGAACTTGTCATGGGAATCCCCCTCCTATAAATGCAAGCACATTTCAGAAGTTTAGGGAGATGGTGTATAACATTCCCATGGGAAACCCTCAACCAATGGGCATAGTCAGTAAATAATGTCCCAGTTTCCCTGTCTTTGATAGGACAATTCTGAGGCATATCCTACATGGTTTTCAGGTTGTCCTCTATGAGACTGAACTCCAATTTCCCAGCTTACCTGGATTTACTTGCTTTTGCTTTTTTTATTTTTTTATTTTTTGTTACTATCCCACTTCCTCATTTCCTCACTTGGTGCTTCCTGGAACTATCTCACAAATACACCACCTGCGTGTATTTTCTTGTCTCAAGGCCTCTGCTGGCGAGAACCCAGTCTAAGATATATAACAACATCAATAGTTCTTTAGCTCCCTTTGGGACCTGCATTCCACTGATCCTGCTGTTTTTTCTCTGGTCTTCACTGCATTCCCTCATGTTCTGATTTCTGTTCCCACTCATTTTAGAGTTCATGGAACATAGTTATAGTCACTCCATTGTATGTGCTCTCTTTCCCTTGCTCTTCCCAGTCTTTGTCATATAGGCCTGGCCAAATCTTAAGCTTTGTTAAATCTCACTCAGTCTGCTATTAATCCTTTTCTCTGATTTATTATGACAAATCTGCAAGAAAATATAATCTCTTTATTTGTTCATCTGTTGCTCCGTATTAGAATCTAAATACCATGAAATCATGATTTTGCCTGTTTTCTTCATTTATGTGTCCACAGTGCCTAAAAATGTGGCTGGCACATAATAGGGACTCAATAACTACTTTTTGGACAGCTGAATAAGGCTGGAATCACCTCCATAGTGTTCTTTTATATGGAGGTGATTCCAGCCTTATTCCAGTGTTTTAGGCAATGTGGGATTCAGAGTTATCCACAGATGGCTCCTGAGGAAGACATAATCCTTCCATATATTTCCTTTACTCCACTTGCACCTTTTTCTGTTCATACCTACTTATCATTGGTGATATCATGACTCTGAAAAATCAGTGTATAAAAAAGGATTTCTTTGACCAAAGTCTGGTATTTGGGAAATTATTTTCAAATCTTTAACATCAGCCAAGGTGATTTTCCTCCCTCCTAGGATGGATCAAAGCATATAACCAGTTTAGAATATTTCAGTATGTCTTTTCAGTTGTGTAAACAAAGCATAGCACTGAGTCGTGGCGGCTTATAACGTTCTTTTCATCTGAAATAATAACTTATTGCACACTTACTGTATAACAGGCACTGCCATAAATGCTTTATGTATTTGATTCATTTATTAGATAAACAATTCTATGATAAAGATTTATTTCTATTTCTATATGAGAAGAAAGTCTTGTTGAGAGGTTGAATAACTTTCTTGAAGTGTCGTAACTAGTTACTAAAGGACTTGGTATTCTCTATTCCATACATGAAAACCAGCTTTTCTGATTTAAAGCTTCAGGATCTTAATTACTGTTCTGTACACTATTTTCTTTTACTTCACATAAAAATAAAATAAGACAGACTATTTGCCAGTGGGCACTTATAATGTGCCAGGCATTTTATGCATTATATGAGAAAGCCCTTGAACAACAACATGTAGTTGTAAGAACGTTGGGTTGCAGGCTGAGACTGGATCTGTCTCTTTCATCCCTAGAAACCACAGACAGGACATTTAAGTTCTCTGGTCTTAATCATTTTCATCTATACGTCCATCTGTTTAACACTAAATGCCTGGAACAGTGACAGATCTTAAGAAATGCATAATGAAGGAGAAAGTTTCCATCTATTGAGGTGATTATAGTCTAGTGGGAGAGACAGTTGTTAGTAGCCAGTTAGTTACTCCTCAGAATGGAAGGTGCTATGACAAAGGAGAGTATGAGATGCTTTGGAAACACAGGAAGAACATGAGTTGGGGGGGATGTTTCCTCTTTAAAATGAAGGCTTTGCACTAAACGAACTCAGAGGCCCCTAGCAGTAACCAATAATACTCCATACGATTAAAGGAGGAGTCTCAGAAAGCACAGTAATACCCCCTTTGCCTCAAATTAATATTTGTGGGAATTTAAAGGCTCATTGTGACATTATCTCTTTATACTTTTTACATCTTCCTTTTACCCATTCACCCTCACTTCAGGCAATGTTTCTCCCATGTAAAGCCCCTGCATCATTATCACCCTGTGCTGTAATAAAAACAAAACAAAACAAAAAACAAACAAACAAACAAAAAAACATTTTGATGTCTGGGTTTCTCCTCAGACCTACTGATTCACTCTCAAGAGCTGCAGCCTGTAAGTATGGCACTTTAACAAGGATCCTAGGTGATATCCCAGAACTTACACCGTTCTGGGAAACTACCTCATAGTAGGATCCCTCATATTTAAAATAAGGCTCTTTGGATTGTCAGAAAAAGAACAGTCTAGGACAAATACTAAGCCATAGTGAAAAACAGCTTCAAGAGTAAAGTTATATGGTGTGCCATTATTTTTATTTAATAATGAGCATGTTAAATAGTATATTTGATATTGTTAAAATGGTTCAGGTTTAAACCAGTTTCTCTGTCAAAAGGGGAGCTACTCATCAATTTAATACCTTCCACTGTTAGAAGTTCTTGATGACCTGGAGTTTGGGCCTGAGTCTTTATGACATTAATCTCAGAAATTATTGTCCATGTGGAAAGACACATTAGGCCTCTCTTAAGAAAAGCCAACTTACAGTTAATTCTCATCATGTAATTCTTCCATTTGGAGGGACTGTCTTAGAGAAGCAGTGGTCATGCATGCAGCTTTTGTCAGAAGACCCAAAGAGGCTCTTTTCAAGTGTTTATAAAATATTCAGGTATCTAGAACCCTTGATGACAGCCCTTCACTTGCCCCTCAGGATTCATTCTAGTTCAGATTTAGGAAATAGGTGCTTCTCACAACTGAACTATCAGGATTCATTATGATCTCAATGACACCAGCAAATAATGCTTACGCTTTGCATAATGTGAGCTCATTATTGTCAATACCTTTTATATCAATGGTCATATCATCCTTATAAGAATCCTAAGAAGTTGATATATTAAAGTTATTTGACAAATAAGCAAAAAGGTGCAGAAAAGTTTAGTGCTTTGCTTAAAGCAACCCAGCTCATAACAGAGCCAGAAATACCACTTTGTCCCTTGATATCAGTTCCATCTCATGCTGCTTTCTCTTTGAATAACTTACACAACCCTGAGAATAACTTCTTGTCCAGTGAAGTATGGATAAAGGAACAAGGCACTGAAAACTTAACTTGGTGTGGTAGATAAAAGTTGGCCACCAATTTACTATTCTTCCTATGAGAAGGTGGAATGTATTTTTCCACTACCTTTGTTTCCACTGGCCTTTGTGACTTACTCAAGCAGTAGATGAAGTGAAAGGCCCATTCCAGGACAAGGTTGCAGCATTTGCCTGGCCTCTGAAACATGCACTCTTGGAGTCTTGAGTCACCATGTAAGAAATCGACTTCTTTGAAGAAAACATGCAAAGAGATCCTGAGACTGAATAATGATGGAGAAGTGCCCAGCTGAGGCCAGCCATCCAGCCACCCATACTAGAATGACATCGGAGATTCTCCAGATCTGTCCTGCCCTTAGTTGATGCCAAATGGAGCGAAAGAGTCAAGAGTCGCGTCTTGCTTGGATTTCTATCACACATAATCATGAGACAGAATAAGGTGTTTGTTGTGGCCACTAAGTTTTGGGGTAGTTTTTTTACCTAGCAATAGATATGAAGAACACTGTTAAGAACACTGAAAGAAGAAACACTGAAGGAAGTGCTATTGAATTAAGACTCAGTAAGATCACCAGCTGCAGTGTTTACCTAAATAAATATCCATTGTTTCTTTTTCCCACATGATCTCTACTCCTTAGGCTTAAGAGTCACAGTGAACTCTGGGGTCTTTTAAACTACTTGGCTGTTAACAATAGGTATTTTGGGTGAAGAGTAAACTACATACCCCTTGATCCTCCCTACCAGTGATCAGTCACCATCCCATGACTATCCATCAGACCTCATACTGTGCATCACATTCTCATCTTAGCCATCTGCCACCTTCAGGAAAACTCTCCTCACTCAGTGACTTTAGTTTGTAAATCTCCTCTCTATCTCCTCCCCTGTTGTTTTCATCAGTGTCTTCAATATCAAATTCTTGCCCCTTTGACATGCCACCTTCATGGTTATCTAACCTCCTTAATTCTGTCTCTCCACTTCTCCATATTCATTCACTGATAATATTTGTTTTTGACCTACTCATTCTTAGGAAGTATTCAGCCTCTTCTCCATTTCCACTCTTTGACTACAATCCCCTTTCTCACACCATTAAAACATAGATATTCTCCAAAGTTTGCCCTTAGTTTTCCTCTTTTCTCTATTTTCTGTTCTAATGGCTTCCTCATTGCCTTGAAGTTGATGACTTGGGTCAAGACTTCCCATAACGAGTTTAAAATTACGTGGTCCTGCAGTAGTAAACCCCTTATGTTGAACATAACATGAATCTTACTTTTCTTCTCTTTTCCTAACATTCCTGTTTCCATAAATTTCACAACCAGTTTTCCTAAACTCTGAACTCTAATCTCAGGCCATCTAAATCCTTTCCTTCCTGGATCTGACCTCTTCAGCTTCATCTGATTTTCCCTTCTCTATCCTTTTTTCCACTCTAGCTATATGATACTTCCCTTAGTTTCCTGAATAAATCTTGGTCTCTCCCAACTCGGGTCCCTCCCATGTGCAACTTCTTTTCTTTCTAGAATGTTCTTCTCTCTTTCTTCACTTCTTTACTTATCTTCTGTGTCTGTCCCTGTTACTTGTCTCCCTAAGAGCCTTTATCATCTTCTTCTTTGCTAACAGAATACTACCCCATAATTTTTTTCAGATATTGACCACATATGTACTTCATGAGCACTTCTCCATTTGCAAAATTAAATGTCTATCAATAATAAGCATATTATGGTCATTCTGTTTTTCTCACCATTGGTTGTTTTGGGCATTAGCACATGAAGGATGTGCATTAACCAACGTATGTTCAGGAGGCAGCAACCATATTTTAACAGAGAGCTTCAATATAGTGATTAACCAGATATTGAAGAACTGGAAAGTCAAAAATGGAAAATTCAGGTATCACACAAGAAATAACTGCAGGAAGAAGCAAAAACAAAAGGTTGGAATTACTGAGCTCAGAAGTACAGAGATGGGGCTCCATAGAGAGCTTGGCTCCACACATGTGCAGAGTAGATTCTGGCTGGCTGTAGTGTTAGTGTTTCTGGAAGAGTGTAAGGAGGTAGAAACTGAAATCATTTTGCTGTTCCTCCAGGAGCTAATGGTTGCCAGCAACTGAAGTAGCATTGTTGGGGTTACCCTGACAAACACAATAAACAGGAAGCAAAAAATTCCTTCACCCTCTTGCAGCCACACAGTTTCTCTCTAGCACCCTCTATCACCAGAGCATAACAGGTAGCAAGAACTCTTTCTTTCCAAGCCACATCCTTCTAGTATTCACTTTCTTTTCATGCTTTTTTTTTTTTGGACCATTACTTTGGATTACCCCTTACACAGACTCTTCTCATAACTTCTAGTCTTTTCCATCCTACATGGTCCAGCTCACCACTTCCTATGTCCATCATATCTTCCAATTTAATGTGACCATTTTGTTCTCTGATTTGTATGCCTCTTTCATAATTTTTATTTTCTGCCTCCTTTCATTGTGAGTTATGTACATGCCTTCACTCAACATTAAAAGCATAAGATTTGGAGTCAGACAGAATTGGGTTCAAATCCTGAGTCCATTACTTAGTAGCTCTGTGTTAATTTAGAGGCACAAGGTTCTTGCACGATCTGTGCTCATAAAATTCCTTTAATGAATAGAGTTTAAAAGATCTTGGTATATTTTAGTGATCTCTTGCACAGTATTACAGTGTCTCTAAATATGAATTGTTTTACATAATATTCTTATATATTGGCAGTCAAGATACAGGCATGTCACTGAAAAGATTTCTCTGTAGACTTGGTGAATTAACATGGAACTAGAGTGTATTCTCTTCTTTCTTGAAGAGTTACTACCACTAGATTCCTTTTGATTCTTGAACAGATTGACGGACTGAAACAAATGTCTCATTTCAAGGATGATAGATCATTAAGCTCCGTAGCCATTAAGAACTTCTACAGAATCATTTTGAATGTTTTTTCACCAGTAAATTGCAATTCCTATCATCTAGATTTATAATTCGTAAGTAAGTCATTAAAGATTTAACATAGGATGTGGCGCCAGGGTGGCTTAGTCGGTTGAGCATCCAGCTTCGGCTCAGGTCATGATCTCATGGTTTGTGAGTTTGAGCCCCACGTCCAGCTCTGTGCTGACAGCTCAGAGACTGGAGCCTGTTTCAGATTCTGTGTCTCCCTCTCTCTCTCTGCTCCTCCCCTGCTTGTGCTCTTCCTCTCTCTCTCTCTCTCTCTCTCTCTCTCTCTCCCTCTCAAAAATAAATAAACACTAAATTTTTTTTAAATAAATAAAATAAATATTTAACATAGGTTGAAGGAGAACATAATTTGTTGTTATGTTTTATTTGTAATGCATATGCCTAGAAGAGTATTAGGAGAAAATACAGAATTTGGATAATGTTGAATTTGGGGGATCCAAAGAAATCCTAGGGATTTGTTGGCTAATCTTTTATCCTTTCAGAAACTTGCTATTAATCATTAGAAATAGAATTTTGCTAACACTGCTGCAGCTGTTTCAGATTGGAAGTGGTGCTGTCCCGCCAAGGTCTGGTTCTGTAAGAGTCTATTGCGTTTAACAACAATGGAAAGGGCAGGGGCGGGGGTGGAATATCACCAACCTGGACGTGGGCCAAACTGAACAGGAATTAAATTCCTGCTGTTTTATTCTTGTTACGGACAGAAAAAGGTCTAGGCAAAATAATGAAAGCTTTGCATAGTCTAAAGGGAATTTAATTTGCCTAAAAGCCTAAGCTGTTTCGAAAATATGGTGAGGTGGGGTAAGGAATTAGGGTAAAAGAAAGTTTTGAGGATAGATTGGAAAAAGAAGGATGTCAAATATTGGAACCTAAATTGTGTATGCATAGTTGAATGGGTCTTTGAAAGCAAAGCTTAAGTTTCTCTATACGCTTTAGAGTTTTTCAAGAGTGAACTGCATCTTTCCTAAAAGCAGGTTTAACCTCTAGTAATGAGGATATAATCTAATCTCCTGCAAGGACTATATTAAGAAAATAAAGGTTGTATTATTCCCCCTGGTTTGAAAGTGAATGGAAATTCTACCCCCAGCTCCATCAAGATTGGCTTAACCACCAATGTAAATTACTCTTATTTGGTTATTGATGTCATATGCTAATGTTTCTTGAAGCAAGAACAGACAACCAGTTCAGCTTTGTAGTGAAGCAGACATGGGCCTCAGTGCTGTTACAAGCTTGGCAATCACGAGAAACTTCCTTCATTTCTCAGCCTCAACGTCCTCATCTGGAAAGAGCAATAGGGCATAGGGTTGCAGAGTGGTGAGAATTTTGTAAAGTGCCTAATACAATTCCTGCAGCACAGAGGACATCCTCCATAAGTGATAACTAGTACTGTTAGGTTTTTCTAGTATTCAGGTCTGATTTATATGTCTAAAGAGGCTTTGACAGAAAGGTAATAACATATTTCTGCTATACGTAAAATGGCACCAGTTTAATGCATACTCCTCTGTAGAATAAATGGTTTTCACTCACTTTCACCCAGAATTCACTGATAATTCTCAGATACTGTCACCCAAGTTACTCCTATTTACTTGTCTCTGTCGGGTCAGCAGCAGGAAAAGCAAGCCTTAGATATTCTTAATATTGTTAGGGAGAAAACAGAAAAAAATGACCAGTACTAGCTTGGCAGTCTTAGGAGGGGGCAAAACTATTAGACAAAAAGGTTTTCTGAATGTGATCTGTATTTTGAAACTGTGTTGGAAATTATAGAGCTTGCCTCTTCCGTTCCGTTAGCCCCCTGAAGTTAATTGAAGCTAAATTACACAGTGCAAAGTTAGACGCAGAGACTCCTATGAAATGTTCCCCGCTCTCTATAATGTATCCTTCTACATGCCAGCTTTGAGAATTGCAGAACTGAGTAACTAAAGTTCAGCTGGGTCATAAGTAAGATGACATGAGATCATTAATTCTCTGCCATTTAAAACAGGTCATCTTTCTTTGAGTTCTTGTTTCAAGCCCAATGAGGAAGAGCTAGGAACAGATTGGGGGTGTGGGGTGGAATCCACTAAAGATCCAACTCTTTGTAAACAGAATGATTTTTATACTCCGTTCTGACTCACGTATGTACCCGAAGAAATAAAGACCAAGAAGCAACTTCATTGTATAATTGAAGAAATAGATCTTGTTGTCTTTCCACATACATTCCAATTCTGCTTCCTTATTCTCTTCTTTATTTTTACTTGATCATAATCATTCATTCTTATAGAAAGAAATTTTAATCATATCAAAGTCATCTTTCTCACCCTTTTCCACCTCTCTCTCTCTCTCTCTCTCTCTCTCTCTCTCATCTCATGGTTGACTGGAAAAATGAATAAATAAGTTCCTAAGAGGCTGAGCCCAGGGCCTTTTGATGATACAGAGGGAATCCAGATGTTCACACTGGCCCCCACCTCCTATAAAGAGTTTCATGGAATTTGTTGCTGGTCATAATATGCCTCCTAAAAGAGAGGAAACTTTTACAGGTATCATAAAATTAAGTTTCTACGTTTTGTTTTAAGTAGCACATGAAAAACATATCTTTTAGTGCTGACTGGATTCTGTATGTTCTCATAGAGGCATTTGCTCAGTATGATGTCATTTTTACAAATTTTTAAATTTTATTTTAGAGAGAAGGAGCGAGCAGGGGGAAGGGGAAGAGGGGGCAGAGAGAGAGAATCCCAAGGAGACTCCATACTCAGCATGGAGCTGATGTGGGGCTCAATCCTATGACCCTAGGACCATGACCTGAGCCGAAATCAAGAGTTGGGTGCTCAAACGACTGAGCCACCCAGTCATTAGGTCATTAAGAATGATATGTATTTGAGACTATTAATTTCTTTTCAAGGCTATACCTTTTGTGCCTCTGGCTAGTCACACAGACACATTGTTCTGTTCTGCTGGCCTTTTAGAGGAAGGTAGAGCCCAGGACAGTCCCCAGGGTCAGACAAGAATTGGAAGGATGCAGTTTTGTTTGGTTGTGACTGAATTTAATGCTATGGAAATTTTTTTTCTTGACTACTTTCAGAAAATTATGTCTCACAGTTGGAAGAGGCTACTCTCTCAAGTTTTCCAAACTTTAAAACATGTTTTTAAAAAATTCATTTATGAAGTATGTTTGTGGCAATGAATAAGAGCATTCACTAAACCCACATACATTTAACAATCTTCCTGCATCATGAACTAATTCCTTGTATGACCCGACCCCTGCTTGGAAATAACTGAATGAACAAGTGCATCTTGCCCCTTATCTATAAAGTTAAACACACACACACACATACACACACATGCACAGAAGTTTTAAAAATGGAATTCTTATCATCATTTCCAAGGTAAAGTAGCCAGGCTCTAACCTGTAGAAATTTGAGTCCAATAAAGAAAAAAAAAAAAAAACTTCAAGGCCAATAAATAAAAGAAGAATGAGTAAGCTCTAAGGAGTTCCTGAAAATAAAGAGGGTAGGATAGAGATAATCCCCAAAGCAGGACACTCCTATGTTGGACGAGGAATTTGAACAGGAAAGTCAATAAAGTATATTAGTTTAGTAACTGATTTCAGGAGACAAGTCATTCTGAGCCCCTGTTTTATGGATGAATGAAATTCTGAAATTTGAGCTAGGTCTTCATGAATTTCAGGGCAGCAACCAGCAAATAAAATCACAGCTGGGACCCTTGCTTTAAAAAAAAAAAAATGTCTGGATTTTTTTAGTGGGTTAATAATGGTAGCAATTCTTAAGATACAAATATTTTAGAAATGTAAGGTTGGTTTAAATCTTATATGTTTGCCTAACTGACTCTGGAAACTTAATATATGGTATTCTATTTGAAGGAAAAAAAGAAAAAAATTAAAAGAATGTATAAACTATCCAAGGTAAAACAAAATCTCTGTCCAAGTTTTTTGGAAAATATAGGTTTTGTTTGAAGAATAAAAGGTTTCAATTATTACACTCTGGCTCTGCCAAGAGAGCAAACACAAGCAGACAGTTGAATTTATGAGACTGTCAGTGTCGTTTTACCTAAAACAGAATTTCCCTCCCATATCTTTTCTCACCCTCTGAGATATGGGATTAAGATGCTATTCTCACATTCTGGGATAAGGGGTTCATAGTTCTCCACTGTTATTTCTCATTCTTTATAGCTCTATTACAATGCTCCATTGAGAATATAATATTACATGTAAAACTACAGGAGAAATCGCATCAAAGAATTAATGAACAAAAAGATGTAAGAAAAGAAAACTCTGTGAACCGCAGAATATATTTATAAAGTCTTCATGTCATTTACTTGAATACTTTATATGATTAGAAATAATACAAGGAGGAGACGTGGTAGAAAGTAATTTTTGTACCACACATGCCAGTCACATGGACTATGCCCACAGCTCTTGCTAAGTGCAGCCACGGCTAGCCACGTTCTGGCCCTGAGGCCCTTCCCAGGTGACCACGACTGACCGGACCACGGATGGGCACCTGACCCAACAGCTGCCCATCTGTAGGTGGTGCTTAATAAGTCCATTACTTTGTCAAGCACGAAAGGCACTATCCAGATGGGAACAGTAGTAATCATCTTGACCTATCAGTTGCTTTTCTCTCAGGAATTGACCTGAGAAAATGAAAAGAATCCACTAGGCAGCAATAGGAATGAAAGTCGATTGATGCAAAAGGAAACAGACTTATTCAGAATAGCTTTGAAATGATAATGTGGCTGACATACCCAAAGCTGCCTGGAGTCCAGAACACCACTAGATCCAGTATCAGTGATTCCAGGCTTAGATTCCTGCCCGAATTCCCTCTTATCGTCACACATATCCTTAGAACAAACCTCCATGGCAGAAGCTAGCCTGAGCAAGTTGTGAATGCTTATAGTCAAAGTAACCTAAATCAAGCAGAAAGGGAGATGACGACAGACAGCCAACCTTTACACAGCATCGTGGTTATGTAGAACAGTGCTGTAAGCTGGGCTACCAAGGAAGCTTATAATGAGCTTTGATTCGAGGGATGGAAAATAAGCCAACAAACAGTATGAAGTTCACTATGTGCCAAATACTTGACGTTCACCAAAAACCCTATTGGAGCAGAGCATATTAGTAGTAGTATACTAGTTAAGAACACACGTTTTGGACGCTCATGTACCTGAATACAAATCCCAGCTGATTCTGCCATTTTGTTGGCTGAGTCACTTTGGCCAAGTTACTTAACACAGTGATTCTCAAAGAATCAGCAGACCAGCAGCATCGGCATCTCTTTGAACTCGTTGGACAGGCAAATTCTCAGGTCCTCCTCTTTGCCCACCGAGTCAGAAACTGGGGGGATGGGAACAGCAATTTTTCTCTTAACACGCCCTTCAGGGGATACTTGTACACATCAAAGTTTGGGAACCGCTATGTAACCTTTGTCTAAGGATCCTGGTTATGTGGTATTATAAAGACTAAATGTTATATAATGATGAGGTCTGGAAATGGGATATTATTATTATTATTATTAAAGCATAGAGAAGGTTGTACCTGAGTTGAGTTTAGAGGGTGGGTAGGATTAGATAAATATGGAAGAGGAGGAGATACTTCCAGGAGGTGGAAATGTGTACAGGGTTCTCACTGGTCAGTGAGATTTTATTACAAATTGGAGTCAGGTAGATTCTGGGCAGTGTTTGCAAGTGGACAGATCTGCGTTCAAATTGCAACCCTGCCAGTAGATGCTAACAGAGAGGGAGGGAGGCAAACCACAAGAGACTATTAAATGCAGAAAACAAGCTAAGGTTGTTTGGGGGGGTGGTAGGGGAGAGGGAAAATTGGTGATAGGCATTGAGGAGAGCACTTGTTGGGATGAGCCCTGGGTATTGTATGTAAGCCAATTTGACAATGAATTATATTCATAAAAAAAAAAAAAAAAGAACAAAGTCCAACCCTGCTAATTATGTTCTCTGCGATCTTAGAGGATTTACTTAACTGGCATAAATTTACTTATAACTGGGATAATTCTCCTACAGAATTATTTGGAAGATTAAAAGAGATGATATATGTAATGACCATTCAAGAATGCTCAGTATTTACTAAATATTAGCTATTCTTGTTATCATTATTAATATTACCTATTCCTTGCTAAATTCTTTCTTATATCTTCTGTATTCTGTTTGTTTTGTTATTTTTGTTTTTAAAGGGTTAATTTCTGGGCATTGAGGAGGGTATCTGTTGGGATGAGCACTTGGGTGTTGTATGGAAACCAATTTGACAATAAATTTCATATTCATAAATAAATAAATAAATTAATAAATAAATAAATAAAATGGTTAATTTCTCCCCATCCTTCAGGGCTTTGCTTAAATGTTTTCTCCTTAGTGGAACTTCCATGATTAAATATGGTAAATAGTAAGCTCCTTCCCCATTCTCTATCTTCAATCCAGCTTGTTCTTTCCTTCTTTCTTTTCTCCTTCCTTCCTTCCTTCCTTCCTTCCTTCCTTCCTTCCTTCCTTCATATTTTTTTAAGTATAGTTTACACACACTGTTACACTGGTTTCAGGTGTACAGTATAATCATTCAGCAAGTCTATATGCTATGCTGGGCTTACCACAAGCATAGCTACTGTCTGTCACCACACAACGCTATTACAATATCAGTGACTATAATACCTATGCAGTATCTTTTATTCCTGTGATTTATTCATTCAGTAACTAGAAGCTTTTATGTATCACTCCCCTTCACCTATTTTGCTCATTTTCCCACAGCCCTCTCCTCTTTATTTATTTCAAGTATTCTCTGTAATTAGCAAGCAAGGGCCTTTGATGGTGGTATTAACTGTTAGAACAGTGCCTTGTATATGGTAGAACTCAATAAATACTTCTGTAATAGATGGGTGAATTATTGATACAAATGTCCATGAGGAGTTATATCTATCTACCTATGGGATTTTTTTTTTTACCTATGGGTTTTTTGAGCAAATATTCAACTTGCATCAAGCTACATTCTCCAAAAACATCTCAGTTGTACCTGGGACCAAAGACAGATGATGAAAGGGACCACCTAGAAGGAAGAAAAATGGAAAAAATGCCCTTTTTCTCCCTTTGGGATGACTCGGTAACTGTGATCAAAACAAAGCCATCCAGATACATATTTACTGAAAGTGATGGCCTACATATTTAATTCTTACACATCTCTCTGCATCTCCTTTCCCATTCAGCTTATTCCTCAAACACACGTTCATAGGTTTTCCTGGAAAGGTGTTTCTTTCTTTTAGCAAGCAGCAATGTTTTAAATTTTGTTAACTCTTATTGAAATTTCTGAAAGTACAAAATCTACAAATACTCAGGAAAGGCCTTTTTGAAAAGCCTATATTTAGGGGAGATATTTATATCCTACTGTGGCTGAGAATACTTCTTCTATTCTTATAATTCCATTTCTTACAGAATTTTGCAAGATTATTTTAACAAATGCAGACCACTAGTACATTAATACATGTCACAGAATCATGGTTAAAATGAAAGTACATGTTTAATTTCTTAAAAGACATACACTTTTTATTTTTTTTTTAAATTTTTTTTTCAACTTTTATTTATTTTTGGGACAGAGAGAGACAGAGCATGAACGGGGGAGGGGCAGAGAGAGAGGGAGACACAGAATCGGAAACAGTCTCCAGGCTCTGAGCCATCAGCCCAGAGCCCGACGCGGGGCTCGAACTCCCGGACCGCGAGATCGTGACCTGGCTGAAGTCGGACGCTTAACCGACTGCGCCACCCAGGCGCCCCAAGACATACACTTTTTAAAAGTTTAAGTGAAGTATGAAAAAATCTATGTGGGGAGATCTTTTTGTTTCTTAGTGAATTGTTTACAGAAACCGACCTTTCTCCAGTATATAAACAAAGATGCTGCTTCAGCTCTGTGATGCTCAGCGTCTTCCATGGGTAGGATATTTGAGGTGGGCAGGTGCAACTGACATATTCCAAGTCTCATGTTCGAGGCATGTCACTCAAATCTCAGAAACTCAAGGCAACACAGCAAGAGGTAGGAGAGGGACCTAGTAATGCGACCTCCCACCTGGAGGACAGACACTGGAGACACTGGGGGTGGGGGTTGCTTAGATATTTTCTGGAACTTGTTCTGTCCCTGGAGAGAAGTGGGGCCAATTCTATGCAAAGACCTTATTTCACAAACTGGGTCACATTTATAAGTATTGAGAGTTAGAACTTGGACCTATCTTTTTTGAAGGTCACTATTCAACTCATTACACCCACATTCCTCTGATTTTAACTTTTTTTTCAACCATGATATAATTATCTCTTGAAAATTAACCTGGGTCCTATACTATAAGCTACAGATTTGTTTAGCAGATTTGTTTAGTTTTTCCACTTTGCAAGAAAGCATTGACTCCCCAGGCATGAGCTGCTCAAAACTTGCACATTCCAAAGAAAGGCCTATCTTGAGGATTGGCCCTCAACTAGCTTCTAGAATTTAATCTCTGACATTATGTTGATAGGTCTTTTTACTAGTAACGGTCAATCTCAATTACCTGGATCAGGTGCCATTTCCTAGATTTTTCCACTATAAAGGTTTTGTTTGTTTTATTTTATTTTGTTTTTGCTTTGTAATTAATAGTAATTGCTAGGGGAGGGGCATAGAGGGACACAATACCTAGACACTGTGCAAAAGCATCTGATTTCAAAAATTGACAAGTAATGCACATCTACAAAAAAACACAATGTAAGCCTCGTAGCAAGTGTTTCCACGATTAATTGAGTTCAGGATCAACCTCTGGACAAAAGCAAAAATGGAGGGAAACTGGGCTACCTGGTGGAGTAAAGCTTGAGATAGGAGCAAAGGACATAGAGGAAACAAACTGATACACAGCACACAGTGTTGTGTCACCCAAACACTATCTAGGGAAGAGTCTGAGACTATTCTGTAAGATTTGCTTGGGGCAAAGGCAGCCAGGCCCTCGGGTGATGCGGGTGTATCTTACTGCCTTAAGATTTGGTGTAGGAGCTGGTGTGACATAGGAGCACCTCAGTGGCTCTGCAAGAAAAGCTCCTAACATTGCTTTTCCATGTTGGAAACCACCTGTGCACTCATTGGACTCCAAAGCACCCTTTGGGCTATTATTCCTCTTCACTAATATTGAGCCTGTGATGTCCTGAGTCATACAACACGCTGTTCCCAGCACCACTCTAACATGGCTTGGTATCTCATGACTTCTAGGAGTGGCTAGTCGGAGGGCAAAAGGAGGTCAACAGAATGATTTTAGATTTTGGCATAATTGCAGAGGAAGATTTTAGAAATGAATGACCAGGGGCGCCTGGGTGGCGCAGTCGGTTAAGCGTCCGACTTCAGCCAGGTCACGATCTCGCGGTCTGTGAGTTCGAGCCCCGCGTCAGGCTCTGGGCTGATGGCTCAGAGCCTGGAGCCTGTTTCAGATTCTGTGTCTCCCTCTCTCTCTGCCCCTCCCCCGTTCATGCTCTGTCTCTCTCTGTCCCAAAAATAAATAAACGTTGAAAAAAAAAATTTAGAAATGAATGACCAAACATGAGCTTTTGATTTTGTTTATTTGTGATGGGCTCCCTTCCCTATTATTAAGAATAATGAAGCATAAATCCTCAAGTAAATACTTTTTCTGTTAATGTAACAGGTATTTTCTTTAGGTGATAAAGAAAAAAGAAAACATTTTGGTAAATCATTCAAGATTCAAATGATGGACTCCACAATGACTATTTCAGATTTGTTTCTTTGTAATTTTTCTTAAAATCTCAGGAAATTTTATCCAGCAATCAATCACAAATCAAAATCTCTATTTTCAAGCATGAACCATGTCTTTCATATCTTACTGGTTTTTAAATAATAGCGATCTCAGCTTTTTCAGCAGGGGAATCCACATGTCATAGATAAACGGAAAGAAGAAGAAAGTTAGAACTTTTTTTTTTTAATTTTTTTTCAACGTTTATTTATTTTTGGGACAGAGAGAGACAGAGCATGAACGGGGGAGGGGAAGAGAGAGAGGGAGACACAGAATTGGAAACGGGCTCCAGGCTCTGAGCCATCAGCCCAGAGCCCGAGGCGGAGCTCGAACTCCCGGACCGCGAGATCGTGACCTGGCTGAAGTCGGACGCTTAACCGACTGTGCCACCCAGGCGCCCCAAGTTAGAACTTTTTAAAATACAAGTTATTCCTTTCAGGTGGCCTGATAAAGATAGGGTTCGGTGATAGGAATTGGAAAGATTTTTTTTCCTAGGTTTTTGATAGGACCCACAATTTAAATTCCCACCATGGATCTCAGACATAGTATTTTTAGTGTTGTTATATCCTTTATTAAGAAAATGATTACAAAATACATGTTCTTAATCTTTCATTTTTTCAACACTAGTTTGGCAAACAAAGATAATAGTGTCATTTTGAATGCAATTTAGCTATCTGATGAGCACTGAATCAAAATTTGTTTGATCTGATTCCTCTTGTTGGCTCAGCTGATAAGTTAATTTCAAGTGATTGCCATGAAACCAAGCATCACAAGCCTTATCCTATTGTTGAAAGGCACGTTCTTGGCAAGAAAAGCCCACATCTGTGAAGTCTATAAGTGTGTCCTCTTTTTTTCCTTCTTTCTTTCTGAGATCAGTTTTTTTTTCTTTGTATTATACTTAACTACATATCCAGTTGGAATTCAGTCTCTGTAGCCTCAAGTACTTGCATTTTGAGTTCCTTTTTGGCGCTTACATTCTTTTAGTTACTTTAAATTCCCCAAACAATACCTGTTCTAGTTCATGTCTCAGTGTCAATACAAAACTCCTGCTCAAGAAGAGAGCTTTTTATTTTCTATTGAGCAGCCAAATACCCCCCAGTTTTAGCGACTGCGTGTTTGAGTGAGTTGCTTGTATATTTAAAACTTATTTTTTCATAGAATTTCAATGCAACCTCTATAAAGTCACTTAATGAGACTGTTTTCATTGATAAAAAGAAGGGAATAGAAGAAAAATAGATCGTTTCTCAGATGGTTTCCAATTCTGAAACTTTTAAATTGAGAACTTTTAAATACAGTGCATGATTCAAGAATTCGTCCCAACTGAATTATCTTTATTCTGGAAGATGTTATCTTTTAGTATTATGCACTTGATAGAAATAATTTTTTTTTCAAATAATGATCTCATTGCAGCTACAGAGTTACTGAAACTTGCCCTAAGCAACTCATGTATTACTGACCTTCACAGATTTGCCATTTTTTGTCTTTTCATCATATTGTAAACTGTCTTATCAGAAAGTGTACATTGTACTTGGAATGCTTTTGGAATTCAAGAAATTTTTAGTAACAATTTTTAAAATGCAAGTACCTCTTGTGTCACACCATATCTGTCCTCTGTTCAGCCCTACAGAATTATGTTTCAGTTTATGAAATTTGTACATCTCCTTTCACTTTTAAGTCTCCAAAATAATCTGAAAAACAGCAGAATCACCACAAAACAGGACTTAAAAAAAAGGAATAAAAGCCCTTTAGGTTTCTTTTTGCAACAAACTACACTTTAAAAAAAACTCTGTCATATATTTAGGTGCTTGTTAAGATTTTGATTTTGCATGTTAAGAATAATTAGGGGAGGGGCGCCTGGGTGGCGCAGTCGGTTAAGCGTCCGACTTCAGCCAGGTCACGATCTCGCGGTCTGTGAGTTCGAGCCCCGCGTCGGGCTCTGGGCTGATGGCTCAGAGCCTGGAGCCTATTTCCGATTCTGTGTCTCCATCTCTCTCTGCCCCTCCCCCGTTCATGCTCTGTCTCTCTCTGTCCCAAAAATAAATAAACGTTGAAAAAAAAAATTAAAAAAAAAAAAAGAATAATTAGGGGAAAGAAAGAGAAAATGGAGGTGCCCTGGATATCTGAGAGTCTTTGGAGAGAATTCTGTCAACTAAGTTCAAATATCATTGGTGCGAATCCCTGGGGCCCCACTCACACAGATTTCTCCTTTTAGAAGGTGGACATCTGGTGACTCCAGCTCTTGGCTGGAAGCGGGGACTTTCAACTACAATTCCACAGGATTCCTTTATAGGCCCCTTGTGGTCTTACTTCTTTCTTTGCTGGCACTAACCAGGTGATATATGTTCTACAATGATAGTGACAGTCATCTGGCATGGGGCCTCTGCTTGTCTTCCCCTTTTCTGATGCGCTTTGGAGTGGTCCCTCTTCTCCGACTGTGCAGTTGTCTCACTGAACCATCTCACCTCCAATAAAGAAAACATTTTGCCTTTGTCTTCTTAATTGATTAACTTCCCCTTAAATGCAACCTTTTTTGTTGTTTTTCTTTTTAAGTTATACATTAAGATTTCTTAGCATTCTGCCTCTTAAATGAAGCATTTTTTAAAAGTTATGTATCGGCCACCTGGGTGGCTCAGTTGGTTAAGTGCCTGGCTTCAGCTCATGTCATGATCTCATGGTTTGTGTGCTCTAGCCCCATGTCGGGCTCTGTGGTGACAGCTCAGAGCCCAGAGCCTGCTTCAGATTCTGTATCTCCCTCTCTCTGTGTCCCTCTCCTGCTCTCTTGTTTAAAAATAAGCATTAAAAAATAAAAGTTATGAATCAGGATTTCTTACATGGTATGTGGTCAACCATTCTAGGTTCACTGATATTTGCCAGACTCACCATCAGCATATGGTTTCAGATAGCTTCTAGGGTACTTCAATGTACATATTAACTTACTATAAAGGCTTTTAGATCAGTGATATGGACTAGCTATTTAAGGTCAGTCAAAATGCAAATGTCATAACTCACCACATTGATCACATTTTGTTTAATTACCTTTTTTTTTAAATGACATTTTTACTAGCAATACTACAGGCTCCGTTAGGTCAGATGCTGTTTTGTTCTGGTTTGTCTTCGTTTATTTCAATATTCCCCAATGTCTAGCAAAGTGTCTAGTGTATAATAAGAATGCATTGAATTCTCATTGTTGATGAATGTTGGTCAATGCTGATATTCAGATAATATCAAACAATGATGAATATTAATTGAGACTCTTATGCATAACACAAATAAGAATGCTGGTTGCTTATTTAAAAAAAAACCTTTAATGGATGACTGAGCTAGAAGAAAATTAAGGGCATCTATAAGGAGGTTTCTCCTCAGATGATATGCCTATCTTTTAAAGCCCAGAATCTGAGTTATACGTGAGAAATAGGCACAAGACAAAGCGTAAGATCAAAACAAGACTGGAGGTTAAATAAGAAATTCCTACAAAAGCTACATATTTCAAAGGACACCATATTCACCGATTAATTTGCCTGCCTCATAACAAAGAAACCAACCAACCAACCTAGGTCCCCAGAAGCAGAAAGTAGTGACATACACCTTAGCTCTGCATAGAGCAGAATGAGGGAAATAACTCCCCTGAGAATTCATAACCCCAGTTCTTTTACTCATTTGGGCTGGTCAGAGTCCATGCTGCCTATGTGATTCTCAAGAAACAAAAGTAAACTAAACAAAACCCAAAACCAAAAAACCATAACTTGAAAACATTATTTAAAGTAATCCTAGATTGACCATACTCCCAGAAGCAAATACTGACTACTCTTTGGAGAAAATAAATTTCAAAGGCTTCAAAGAATTCTCCCAGATTATAGTTCAAAAGTACATTATCTCACCATTTAAAACGTCACTAATTCACTAGAAACAAATTGTTAAGAGTGAGAGTCATGGCAGTAGAATAGGATAGAGACCCCAGAATTGGACCCACAAATGTATGGCCAACTGATCTTTGACAGAGCAGGAAAGAGTATCCAATGGAAGAAAGACAGTCTCTTTAAAAATGATGCTGGGAGAAGTGGACAGCAACATGCAGAAGAATGAAACTAGACCACTTTCTTACACCATTCACAAAAATAAACTCAAAATGGATGAAAGACCTGAATGTGAGACAGGAAACCATCAAAACCCTAGAGGAGAAAGCAGGAAAAAAACATCTCTGACCTTAGCCACAGCAATTTCTTACTCAGCACATCTCCAAGGCAAGGGAATTAAAAACAAAAATGAACTATTGGGACCTAATGAAGATAAAAAGCTTCTGCACTGCAAAGGAAACAAAAAGGCAGCCGACAGAATGAGAAAAGATATTTGCAAATGACATATCAGATAATGAAGATAAAAAGCTTCTGCGCTGCAAACAAAACTAAAAGGCAGCCGACAGAATGAGAAAAGATATTTGCCAATGACATATCAGATAAAGGGCTAGTATCTAAAATCTATAAAGAACTCACCAAACTCCATGCCCAAAAACAAATAATCCAGTGAAGAAATGGGCAGGAGACATGAATAGACACTTCTCCAAAGAAGACATCCAGATGGCCAACAGGCACATGAAAAGATGCTGAACGTCACTCCTCATCAGGAAAATACAAATCAAAACCACACTCAGATATCACCTCACTCCAGTCAGAGTGGCTAAAATGAACAAATCAGGAGACTATAGATGCTAGAGAGGACATGGAGAAATGGAACCCTCTTGCACAGTTGGTGGGAATGCAAACTGGTGCAACCGCTCTGGAAAATAGTGAGGAGGTTCCTCAAAAAATTGAAACTGATCTACCCTATAACCCAGCAATAGGACTGCTAGGAATTTACCCAAGGGATACAGGAGTGCTGATGCATAGGGGCACTTGTACCCCAGTGTTGATAGCAGCACTTTCAACAATAGCCAAATTATGTAAAGACCTAAATGTCCATCAACTGACAAATGGATAAAGAAGATGTGGTTTATATACACAATGGAATACTACGTGGCAATGAGAAAGAATGAAATCTGGCCATTTGTAGCAATGTGGATGGAACTGGAGGGTATTATGCCAAGTGAAATAAGTCAGGCAGAGAAAGACAGGTTCCATATGTTTTCACTCATATGTGGATCCTGAGAAACTTAACAGAAGACCATGGGAGGGGAAGGGGGAAAAACAAAGAGTTAAAGAGAGGGAGAGAGGCAAACCATAAGAGATTCTTTAAATACTGAGAACAAACCGAAGGTTGATGGGGGGTGGGGGAGAGGGGAAAGTGGGTCATGGGCATTGAGGAGGGCACCTGTTGGGATGAGCACTAGGTGTTGTATGAAAACCAATTTGACAATAAATTATATTTAATATAAAAAAAAAGAGTGAGAGTCACGGAAACAGCACAGAATTAGATTTGTAAGAATTAACGCATTAGTGATGTCTACAGGATATAAAGTGTGCTCACTATGTTTAAATGAATAAAGGAAGAAATTAAAAATATAATAAAGATAAATATAAATAAATATAAAATGGGGATCTTGGGTGGCTCAGTTGTGTAAGCATCTGACTCTTGGTTTTAGCTCAGGTCATAATACCGGTTCCTGAGTTCAAGCCCCATATTGGGCTCAGCACTGACAGTGCGGAGCCTGCTTGGGATTCTCTCTCTCTCCTTCTCTCCCTTCCCCTCCCCACTTGCTCTCTCTCTCTCTCTCTCTCTCCTTTTCTCTCAAAATAAATAAACTTTAAAATAAGTAAAAAAATTTAAATGTAATTAAGGAACAAAAGAATATAAAATTTAGGTAGTCATATTTTAAAGATGCAACATAAAATTTCTAAAAGTGAAAATGAAATAATTTAAATCAGAAACTCATTGGAATGGCTAAACAGCAGTTTTGGCACAGCTAAAGATATATAATTGACAGGAAGATTCACTTGATGAAAGTATCCAGGATATAGGACAGAAAGGGAAACTAAAGAAATTGTATGAAAGAGTTGCTGAGAGACATGATGGACAAAGCAAGAAAATTTAACATACATGTAATCACAGTTCTTGAAGGAACAATTAGAAAAAATGACTGAGAGACCTGTTTCTTTAAAAATAGCTAAAAAAACCTAACAGAATTGATGAAAGCTACCAACCCACAGATTCCAGAAGCCCAACAAGTCTTAAATAAAAATGATTAAAGCAAGGAAAAATGTATACTTACTGTTGTCAAAATATAGAATACCAAGGACAAAGAGATTTTTTTCTCAAAAATGTTATTTCTTATTTTATTATTATTATTTTTCAGCTTGTTAGAAACATCTGTATTACAAGTCTCGTTAAATGTGACAAAGAGGTGGAAAGAAAAGGGAGAAAGGCATCATTTGAGTAACACCTAAAAGCAGTCAGTCTGGAGCCCCACAGCTGCTATTTAAATACTGGGTCAGACTCTTTCTAACTGGGTGACATTAGACAAAAGGGTAAACTCTCTATGCTTTAAAAAAATTTTTTTAGTGTTTTTATTTATTTTTGAGACAGAGAGAGACACAATATGAGCAGGGGAGGGGCAGAGAGAAGGGGAAACACAGAATCTGAAGCAGGCTCCAGGCTCTGAGGTGTCAGCACAGAGCCTGACGCGGAGCTCAAACTCACGGAGTGTGAGATCATGACCTGAGCTGAAATCGGGCGCTTAACCGACTGAACCACCCAGGCACCCCTCTCTGTGCTTTAAATAGCTAATTTGTAAAATAGGAATCACAATTTTAATACCTACCTTATCCTCATTTGGTTGTTATAAGTTTAAATAAGTTAATACTTGTTAAGTGCTTAGAGCAGGATTCAGCATGTGGCAAATGTTAGATGAATGTTGTTTAAGTGATAAGTGAAATTTAAAATTTAAAAATACAACACAATAACAATAAGGTGACTTTTTTTAATTTTTTTTAATATATGAAATTTATTGTCAAATTGGTTTCCATACAACACCCAGTGCTCATCCCAAAAGGTGCCCTCCTCAATACCCATCACCCACCCTCTCCTCCCTCCCACCCCCCAAGGTGACTTCTTAATAGCAGCAAAGGCATATAACAGAATAATGCGTTCAAAATTATAAAAGAAAATAGCCATCCACCTAGAATGGCACACCCAGAAAAATATTTTTAGAAATGTGCCAGATAAAGGCATTTTTAACAAAATAAAGAATAAACAAATAACTCTCACACTCCAATGACTCTTTGCTAAAAGTTCTTCTAAGGAACTTCAAGGAAGAAAAAAGGGATCCCAGAAGAAAGGTCTGAGATGTAGGAAACAAGGCTGAACAAAGCAAATGGTACACAAAAGAGTAAATCTGAAAAAATATGGGCTGTTTAAGGATATGAAAACAATTTCTTAATCATTGTGGGATAAAATTCTGGATAGCAATGGTGTATAATTACAAATGAGGTGCTAGGAGTTAAAGCATTTTGAAATCCTTTTACTCTTTGACAGGAGGGTAAAACGTTGCTTTATGTTCCAATATGAAAAGGTAAGTATGCAGGTTAAAGATGCAAGGTCAAATTTCTCAGGCAACCTAGAGAACACTCTTCAGTGTGTAGAAAATGGGAAATAGGAAGAGACAAGAGAGTACCTGATTGCTTGTGGTAAAATCAACCCTCTGCAAGACCCGAAAACAGACCATCCCTCTAGAAGCCATTGTTGTAAGGGGCCAGACACTGCTTGCACTTTTGAGTGACATCACCTGGGAGGACTCTGTGCCTCCGCAAGCATGAGTCGCCAGCAAGAACTGACCGCCTCTGGACCCTCAACACTTGTAGCATCTGTATCACAGCCTGTCTGCTTTAGGATCATTGGACCTAAAGTTTCAGCTCTGTTCATGTCAGTCACCACAAAAAGCAAGAATTCAAAGGCCATCCCCATCCACCAGATTCTGATTCCCATATGACTTTGTAGATTTCCTTTTCTGATTACTTCTTGTTTTCTGTAGCCTTCCCCCTCTTCTACGAACTTTCCCCTCACATTCTGGCTTTAATTAAAACCTGGATATCCTTTGGTGATCTTGCATTTTCTTCAGTCATCTTCTTTTTCTTTCTTTTTTTTTTCTGATGGAGAATTTATGTATTTTTTTTAATTTTTTTTATTTTTTATTATGAAATTTATTGTCAACTTGGTTTCCATACAACACCCAGTGCTCATCCCAACAGGTGCCCTCCTCAATACCCATCACCCACCCACCCTGCCCTCCCACCCCCCATAAACCCTCAGTTTGTTCTCAGTTTTTAGGAATCTCTTATGTTTTGGCTCCCTCCCTCTCTAACCATTTTTTTTTCTTCCCCTCCCCCATGGTCTTCTGTTAAGTTTCTCAGGATCCACATAGGAGTTAAAACATGGAATCTGTCCTTCTCTGTATGACTTATTTCACTTAGCATAACACTCTCCAGTTCCATCCACGTTGCCGCAAAAGGCCATATTTCATTCTTTCTCGTTGCCACGTAGTATTCCATTGTGTATATAAACCACAATTTCTTTATCCATTTGTCATTTGATGGACATTTAGGTCTTTACATAATTTAGCTATTGTTGAGAGTGCTGCTATAAACATTGGGGTACGAGTGCCCCCATGCATCAGCACTCCTGTATCCCTTGGGTAAATTCCTAGCAGTGCTACTTCTGGGTCATAGGGTAGGTCTATTTTTAATTTTTTGAGGAACCTCCACACCGTTTTCCAGAACGGCTGCACCAATTTGCATTCCCACCAACAGTGCAAGAGGGTTCCCGTTTCTCCACATCCTCTCCAGCATCTATAGTCTCCTGTTTTGTTCATTTTAGCCACTCTGACCGGCATAAGGTGGTATCTGAGTGTGGTTTTGATTTGTATTTTCCTGATGAGGAGCGACGTTGAGCATCTTTTCATGTGCCTGTTGGCCATCTGGATGTCTTCAGTCATTTTCAAGGATAGACAAAAATTTTATTTCCATGCTCTCTATTATCACTGAACCTGGAGGTCAGTAGGTAGCTTCTTAGATCATCACTGATACTTCCAGACCATTCTTTATTCCTCATCTGCAAACCCCCTGTATTTTTGAATCACAGGCCATCACTTTAAATTGTTTACTACTTGAACCAAGTGCAGTTGTCTACTGTTCCTTTTGTAAGGACATATCTGTTCATTCCTGGAGAATTTTAGCTCCCGGCTCACTGTCTACAGTTCCTATAAATGTAAAGAAAATCTCAGTGGCTTATTTTTGATTCATAGTTAATTGGAAGATGGTGGAGAAGAGGGAGACCCTGCTCCATGTGAGCATGGAAGTATTCAGGCTGATGGTGGCTCTGCCACCACCTGACTTCCAAGGTTATGTTCATGGTCAAAATCTTAGTGGCTGGTGGAAAAGAGAAAGAATAGTGTGAGGTCTAAATGGGGTATTTGTCTGATCAGATGCGGTCTGCAAATGTGGGGCAATGATCAGGTGGAAGCTGGCAGTGCCGGGCGTGGGGCATGAACTATTTAACATGAGGCAGAACAAAGGAGATGGAAGTTTATTGAATACGCTGCAAGGGAGCGGCAGGCAGGACAGCAAGAGAGAGGCTGTCTGCAATAAGGTAGTGAGTTGGGGCTGTTTTTAAAGGGGAAAGATGAAGAGGTATGGTGACATATGGAATCTTCCCTTTTTTGGTAACTCTGCCTAACTAGGTAAGTAGCTCATTGGTCAGTTAGGGCTTATGGGTATTTGAGGTGGGTTGCCTGATGGGCCTGTCTGTATTCCATCACTCAAGGCCATTTGCCTAAAAGCAGCCTTTACAAATAAAATCATGGAAAAAGTTTTTCTGAGGCAGACAAGGGGAGGGGGGCAGAAAGGTGGTCTGGTTGAGAATGCCCAGGAGGAAAGAAATGAGTTAGTGAATAGGTAACTAGTCTCTTCTGGTTTTGTTCTTCCCCCACACTCATCCTCCTGAAAGGAGGTAACCCCAAGTCCCATTCATTTACTGTATCCTTACAAAGGTCGGGATCTCTAGGTACTGTTGTGCAGAGCACTATTCATCAGGTTTACACATGGCTCCTGAGACCTATAAAAGAAAGACAGATTTATGGGACCTAACCCTTCCAATCCATCCCCCAACACACACACACACACACACACACACACACACACACACACACACACACACACACACACCCCACAATGGTGGAGCAGAGACTAGATCATTACAATTCCCATTTCCACTTTGAAAAGGGAAATTCGTAACAATGATAAAAGCCTGAGGGGTAAGCATTGTCAAAGCCTTCTGACCCGGGTGAATGGACTTTCTTGATGAGACCTACTTCTGCTCTGTGGAAAGAACGCTTTTGTTCCTAGTGCTTTGTGACCTCTACTTCCACTTTCTGGGAGGTTTGTCCTTGCCTATTATCTTCCATGGCCACAACTGAAGTGGATTTAGGGGAGTATGACTTCTGGGGCTATAAAGCTTTTGTAGCCCACTCCATTCTGGCACAAATTTGGGACCCAAGGGATTGTTTCGTGGCCCAGACATTTAAAGCCTTTTTCAGTTGAGGCTTGTTGTTTCTTTGTCAATACAATTCCCTTGAAAATTTAGTAGGCTTTGCATTGATTTGCTTTCATTAGTTTTATGTGTCCATAAACACACCCACATCCTCCCCAGGACAGAGTGCATAAGGCTGGTGTCTTTGCTTCCTTGCCTCCAGGCCCCCCTCTCTCTCAACAGAATAGCACCAACTGTGAAGCTGTTAGTTTTAGAGGGAAGGCCACACCTTAATCTGATCATTGCCACAGGGCTGGGTTTTAATGGGGCTTTATGGTTTAGGGGTTTTTCCTTTTAGTTCTTGTGTTTGGAGTTGGTAGCAGTGAGCTTTGCAAGCAGTTTGAGGCCTCAAATCTTTATTCCCTTTTGTTACTGCTTCTAAACAGCCAGTTCTTGTCTAAGATTATTTCTTCCTTATGAAATACTGCTACACACGACTACTCAAAGTCAACACATACTTCTAACATTTTTCTGACCTTCTCACCCAGAGCCAAAGGTTCAGAGGTAGTTGATTGGTTTACAAGTACTAGAAGATGTAAGTTATTCAGATGTTTTGTCCCTGCATCGTGAGGGTCTATATCTTTCTGTTGTGCAACATACATCATTGTTGCTTGCCCATTAAACAGATGCCATGTTTCTACTGTGATCTGGACCCATTCTGGCTCTGACATCATCTTTCACTACATCCCCCATAACTGATCATACTCCAGCCACTGTGGCCACCTTGTGCTTCTCATGCCCCAGATATTCTCCCAGAGTTAGAGCATTTGCATTTGCTATTATCGGTCTGGGTTTAGAATGCTCTTCCCTGGATATGCATGTGCTAGGACCCTCTTGCAGTTCTTAACTCAAAAGTTAACTTTTTTGGTGGGGCTTTCCATAGTCAGTCTCCTACCAATTCATCAAAGCATTATTTTATTTCTCATTTTATCCACAATTTTGCCTCGTGTGACACCTTCAAACTGGCCCCTGTGTGTTTTGGTATCTGCCCTGGTTTTGGAAAGCTTCTTCGTTACTGGCACAAAAATGTGTCCCAGGCTCACATTATTTCTTTATCCCAGCTTTGAAATTAATATTTTTCCAAAGAGCCTGGTCTTTTACAGGATGAAAATAGAGATTTAAATCTGGATGCTATGGGTACTCATTGCTACTGAGCTGACATTGCATTTTGGCTATCAGTAGATAATTAATTTCAATTTTATTTATTTTTATTTTTTTTTTTAATTTTTTTTCAACGTTTATTTATTTTTGGGACAGAGAGAGACAGAGCATGAACGGGGGAGGGGCAGAGAGAGAGGGAGACACAGAATCGGAAACAGGCTCCAGGCTCTGAGCCATCAGCCCAGAGCCTGACGCGGGGCTCGAACTCCCGGACCGCAAGATCATGACCTGGGTGAAGTCGGACGCTTAACCGACTGCGCCACCCGGGCGCCCCAATTTCAATTTTAGAAAATTATTTTATAATTAGTTTATAATCGTTTGGGTAATAGTGCATTTTCATGATTCACAAGTTAAAATTATATACAAATATATACACATGCTTCCACTTCTGCTCCCTCCACCCTATTCTCCTGCCCTCTATAGATAAACTACAGATATTGATTAGTTTCTTTATGTCATACTTATCCCTTTTCTATATTATTTTGTAACTATCCCCATATAATATTTTATTAGTTTGTTTTTTATCCTTCTGTTGGGAAAATGAATAAAGTTTTACACCATAAGATAGCCGACAGGACTAAAACAAGCTCCGGTCTCTAGCTTGGAGACCCCTCTTCTGGGTTCTTCTTGCCCTGTTTGTTTGTGTGTTTGGTGTAGGAGGGCCCTCTGAGGGAACCTTGGATGTTCTAATGGTCCTCTGCATGTGGCATGTTGTCTCCAGAGACCCAGGTCACCCTGATCAATTTCCATACATCGACTCCTGACTTGAAATTGCCCGAAATCCTCTGCCTTGGGTGCAATTCATCCATAGCAAGCAGAGCCAGGTGAAGGTTTTAGCCGCTTTATATGGAGACTCACCCAGGGAGCCAAAGAAGCAACCCACTGCTCCCCTAGTGCTTGCAGGAGACCCAGAGAAAGATCCCATCTTTCTCTCACCTTACGACTCACCAGGCTCCCTCCTCCCTGCCCCTGAGCTTCAGACTCCTCCCCTGTCTCTCCTCCTCCACTGCCTCCCTCTGCTCCTGCCATCTCTCCTCCCCTCCTGGACCTGGAGAACACCCCGCCTCCCCCGCCAAGGACCAGAGGCCAGATTGTGCCCTTGACCAGGTGCAGGTACTCTCCAGATGCCAGTCCACATCTGCCTGTATCAAGAGGCTCTCCTCCGGGAGATCAGAGCAGGGGCTGAGAAGCCTGTGAATATGCCCAGCAGCAAGGGGATTCCCCCCGGGGATTATTACAAGAGGCAATGCGAGGCTTACACCCTGTTTGTTCCAGAGGCGCAAGAGAGCAATAACAAAAGGATGGGGAAGGTCTAGCCGCCAAAAGGGTGGAGGCCCAGAACCTCCTTAGCAAGGAGTCAGTGAGCCTACTGCAAGGAGAAAGGACATTAAGAGAATAAATGTCCCAACCCCGGAAAGTCCCAGAAACCCAGCCGATACCAGGAGGAACCTCGAGAAGGGGACCTTATTGGTCTGGCCAAGGTAAAATCAGACTGAAGGGGACACTGACTCTCCCTCTTCCTCTGCCTAATAGATGTGAGGGGTTCTCCCTCATTTCCCAGGGTAACAGCTATAATTGGAGCCAACTGTGGTTAGTTTACCTCAGGATGGGGACTTTAACGAATGTTCCCAAGCAGTTGCTGAAATTCCATTTGTTTCCCCATCTTCTCTGGCCTGATGTGGACTCCATATTTCCACTTTGGTGGAAAAAAACATGACGTCTGCTTCTCTGTCTGAGTTAAGGTTTTGAATTATGTTTTCCTTCTCTGCCTTCTACTGGCACCTTGGCTTTTCTGCCTTCCCCTCCCCCTGCTGTTTCTGCACCAACTTGGTTGTGGTGTCCATAACTGGTTCCTATACCCTCCTTGGTGCCTCAGGCACCATTGGTTCCTCCTCCCATCCTCAAGTTCAAGGAGTAAAGTGCACCTCCTTGGACATCTAGATCTTTTCCAAATAGAATGAATTGCTAAAGCTTTGATTACTGAACATAGGTTTATGTTTTTAACTTCTTAGTGCAGAGAAATTAAGGCTATTTGGACCTATTGGAAACCATGCTTTGTACTTAATTGGTTCATGAATTTACTATCTAAAAAAATTCTGGTGTAAACACCTCTCAGTTGGTTACTAAGTCCTCATTTGGAGACTAAGGTTTCCGAAGAGTTAAAATTCTGCTAAGTGTGCTTAAGACTGATGGAAATAAGGAAAGCAACCCTGTATGTAGGAAAGTGGGATGTGTGTAAGAAAGATACAAGGAATGGAAATACATTTTTGTTGAGGGTAGAAGAAAGTAATTTTGTTCTAAATGAGACTGGTAATTTGGAGAGAAATGGCTTTGGGACAAAGTTTGAAGGCAAAGGGAAGTTGTAGAAGGTTCATGAAGGGAAATCTTTGGAAAGGAATTTTATGTGTGCTCAGGATAGACTAAGGTTGAGATGAATGGAATTTTAAAATTACACTGGTATAAGGTTGAAATTCCACTTTTCTCTCTGCTCAAATGACAAAGTTTTCTTGGACTGTTGATCTGCTCTTGATAAGACAATGCAAACAAAGGTTTGTCTTCCAGGAAAACCAAAGTTTTAGGTTTCATCTTTATCAGGTCTTTGATTACTTAGTTAAAACTTCTCAGTGTTAAAGGAGCTAGGTTTTGATAACAACTGTATAATGCTATACCATTCACCTTTGGGATCTTTTATTGCCACTTCGGTTGAATAAATAAAATTGTAAGATTTGTAATAATCTGTAATCCTATTTAGGATGCACTTATGACTTCTGGGGTTTTAACAAACTTCTCAGGATTTAAATGGTAAATGAAGTCTTTCTGAACAGTTAGGCCCTTTTATTTAGGATGCTAAGTTACTTGGAAAAGCCCTGTCGTACAATGGTAAACCTTAGGTTGCATTGCACAGGTAAATGTTGTAACTGCCCAGATATATATGTAATTCCTAAAGTTTTAATGTTTTGGTATAAGATCATCACTTAATATTCTGACTACTTGAAGTGTTATGTGTCACAGAAATAACTGAATTTGTCAATTGCATCATAATGAACTCTATTCAGATCTTTAACAGTATCTATTTCTGAGATTTTTGTCATTTGTAATTGTTCTTATTCTCTCACAAAATGTGTTTCTTCTTCAAGGAGATTTATAAAAAGGACTTTGGGGACAAATATAGGTATTCAACATCTTTAAGATTAATACTAAAATGGGTAAGAATTTCCAGAACTAAAAAGCTGCATTCAAATTGAACAAGAATTAGGAACTTGGGATCAAATGAACTGAGGAAGATTATAGTTTTGTGATTCTTGTTGAAAATATTGCTGATTCTCTAATGTTTGCTCTTTCAGATTAAGGAAACTTTGTCTTAAGATATCTATGATATACAGAAATGTCATAAAGTATTCATTTATAAACTGAAGCATTTATCTTTTCTCTCTACATAACTCCCCTGCAATTCAAAAACTCTCAGTGAGTATTCTTTCTTTCACGGCAATTACAATTGTTTGCATAAGTTCAATGAAAATCTGTTCATCTTGTAACAGGTCACCATTGGACATACTGGTTATTTTACCAAGGCTTTGACTGGACTGTCATATTTGAGAGTGACATTTATAGACTCAGACATGACCAGACAGCTTTAAGGAACTAAGGTTGGCTTTATAAAACATGGAGCCATAAAGCCTCTTGGAAATGTTGGCCTGATACCTTGCTTACAGAGTTCCCAGCAGCCTCACCAGGTGAGTAAAGAAGGTCACTTCCTGGCAGGTGCAGGAACCTCAGGGTATCTTGGGGATCTCATGAAGAAGAATTTGCCCAATTCTACAGGTATTGCAGGCTTGTCTGATGGCAAGTATTTGGCTTGGCTTCTGGCCTGGAGAGGCTACTAAAAGTTCAACCTGGAGATTCCTTATAAAAGGTTCCAGCAAAGCAAACTTTAAAAGATCCTCATGATCAATCGCTATTCTTGCTGAGCTTATGTAAATAATTAGGCCAGGTTTGTTAAGACTGGACTTATTCTACAAAGGCATTGGTCTCAGTTTGGCTATCTCTGGAAAGGGGGGTTTTTAGAGAGAAAAACTGTGTTTCAACAATGCACCGTTATGGATGTTAAATTCTGGTTATGATTGTCTTTAAATGTTTGTTGTTTGCCTAAACTAGACAACTTGAGGTAAACTTCAGAAAATTGTCACAGTATTTCATGTATAGGCAGACTTCTGTTCTTGTTATTCTGTGGGGATAATAATTAAACCCCGTGGGCATATGATTATTTAAACAACTGTAAAACAGGATGGATCTCTAAATATGCAAACCATGTCTTCCCTAAACCTGACTTGACAGTTACCAGAAACCCCCCCTTTCGAAGACTTTGAGGTAGACTTTACAGATATACAACCAAATAGAGGATTCCGTTTCAGGTATCACCCCATGGGTCCATCGCTCCAGAGTTAAGGAGGCCAACTCAGAGGAACCCTCAACCTGGTGAAGTGATCCAGATCCAGTCAACCCGCTTAAACTGACCCTCAAAAAGACACTGGCCCTTGAGATCTCTAGCCCTGCTCCAGCCACACCCCGGAAGCTGGCTGGTCTGCACACGGCAGAAGCTTGAGGAATCAATGTGTGGACTGAGCCCAGGGGTTCGGATGCAACTCTACCAGCCCTTGTCCCTTACTGGTGTCATAGCCCTGATCTTGCTTCTTGCTGTTGGGCTGATAGAGACTGCACCAACAAGCTGGACATGGGACAGATGGCAGAATCCCTGGTAATCTTACAAAGCCAGATAAACTCCCTGGTAGCAGTGTCCCTCTGAAATAGGTGAGCCCTCGACCTCCTCACTTCAGAAAAAGGAAGGATGTGTATCTTTCTGGGGGAGGAATGTTGCTATTTTGTAAACCAGTCAGGAATAGTCAGGACTAAGGCTAAGGAACTCAAGGAAAGAATTCAACGTAGACAACAAAAAAATATCAGTCAGTGGAGAGGATGGGATCTCACAGACTGGGCATCCTGGCTCCCGGCCCTGGCAGGTCCCCTCCTTTCCATAATTTTACTTGTGACCATCAGCCCCTGTATACTAAATACCCTGGTACATTTTATTGAAAACACTGTTGCTCGCCAAACTGCAGTACTTATCTTAGCCCTCTGAGGGTACAAATACCTAGAGCTAAAAAGCGATGCCTAATAAAAGATTTTTAAAAAGGCATCGAAGGGGGGAATGTTGGGAAAACGAATAAAATTTTACACCATAAGATGGCTGGAGGGACTAAAACAAGCTCTGGTCTCTGGCTTAGAGACACCTCTTCCGGTTTCTTCTTGCCCTATTTGCCTCACGGGCGAAACCCCTCCACAGTTATGGAAGCTGACAACTATAAATTACCCTTGCCCCTTTTGTTCAGTGCTCAGCACTCAGAAACAGTCTCCTGTGAGGCCGCTGGTGTTAAATAAATCTCCGATCCACCAAGATCTCAGAGTGCTTCCTGGTTTTTCCACCAGTGTTCCAGCCTGGTTCCGTAACACTTCCATTGTTTCATTTTGCAAGCACACATATGTACACATTTTTCCTCTTCCTTACACAAAATATGACATAGGATCGACACTCCTCTGCACTTAGATATATTTGCTTAAAAGTGTGTGTAGACATTCTTTCCACATGGGTTATAGAGGGCTCCTTTTTAAAAACTGCATACTGTTGGGACACCTGGGTGTTCAGTCAGTTGAGGATCTGACTCTTGATTTCAGCTCAGGTCATAATCCCTATGTTGGGCTCCGTGTTGACCCCCATAGGGCCAAAGCCCCATGTTGGGCTCCATGTTGAGTGTGGAGCCTGTTTGGGATTCTCTCTCTTTCTCTCCCTCTGCCCCTCTCCCCACTCATGCTCTCTGTCTCAATCTCTAAAATAAAAAAAAAAATTAAAAATTAAAAACAAAACAAAACTGCATTCTATTTCATTGGGTAGCTGTATTATATTTCATGCAACTAATTATTTTTTGCTGGACACTTGGATTTTCTCTAGTCTTTTGCTTTACTAACAATGTTGCAATGAATGCCCTTGTGCACATGTGATTACATACTTGTGTGGATGTATCAGTAGGATAAATTCTGGGAAATGGGACTCTGGGTCACAGATATGTCTGAAATTTTGTTAGAGATGGCCAAATTATCCTGCATAGGAGTGGGGTCATTTGTTTCCCCCATCAGCAATATGAACTTTTGGATTTTTTTCCAAGTTGATAAGTAAGAAATGGTACCTTGGTGTATAGTTTTATTTTACATTTAACATGAGTGAGATAGAGCATCATTTCTTGTGTTAAAGGGGCATTTATTTCCCTCATGAACTCTCATATTTTTTCCTCATAGGTATATCAGGATTTTTCCTCTTTTCTGAATTTCTGGTGGTTCTTCACATTACGAACATTTACCTGTGTTTGTGATAGTTGTTGTTGCAAATTCTTCTCAGATTATTGTCTCACAATGTTCTTCTGATATTTTTCCACACACTCTTGACATATAGAAGTTTGATTTTATGTGTTCTCATATGTCAGTCTTTTCTCTTTGGATTTTGCATTTAGGAAATCCTTCCCTAGTTGCAAGTAATAAGGAAATTCACTCATTTTCGTGTCATATTTTATGTGGTTTTCTTTCAAAAATTTGTATCTTCGTTCTTTTTTGGAGCTTTTCCTGGAGTATGTAGTGAGGTATCCATTCAAACTTATCTTTTTCCAACTGTTTATCCATTGTTCCAATCAATGCCAGTTACTAAATAGTTAATCAGTGGTCTATAGATATAAGCAGACTGATTTATCATATTCTTGTTTCCCATATGTGTTTTTGTCTGTTTCTGGAATTTCTGTTCTGTTCCATTGGTCTACCTGGTTGTTCCTACTTAAGGAATACTATTTTCTTTATTTTTTTAAATAGTTTATTTACTTATTTTGAGAAAGAGAGAGTGAAAGAGCCTGCACATGCATGAGCAGGGAATGAGCAGAGAGAGATTCCCAAGCAGGCTCCATATTGCCAGCACAGAGCACGATGCAGGGGAAGATTCCACACACCATGAGATCACTACTTGAGCCAAAATCAGGAGTCAGATGTTTAACCAACTGAGCCACCTGGGTGCCCCAATACAATACCATTTTGTTTATTGATATTTTATGTCTTAGCACCTAGTTGGGCTACTCCCCTATCATTGTTCTTTTTTCAGAGTTTTCCTGGATATTATTATTTTTCCATGTAAACTTTAGAATAAAAATTTCATTTCATGTCCCAGAAAAAAAAAATTCTTTCAGCATTTTTGTTGTTTTCCTGAACTTTTTTATGGTAAGATATTTGAACCAAGATGGTTACAATGAGTGTTCCCATCTCAGCTCTTCAAGTTCCTAACCTCTCAAAAAACAGCGCTTTTCTGGTTCACATCCAAAAATCATAATTATATAAAACTGATCGTTAATGAAGTCCCTGCATATTTCTGGTACTGATGATACCAGACTTTTAAATGTATAGACTTAAAAGCTTTCTGGAAGTTTTGCCCGTGGTGATCACTTGTACGTGAGGGGTTTGCTTTGTAAGATCACTTTGTCTGCCTTTTGCCCCAATACTCTGTACACTTCCAAGTTTTAAGCTTTCTATAATAAAACTATTTTCTCCTAAAATGATTAAAAGTGCTCTGGGGGAAGACCACTGGTTTGGAGGTCTGTATACAATTGTGTAACTTCTGGCTCAAATGATTTCTAGTTTGCCTGGAATTTTAACAATAGTCCTGAGGTTTTGCACATTGAACAGACTTTGAGCTCTTCAGCCAAGGGGTCCTCAGTGACTGGTTTGAATATTCCCAAGTGATCTACACCTGTGAATAGAGGTGGAAGGTTATATTTGTCTCTCTACAAAAGACTCCATCCTGAAATTTAAATTGCATTTTCTTAGAGAAATTCCTTGAAAATGTATAAAATATTTTATTAATGTGCAGAAACAGTGGCATCCAAAAAGAAAAAAAAAGTCCAAAAATACATAAGGTAAAGGTCTCATAATAACTATACTTCACCCACATTGCATATATATAATTTTTGTGATTACTAGCTACACTATTAAATAGGGTACCTTAAGAGACATTATGTGCCATGTAGGTGAATTTGAGTTTATTACAACAATTCTAATTTCTACATTTCTTGACATCTGTGGTATTCCATGTAGTTATAGTGAATGCTGGTTTCTTTCTTGTATTTTTTTTAAAGGAAAGGAAAATTGCAGAAATTCTAAAAAGTGTCCAATGTCTAATTATGTTTATGTGAAAGAGGTTTATGGAACTTTTAATACTTATATGTGTGATCAGATTCCACACCATTATTCTTAATTCATTTACTCAGCACCTTTGTTGAGAGTTTCTGCTGCGTTAGGCAAGGAAGCAGGCACTCAGGATGCCAAGATGAAGGTCATATAACCATTAACAAAATAAAAGCCAAAGTTTTGGGGGGACTTGAGCATGTAAGAAATAATTAAAAAAACAAAGTGATGATGACTTTTTAAGCACTCTCATTTAATATTTATAATAACCCAATGACTGAAATCCTTTTATAACCTCCATTTTATAGATGAAAACTGTGAGGGACTTGGGAAAGTCAGATATAATATAGAGGTATGTTCAAAGCATTAGGAGAACCAAGAGTAGTGGGGAGTTTGGAGAAGTGGGATGTGGTGGTCAGATGAATCATTGTGAGAAGAAATTCTGGTAAGCAATCTGACCGGATCTATGGTAGGTAATATGGTAGGGAGAGGGCAATCAGCAAAAAAATATAGAGAGTATAAGCTAAATACTACATGTTGATGGACTGCATATGGTTAAGATGAAGTAAAATTCTTTCGCTGTCTCTTGCTTAGATAATTGGTAGGATGAAGTGATTAATGGAGATGATAACTATAGAAAGTGAAATGGGTACAGGGAGAAGATAGTTTGCTTATTTAAATGATGATTTTAGATTTTCCTAATTTGTGATTTATAATTCCATAAATACTTTGCGTTTTCATTCTGCATTTTCTTTGTTAATTAGAAAAGACAATTTTAATGTTTTAAAATACTTTTATTTCTTTCAATGAAACTATAAAAAGAATCCTTAAAGAATACCTAGAGTCAAGGTAAGGATAAGGCAATTAAAACAGACAGAGTTGGAGAAGGCGTTAAAGAGTCTCCTCTGTCTCTGAGGCACAAGCAGTGTCAGAACACACCTTCTGATTTCACTCACAAGAATGAACTGGGATTAATATGAAGGAGAAACAGAGGGAGGGATGAGGTACTACAAGGGTTTCTGATCTAGTTTGAGTGGTACTGAGAAACTGTTTCCCTAAGGGAAGGTGATATTTGAATCGAGATCTGACAAATGGGTGAGAATGTGATGAAAAGAGGCACTGGTGGAAATTGTTTCTCCCACTGTGCAGAGGTCTGAGCAGGGAGGAAGGAAGAGCAAATGAGTTGGCCGCAGTGGTTACAGCAGTGAAATGAGGTGCAGGAGATGAGGCCAGAATGGGATAATATGAGGCCTTGTGAAGAACTGTGTTCCATTTTAAGATCAGTAGGATATCACTCACAACAGGATAACATTTTTGTTGTTGTTGTTTTGTTTTGTTTTGAGAAATTCATTCTGGTTTGAGTGTGGACAAGAATTGAAAGGAATTAGGGTGAGCAAGGATCATGGCTAAACCCCGGGTAGCCTGTGGGAAAAAAAGACAGATTAAGAAGATATATTTAAAGACTTGAATTAACCAAACAACCAATAGTGGCATGGAAATAATATGTTAGAGAGTTTGTTTTTAAAATTTTGATTTATTGCCTAAAATCTGTGGAATAGCACTAATAGATCTGAAAATGTCTTCCCAAATCTTGGCATCGGATCCCATCAATTTGTTCACTTTCCTTTCAGTGTTTGTACATTATTTCTGCATATGTGTATTTTAGGTGTATTCTAGACTTTCTACTAGTCTGTCTTCAATAAAAAACAGTTTCTCCAAGTAACATAAAACTACAGTTCTTTAAAATTAATTGAAAACTTTACAATAGTTTTCTTTTTTTTTTTTTTTTAATTTTCTTCATGTTTATTTAGTTTTGGGAGAAAGACAGAGCATGAGCGGGGAAGAGGCAGAGACAGAGGGAGACACAGAATCCGAAGCAGGCCCCAGGCTCTGAGCTGTCAGCACAGAGCTAGACAGGGGGCTCGAACCCACGAATGGTGAGATCATGACCTGAGCCGAAGGTAGACACTTAACTAAGTGAGCCACCCAGGTGCCCCTATGGTAGTTTTCTTGGTATAAGGCATATATAGTTTAAAGCTCAGAAAGGGGATTCTGGACTTAGTGTGGAAGGATCTTGGAATAATGTATTCCAGATGAAAACATAGCAAGACTAGAAAGCCCAAATCCCTGAGGACTCTCACTTCTCAGTTCTCTGTCCCTCAATCTCATCCCTCAACTGTATAAGTCAAGAATGCCTCCAGATTTCCAGAATTTCTAATGCTTTTCCTGTTGCTTCTTCAGAATTCCCAAGTGAGACAGAATCCTGCTCCCTTTGTCTTTTGTTTTCCCTTACCAAAGCTGCATATACACACCTTTTGAACAACCGTCTTCTAAAAATGTATTGTCCAAACTCTGTATTCATATCCTATGTTTCATGTTATTATTTCTCTTTCCACTTGTGAACCTTTTCTTTTGAGTATTTGTATTCAGCTGATTTCATTAAGTCTTTCTTATTTTTGGAAGATTATTGGTTTACTCTATTTTGGGGCCCAAGAGCTCAATCATACATGAAAGAATTTTAAAGTTGATTAAGAAATGTCTCTTAGCAGATAGTCAAAGAGCTATGAGGCTGGAATGATGTAGATTCAGCTACAACAAAGAAAATGCATGTGAGTCACAAAGCTCCAGCAGCAATTTCTGGAGGTGGACATAGAATCAAGAAAATAATGGTATTAAAGTCAGAACATCATTATGCTGTATTGTCTCCACAAGTTTTTGGCTTTTATGGTTTCATCAGATGAAAATTCCACTGCAGAGAAAGCAGAAGAAGTGTGTACCTGCTTTACTTTTAGGAAGATGAAAATGTTACCATTACTTCGCCATTTTCTTAACAACAGAGAATTGAGTGCAGATAGATAGTATGTACATATATGGGTGATGACTAAGATTTTTCATCAGTACATAATTGCTTCATGCCCAACCCACTTCTAACAATATAAAATTGGAAGATTTTTGCACTTCACAGTGCAATTGGTCTTAGAGGAGTGGATTGAAATAAAAGGAAGGGTATAAAGTAGTTAAATGGAGTACATGTGCAACACCCACTTCCCAGAAGAGTGAGGTGCATGTTGGGTTTGGGGAAGCAGGTGACCAGTCGCCCTTGGTGCACCTCACTGGGAAGGTGTTGTGTTCTTGGTGATTGCCATGGCAGTTAAAGAGCAAACTACAAGACACTGCAGCTGTCATCTCACTTAAGGATAATCAGATCAGAAGCAATCTAACACAAGCTCTTTGGTGGGTGAAGAAAAGCATTTTCATGGCTATGATTTTGAATTGTATTCCAGAAATTCCATTGTGAATTAGCTGTTTGTTATTCAGAAAGCATTTTACCACAAACCATAATGTAATTTAACATATGTAATTATAGTTCCACTTTTCTCTGAAGGGTTTCAACTTCCACCAACCACCCAGTGTAACATTCTTTTCATGGCAAAGCATTCTAATTTGGAAGAAGAGGAATATATCTACCCATTCCTGGCGGATTGCTTACCAACAAAGAGAGGGATGACTGGTGTAGAGAAGGTAAGTAGATGCTAGTGTTCTTCAGGTTACCCAGATGCTCATTTCTTCCTCCTGCCCAATTCTCTGGAGCCTTAGTCCTGGAGCCGTTGTTGGTGAGTGGGCCGGCAAAGGACTGAACTGGCCGAGTAAGAAGGTGAGTGTCCCGAGTGAGACAGACAACCCCTGACACCACTAATTTGTTAATCTGCAATGAGGAAAATAATTCTCTAGGGTTTTTTTTTTTCATATATAAGAGAAGATTATTTTTTTCTGCATTACATAAAGATAAGATAAATTTCTGTGAAGTAACTCTCAACCCAGATGCTGTGAAATGAGGAGTATCGTAGGGTAAGAGTCAGCCTGCAAGAGTAGATTCTCTTCCTACTGTTTGTTCACAGAAGGAGAGAATGCAGATTCATGGAACAGTAATTCTCTCAGAGATATAGGAAGAATGGGAGCCTTTATTGAATCAGCAACACTGTGCAGTGAGCATACTTAACATTGATAGTTTTACATATGCATGCACATACATCTTGGTTGGATAAACTAGAAAACCTTATACGCCGAAGGCTTTCTTAAGCTGGCTGTCTGCCCCATGGGCCATACCTTCACTATGGCAAGAATGTTGATGGCTTTCTATATAGATGAGATAACATTTGGGGTAGTGTTTGTTCTAAAGCTGTCCTCCAGATGTCCAATTTTTAAACCTGCACTAACTTGTTTTCAGGGTTTAAAATACATTAAAATGACTATAATGTTATATTCTTTTATTTTGAAAACACTTATAAAAATTTAGTCCTACCTATTCCAACCTGAAAAATGTAAAACAATTCACAATACAAACATAGAGATGTTGTTTCTGGAAAAATAGTTTTTAACATGTATCCACTTTGACGTGTATATTTCTGATTATTCTCTAAAACTAAAAAAGGAATCTTTCGATGATGATAATAATATTCTTTTATCCATAATAAATGCACTATAACATATAGATTGAATGAACTCATCATCTTTTATTGTTATTCATATTTATGTTTTCTTCCCTACAAAAACAGACTCTTTTAAGACCCATTCCATGTCAAATTTACTTTATACCTTCCATGACTGTAAATATAGTAAATTATCAAGTAATATTAGTTGAAGAAATAAGTGTATCCTTACACTGATACCTGCTTCCTTTTGTGTGTTTGTGTTGTGGCTAACAGAGCCATTCTCTAGACCTTAAAATATCCTAGAGGACATGACAAACTAGAAAATCCTTAGGAAATTTTCATCACCAGTTTTCTTCTTAAAAATTTGCACTCAGGTGGACTTCATAGAATTTTCTACTCTTTCTTTCAATCAAGAAAATATACTCACTCTAAATTCTTTCCCATTTGACAAATAGATTTAATTTGATAAATAATTGGTAGCTTTTACAAAGCAGCCTTTAACTTTATATATTACAAAAACATATTAAAATCCATCCACATTTGGGTTGGCAATGTATCTTCTTGATCTCTATCCTAAAGAAAACATAACCAGTCAAATGTGTGATTTACTTTCATAATTTTGCCCCAAATCCAGCTGTTCTTCATTAGTGTATGTATTTGCCAGATCCTAGGGTAAATTTCCAGATAGTAATAATTAAAAAAAAAAAGTCCTTTCTTCTTTGGACTTTTATTTTAAAAACTGGTTTCCAGACATTATTGCAAAGCTGATGATCTTTCATCAATTTCCTTATAGAAATGTGAATTTTTGAAAATTTTGGACGACTTATTTTGCTATCAAATCAATACCAATAATGTAGGTCTTATCCTTATTCCAGATTTCATGTCATAATGAACAGAGTTGGCTTGGTATACATGTAGTCAAGATCTAATTGCAAGAGGACATGTCAGGGACAGGCAGACTTTATAGAGCTTTGTCCTGTCATGTTCTGGACAAAAAGTAGGTGGATTTTCTTTTTATCTTAAAACTTTTCTCTTTGCAAAAAGGCAAACGCTCCTTTGAAGATGCTGCTTGAAATTCTCAGCCATTTTTATTTCAGCGTAACAAAGGCAAACAAGTTTTCATGCATCTAAGACTGAATGACTAAACAAGGTACAGCATCGAAAGCTACAAAGAGCTTAGCAAGAGAGTCCTGTGGCCAAGGGTCAATGTCAAAGACTATCTCTCATATCAGTGATAGTTATCAAAATCTAACCGTCGTCTTTATTCTAATGACTACTTTTTAAGAAGTTAAGAAGCAACCTTTTTTAGGAGTTACATAAAAGATGCTTGTTGTTTAAAATCCGAAATCTCAGGGACTAGAGACCAAGAAGAATAAATGAAAGTCATGGTTGAGTAACTATGTAGAATTTGGGAGCAGAGTCCTGGTGTATATTAATTGTGTGGTGCATAAAATGGTTCTGAGGAATGACTGCAGAGTAATGGCAAGGGCTATGATGAATGTAATTCTGTTGGGATGAAGCTCAGGTATTGCAGGAACAAATGCCAATATTTTTTTCCATACAGGGATTAATTACATGGTCAAGAGCTGGAATTTACAAGGAGGCGTATTAAATAAAATAGCAGGCAAGCTTGAACTGCATTCCCACAAAAGCCATAAAATGGGAATACCAAGAGAACTGGCAAATGTAATCTTTCACCTATTTTTTTAGGCACAGCTGTCCGTATACAGGTTGGGGAGATGGAAATTTGTGAGTAGCAAACTGTGTGCCACATTGGAAAGATTCAATATTAACAATTTTATGCAGCTATTAAAAAAAAAAAGCTGTGCCTTCAAATGGGAATGTCTCAAGTGCACTTGAATTTGAGTGGAGACAATATATATTTTCCCATTACTGACATATCCATTCCCAAAGGGAGTTCTTCCATTTATTCATTGGCTACATGAGCTAAACTCATACGTGCTGCCTCCAAAATCATTGGAGAGCCAACGAGTTCTTCTGCAACCAGGCAGGTTTCTGAAAATGCAGTATGGAGTTTTCAACAATGGAGGTCAAAACACAGAATGAGTCATAATAACATTAGCTACGCAATCTGGTTCAATTCAAAAATCTTTTAGGAGCTGCCCACCATACTGTGAATTAAATCCAAACTCTTCACTTTTGCCTCCAAATCCTTGTGTGCTATGGTGCCCCTGCCTCTTTCCAACCTCATTTCCTACCCCCCTCTCCTCTCTCGCTACAGGGAGACATACTGGCCTCTCACCAGTTCTTCAAAAGGCTCCTTCCAGCCTCATGGAATGTGGTCTCCTCTCCTTGGAATGCTGTTCCCCCCTGCCCTTGGTATGTCTGTCTCTTCTTCTTACTTTAGGCTCCATTCCTTTCTTCTTCAAAGAGGTCTTCCCTGAACACTCTTTTCCAAGTTCTATTTCCTAATTTTATCAGAGTTCCATGTTGGTTACTTCCAGAGTATATATCACAAATTATAATTATTTACTTCTGGAATTATCTCCCACTCTGTACTGCAACCACACTGAAGATTGAAAGGAGGCATGTATCCTCAGTGGCCAAAGCGTCTAACAGTGCTTTCTAAAACTAGGTCATAGTATTTGTGTGGTGAGATGTGATGAGCATTCAGTAAATGCAAAAGAATAGAAAACATCAGAGTGCACTGCACAGGATGAGGTAAGGTACTTTTTAATGCAAATATAGTTTCCAAAGTCAGAATTTGTATGTGCTAGATCATGATATAAAATGTGAGCCTCAGGGAAAAAAAAGTAAAAGCCACACCAAAGTATGTTCAAGAAACATTTGTTGAATTAATGACTTGTATTTTTCAAGTGGAAATGCCTGTCTACAAGTCTTCCCTGTTCAGATCAGGAACATGCTGATGTGTCTTTTGAAAAGTACTAGAGGGGGACCTGGGTGGCTCAGCAGGTTGAGCATCCGACTCTTGGTTTCGGCTCAGGTCATGACCTCATAGTTTGTGAGTTCGAGTCCCACATGGGGCTCCATGCTGAAGGCACAGAACCTGCTTCGGATTCTCTCTCCCTCTCTCTCTGCCCCTCTCTCTCTGCCCCTCTCCTGCTCACTCCCTCTGTCTCTCTCTCAAAATAAATAAATAAACTTAAAAAAATTTTAAAAAGATACTAGAGAGTCTATGTCCTCAAGAAAACAAAGCTTGTGTTGGTTCCACACGAAATTGCTTAAATCTTTATTCCTTTGCCTCCCTTACTGTGGTGTTTCCATTTTCAGTATGAACGTTCCTGTGACATGTAACGCTTAAGGACTTACTGATTGTGTATAAGTTAGTATTCTTAAGATCTTTTCTCAAAAGGAGGTTTAGATGGAAGGAAAGATTGAGGGGAGAGCATACAACCTTCAGGGAAGACAGAAACAATGTAATGGGGGTTTAGTGTCAGCAGTGTTGAATGTAGAAAGCACATGTTGAATTAGCTCACTCCAAATATTTGTCTACTTCACGATCTGCAAAAGCAGGGTCCTAATGCTTCATGTGGTCAGCCAGAAAAGGGTAGTGGTGGAAGGGAAACCAAAGCATGTATTTTAGTTACAGGAACTGATCTGCTTCGGTCCCATTGAACTGTGTCTGGTTACGCCACTTGATTTTATTTTTTATTTTTTAAATGTTTTTATTTTTTGGTCACTCATTTTTAGTTTCCATGCACAAAATGAGTTCCACATATTACAGTGATATTCAAACATATTCGAACATTTCACTTGAGCATGAACTTCTGAAACAAAGGAGAACGGAGAAGACTTTGCCTCTGTTCAGCAGAGTAACTCACTTCAGAGCCTTAAGAATTCTTTCTACCCAACATGGTTAGATTTAAAATATTTCCAAAATTCCTCACAGATCAGGAAGAAACAAAGCAACAAACAAAAAATTATAATGAAAGCGTTGTCACCAAATTGGGAGCTCAATATTACATTTTCCTTTGGAGTGCTGCTCGGTGGGGGAAAGTCCTTGTTCACATTCCACCCAAGCGACCATCATCCACACCCACTTTCTTTTCAAAGGAAAACATTTACTTTTGTGACTTGGTCGTAATGAAATACAAAGGACCTCTTTGTGTGTGAAAATGAAACTGGGTGTGAGCCTTTTAAGGAAAAATTAAAGAAGGATGTGTATGTGGGGGGTGAAAGCCCCAAGTCTTTTTCAGCTGTTCCTGCCTACCTCCTACTTAGAAACCAGGCTTCCCTGTGAGGCAAGGCCCAGATGTTGTGTATCAAGGAGCAAAACAGGACCTCTGAAGGCTCACAGATGAGGTGTTCAAACAGAGCCAGGTCAAGGCTGTTCACAGCGCTAAGGTACAGCACCCAATACAGAGCAAATCTCAGCCAGGCAGCCTCTAGCAGGCCTGTTCCACAAGACTGACTTGCATCTTCCTGAAATGTTTTGCATGCTGTTTAGATTTCCAAGCAGAATGAGAGCTCCATTAAGAGTAAAGCAAATTAGGGCAGTATGGGTGGCACAGTCGGTTAAGCGTCCAACTTCGGCTCAGGTCATGATCTCCTAGTTGGTGGGTTCAGCCCTGCATCAGGCTCTGTGCTGACAGGTCAGAGCCTGGAGACTGCTTCAGATTCTGTGTCTCCCTCTGTCTCTGTCCCTCCCCTGTTTGCGCTTGTCTGTCTGTCTATCTGTCTCTCTCTCTCTTTCTCTCTCTCTCAAAAATAAATAAACATTAAAAAATTAAAAAAAAGGAAGAGTAAAGCAGATCGTAGGGCACCTTGGTGGCTCAGTCGGTTGAACATCTGACTCTTGATTTCAACTTAGGTTGTGACTCATGGTTCCCGAGATGGAGCCCCGCATCGAGATCTGCCCTGACAGTGTGGAATCTGCTTAGGATTCTCTCTCGCACTGTCTCTTTCCCACTCATGCTCTCACACTCTCTTTCTCAAATTAATAAACACTAAAAAGTAAATTTATGTAAAAAAAAAAAAAGAGTAAAGCAGACGGGGATAACATAGTTGAGGTGACTTACGTGCCCTGGGAGAAATTTGAGGGGGAATGGTACATTGTTTAATGCAGTACTTCAGGAGGACACAACAAACACTGAAAAATATAAAAGAGAGATGGTACCTTCAAGGCAATTTCTGATATTGGCTGGGAGATTCTAGAAAGTTTTGTCCCTAGCAATTATCCCACCCTCTACCCCTTCTACCCTTCTTCCTATCTTCTGCTTTCTATCACCCTCAATTAACTCCCCCACTCACAGGGTCTTTCTTCTCAGCCTACACACCCTTGTGGTCTAGCCTATTGTGAAACCAGCATTCATTTCTCCTCACTGTCTTCTAGCTTGTGCTTTTGTCCCTCTTTCGTCTGGCAAATTTCTTAAGCAAGTGGTTTGTACCCCTGGCTCGTTTTGTTCCAAGCTGCTGAAGTCCCACCATGGTACTGAGACTATGCTATTGGAAATTCATCAACTAACCCTCTCTGCTTAATATTCATACTTCTTCGTACTGCTTGTCCTCTCTGGAGCCTTTGACACTATCCCACTCCGCCTTTTGAAAATTGATCCTCTCTTAGCCTCTTTTGATTTCTTTCTTTCTTTTTACACTTTGGTCAGTTTACTTCCTCCCTTCTTAGCACCTGGTGATCTGTATCTTTTTGTAAAAAAATTTTTTAATTTATTTATTTATTTTGTGAGAGAGGGAGAGAGAGAGAGCGTGAGCAGGGGAGGGGCAGAGAGAGAGAGAGAGAGAGAGAGAATCCCAAGCAGGCTCTGCACTGTCAGTACAAAGCCCTACTAGGGACTCAAGTGCACAAACCATGAGATCATGACCTGAGCCAACACCAAGAGTTGGACACTTAACCAACTGAGCCACCCAGGTGCCCTGATCTATATCTTTCATCTTCTTTTTTTCTAACACTCACTCTGCAATCTCTCTGTGGTCTGTCCTGTGACTGTCGGATTATTCTTTGATTAGACAGCACCTCTCACTTCCCCCTTGTCCTCCCTTCTTGTGTCTTGGACTTCCATCCTCACAGTATCCACCATAGTTGTTCTGTGAAAGCATTGCATCGTATGATGCCACCTGTCCACTGCAAACCCTCAGTGGCTTCCTGTCTCAGGCAGTCAGAACTAAACTCCTTGTGGGCCGGGGCCTCGTCTGTCCCTGAGCCGAGCCGCCGAGGCCGCTGACTCTGACTGTGCGGAGTCTGCCTCAGGGAATTCCCATGAGCTGCTCTGTCTCCTTAAAATGTCATGTTGGGGCATCTGCACGTGCTGCATTCTCTCCCTAGAAGGTTATGTAGGTAGCTTTCTACCCCGGCTGCGACATTTAAAACATATCCCCATCACTCCCTGTTCCTCCTCCCTGCTTTATTTTCCCCCAAAGACTTCTAACTGCTTATTATTTTATTCATTTTTAAAAATATATGTTATTTATTTTTTCTGCCCCTACCAAAATAGAAGCAACATGAAAATAGAGATTTTGGAGCACTTTGTTAATGGTCAACCCCCCGTGGCCTATTATAGTACATATAGTGTATATATAGGAGCTGCCCAGTGTTTGTTGAATGAATGAATATTCAAATACTTTTAATGTTGAAAATCAATGGCCACATAAGTGTTGGTCTATTTTGTGGCTCTTTGTTTGGCTTCATTGATCTATGTGTATCCTTAAGCCAATAGCACACTGTCTTGTGGTAAATCTGTGGAGTAAGTGTTGAAATCAGATATTGTAAGTCCTTCAACTTTGTCCTTCTTTTCCAAGATTGTTTTGGCTTTTATAGTTGCATTGCCTTTTTATATAAATTTCATAAACAGTTTATTAATTTCTTTACAAGACCATCCAGGATTTTGATTGAGGTTGTATTGACATTTAGACATATATGTCTATAGCTATAGACATCTCAGTGCACACTCAGTGAAATCACCAAAATGTTAAAGACTCATAGTACAAGTGTTGGTAAAGATGTGGGGCAGCTGTAGCCATTGCTTGAGGAGTGTAAAATTGCACAGCTACTTTGAAACCCATAGAACCATCTATTATGAAGTTATGCTTCCCATAGGACCCAGCAGTCTCACTCCTGTGTCTTTATCCCAGAACATGAAGGCATATTTCACACACAGGGTTGAAAGTGCTTATGATAACATTATTCATAGTAACCTCAACATTGTAAATGCCTATCAAAATTTGAATGGATAAGCAAATTAAGTAATACTATGCATTTTGATAAAATGAATGGGGAGAAAGGAATAAAATATGGATGAATCTCAAAAATAGTCTACAAAATGAAAGGAGTTAGACACATGAAACCACACACTATATGATTTCATTTATATGAAATGTCCACGAAAGACAAATGTGTGGAGATAGCAAGTGAATTAGTGGTTGCTTGGGGGCAGAGGGTGGGGCTTGGAGGAGCAGTGAATGGGTGTGAAGGGTCTCATTGGAGTGATGAAAATATTTGAAAACTGATTTATGGTGATGGCTGCACAACTTGGTAAATACTTTAAAAATCATTGAATTGTACACTTTAAGTGAATTTTATGATGTGCATGCCACTATAAAGTTTTTGAAAACTTTATGCTGAATTAATGATAACAAACACAGTATGACTATATACATATAAAGTTATATGCACACACATATCCATGTATGCCACATGATTCCATTTATATGCTGTTCTAAAAAAAGCTGAACTACAGTTACAGAACGTGTATCAGTGGATGCTTGGGGCTGGAGGTCAAGGAATGAGACTAACTACAGAGGATTAAAGGGAAGCTTTTTAGGGTGAGGGATCTATTTTAAAATTTTTTAATTATTTATTTATTTTTGAGAGAGAGAGAGAGAGAGAGAGAGAGAGAGAGAGAGAGAGAGAGAATGCAAGCAGGGGAGAGCCAGAGAGAGGGGGAGACACAGAATCTGAAGCAGGCTCCAGGCTCTGAGCTGTCAGCACAGAGCCTGACACAGGACTTGAACTCATGAACTGTGAGATCATGACCTGAGCTGAAGTCAGATGCTTAACCAACTGAGCTACCTGGGCGCCCCTATTTTATATTATGATTTGAGCAATAATTATATACCTCTATATACTTCCCAAAATGCACTAAACTGTGCACTCAGGTCAGTGAGTTTTATTGAATCTATTTTATATCTCAATAAAACTGAAAAATAGCCCAAATAATCCCTGTATGTGGTTAATTCTGCAATTTTATTTCAGTTATGCTTAGCTAACACGTTTAAACTACATTTAAAAGTTCTAAGTTCTAAAGCCCTTAGGGCTTATAGATATATAAGCTCTTGATTCATAAGACCACAATGGATCAGATAAGATGAGAGTAGAGGAATTTTCTGGAGATTCTCTATCACTTTTTAAAATTAAATTTTAGGGGCGCCTGGGTGGTGCAGTCGGTTGAGTGTCCGACTTCGGCCAGGTCGCGATCTCGCGGTCCGGGAGTTCGAGCCCCGCGTCGGGCTCTGGGCTGATGGCTCAGAGCCTGGAGCCTGTTTCCGATTCTGTGTCTCCCTCTCTCTCTGCCCCTCCCCCGTTCATGCTCTGTCTCTCTCTGTCCCAAAAATAAATAAACATTGAAAAAAAAATTAAAAAAAAATAAAATTAAATTTTAATGGGATTATCAAAAGAACAAAACAAGAAAACCCATGAACCTTTCTTAATCAAATAGCAAGATTAAAAAACATTCCAAAGTTTAGTATATGTTTTTACATATCTCACTTCCCTCCAAAGTGATGGAAAAACATTACAAAAGAGCAGTAAAATCTCACTTGAACCCCAAAGCAACCCAAATGTCCATCAGCAAGAAACGGGAAAGATGAATTGTGATATACTCATATCCCAGTTGAATCGTACTTAGCAACAAAGAGGAATGAACTACTGATAAACAAGGACAACATTAGTTGCTCTCAAAAACATTTTGAATGAAAGAAGCCAAGCGCTAAAATGTACATACAATGTGATTCCATTTATATCAAGTTCAAAAACATGCAGAAATGAATCTATGAGAAAAGAAATCCCAATAGTGGTTGCTTCTGGTAGGGAAGACATTAACTGAAAAGGGGACACAAGGGAACTTTCTCTAGGCATGACAGTCTTTTGTCTCTCACCTGGGTGTTGGTTACATGAATGTATACATTTGTCTAAACTGTGAAGTTTGCAATGTATATTTATACCACAATGTTAAAAAAAAATTGGCTCTCGTGAGACTAGGTCTGTAATGTTTAGCAAATTACAAGGAAACATAAGAAAGTGTGAAGAAAACTATACACACATTAAGTTGTATCAATCTCTTGAGAAAGTTGTAGAGCATAAAGAATATTTCGGAAATAATATAACCAGACTATAATAGACTACACATAATAAGTTTTTTTTTAATTTCTTTTCAACTTCTATTTATTTTTGAGAGACAGAAAGAGACAGAGAAGGGGAGAGGCAGAGAGAGAGGGAGACACAGAATCCGAAGCAGGCTCCAGCCTCCGAGCTGTCAGCACAGAGCCCGATGCGGGGCCTGAACCCACGGACCATAAGATCATGACCTGAGCCAAAGTCAGACTCTTAACCCACTGAGCCACCCAGGCACTCCTACTTAGTAAGTTTTTAGGTAAGAATTGTTGACCATTTGGAGAAGGAATATAAATATAGCTATTAAAAAGGACAAACAAGATTAAATTATGATAATGAAAAATTCAAATTAGACATTAGAGACAGAATGTTGGAGAAGTTATGACATATGAGAGTTTATTTTATTTTATTTTATTTTATTTTATTTTATTTTATTTTATTTTTTGAGAGACAGCATGAACAGGGGAGGGGCAGAGAGAGAGGGAGAGAGAGAATCCTAAGCAGGTTCTTCACTGTTAGCACAGAGCCTGACATAGGGCTCAAACCCACAAAACCATGAGATCATGACCTAAGCTGAAACTAAGGGTTGGATGCTCAACTGACTGAGCTACCCAGGTGCCCAGACATATGAGATGTTAGAGGTCACATATTAAAGACAAAATAATGTTTCATATTAAAGAATATAAAATAGAATAGAATCAATATTTAATAATGTAAAGTGTTCTTAAATATATAAAAATCAATGACACTGGGAAATGAAAACACTTACCTTACCTTGTCCTACATAAAATAAGAATTAACCCCATGGGGGAGGGGAAGAAAAAAAAAGAAAAAAAAAGGTTAGAGAGGGAGGGAGCGAAAACATAAGAGACTCTTAAAAAATGAGAAAAAAACTGAGGATTGATGGGGGGGGGTGGGAGGGAGGGGAGGGTGGGTGATGGGTATTGAGGAGGGCACCTGTTGGGATGAGCACTGGGTGTTGTATGGAAACCAAGTTGACAATAAATTTCATATTAAAAAAAAAAGAATTAACCAACTCCAAAATATTGTTCACGGTAAGGGAGTATGCCTCAACTGTGTGAAGGGAGACTGAAAAATGATTAATTTCAAAGGAGGTGAAACATGTACAGTGATATGGGAGGAAAAATCAGTCTTCTAGGCAGCTACTAGGGCATTCCCTTTTGAGAGAGATTTGCCTTTTCCAGAGTAAGAATTGGATTCTAAGAGTGACACAGCATCAGGGTTCAAGAGGCTATGGGTTTTGGGGGAAGAATTGGTTCTTCTTGTAAAAGACATCTAGGGGTAAGGAAGAAGAATACTAAGAGTTCCCACTGAGTTTGCAACAGAAATTATGGGAGACTGACTGCAACAAAATAACATTCTTAAAATACTAGAAGAAAGTAGCTTCCAGCTGCTATGTATATACCCAGCAAAAGTATCTTTCAAAAATGAAGATGAGCAAAGATATTCTCCAGGAAAAGAAGAGAATTTGTTTCTAGAACTCATAAATTATAGGGAGTTCTTCAGACAGAAGGAAAATAATCACAGAGGGCAATTCAAAAATGCAAAAGAGAATAAAGAAAAATTGAAAGAATGAGTAACTGTGTAGAGAAACACATATTGATTGCCTAATGGTCATACAAAAACAATGATAGCAATTAGTGGGGTCTAAAATTCTGCAGTGAAAATTCTGTCACAATAATGCAAAGGGAAAAACAGAGTTAAGGAGTTTTAAGTTTCTAGAAATACCAAGAAAATTATAAAACTAAAAAAAATAGTAATTATTTTGAACCGCAGTGTAAATAAAGAACTGCTATAAATAATAAGAGGCAGAGGAAAAGCAACCCAATAGACAAATGGGCACAATGACTTTATCTAGCACTTCATCAAAGAAGATATCCAAATTGCTAAAAAACAAACAAACAAGCAAACAAACACAAAAACAAAAAAAAACATGAAAAGATGCTCAACTTTTTTAGTCACCAGAGAAGTGCAATTAACACAGAAGAGTAAACAAAATTAAAAGGCAGAAATTTAAACAGTTGGTAAGATTTGGCAAACTGGAATTCTCATATACTGCAGGAGAGATTGCCACTTCGTACAACTGTATTGAAATACTTTGGTTTACGTACCGCTAAGAGCTGAGTATATGCTTACCCTATGGTCTAATAATTCTTCTCTGAGATACACAGACATTTTTATAAGATATGTTGCAAGGTATGAGGTCAGCTACATTATTACAAAGTAAAAATGAGGGACTCTTTCCTCAAGGAGAGATTGATAAAACACATTAGTATTGTGGACTTTAATACAAATCTCTAAGGAGATTAGAAAGACAAAATAATTAAGAATACCTCAAGAACTGAATAATTAATATGGTAGATCTCTCTTTTTTCAAACATGTGCGTGTACACACACAGACACACATACACATCATCTGTGACGGTATTCATGAAATATGTATATATCTTATATATTAAACTTTAAAAGATAACCAATGTACTCTAAAATAGTAAAAGAGGGTGATGGGTATTGAGGAGGGCACCTGTTGGGATGAGCACTGGGTGTTGTATGGAAACCAGTTTGACAATAAATTTCATTAAAAAATAAATAAATGAATAATCAAAAAAATAAAATGAAAAAAATAAAAGTAACAAAACTGAAAAAAAAATAGTAAAAGAGGTATAGAATATAATATTCACATATACTCTCTTCCCTTAAAAGAACAAAACCTGAAATAAATAATAAAATACCAAAAGCCTTACCAGTTGTAAATGTAAAAATTCTGCCTTGAACCACATTGAGCTTCATTAAATCAAGAGGGAAATTTCACAGTATCTTTAAAATAACAAAAATAAGACACTACCTAGTATAGTGCTCAGAGGAAAACTTACAGAGCTAAAAAAAAATCAGTGGTGAAGAAAAAATTTGTAAACACATTAATAAAGCATTAAATTTATGAAGTTTGACAAAAATACAAGAGTCAAAATTAGAAATAAAGATGAAACAATACACATGACAAAAATGAATCTAATCAAGAAGAAAAAGAAGGTACATATATGAAATTTAAAAATAAAATGAGGAAATAGAGAAATAATATTAAGGTTTAGAAAATTCTTTATGCAAATAAATTTGAAAACTTGAATAAAATGGTTTATTTTCTAAGAAACCAGGACCAACCCCCTAAAAGGCAGAAATATTTAATGATTAAAGTTACGTAGAAGAAGTTGACAATATTTCTAGAGAACAGTCCTTTCCCCAAAGCATCAGAACAAAACTGTTTAATAGGTGAATGCACTATGGAGTAGACAACTCCAGCCTCATTTAAACTATTCTAACACACAGAGAGGTCTAAATTATTTTTATGAAGAGTAAGCCTGACCAAGGGGATACCAAAAAAAAAGGAAAATTGAAGATTCGGTTCTTTTATGAATATTTGTGCAAACATCCTACATAAAATATTGGCACATAATATCCAGCAAAAATATATCATCAATGAATAGGACAAAGTTGATATAATGTATTATAATCAGGTTAAAGGGGAAAAAATGATCATTTCCCCAGATGGTGAGTGAAAAAAAGAAAGAAAATCCAACACCTATTCCTTTTAAAAAATTTTTTTGTAATGTTTTATTTATTTGAGAGAGAGAGAGAGAGAGAGAGAGAGAGAGAGAGAGACAGCACAAGCATGGGAGGGACAGAGAGAGAGGGGGACACAGAATCTGAAGACAGTCTACAGGCTATGAGCTAGTTGTCAGCCCAGAGCCCGATGTGGGGCTTGAACTCACGAATTGCGAGATCATGACCTGAGCTGAAGTCAGATGCTTAACCAACTGAGCCACTCAGGTGCCCCTCCAACACCTATTCCTGATAAAAACTTTTATTAAATAGGAAGACAAGCCTTTCTTTAAAAATACCTGATGGTATTTTTTCATTTAAAAAATTTTAATATTTATGTAAGCATGTCTATCTTAGATAGGCACTTCTCATGTCAGTATTAAAAATGCATAAAATCCTTCAGCCAGAAATATTACTTAATCTATCTTAAAAGGAAACTTGAAAAAGGATGTATATATATGGGCAGTTATTGAGGGACTTTTGATCTCAAATTTGAAAATGGAAAGGACTAAAGTTCATCAGTGGGGAAATACTTATGGTTTATTTATACTTCAGAATAATAAAAAATCATTGAAAGGTATGAGATAAAGATTTCCAAACATATGATCATGCACTATTTATTTAATTACAAATACAAATTTTAAATACAAATTTTATTTTACTTTATTATTATTTATTTGAGAGAGAGCAGAGGAGTGGGGCGGACAGAGAGGGAGAGAGAATCTTAAGCAGGCTACATGCTCTGCACAGAACCTGATGGGGGCTCGATTCTATGACCCTGGGATCATGACCTGAGCCAAAATCAAGAGGTAGATGCTCAACCGACTAAACCACCCTGTCTCCTTAAAATACAAATTTTAAAGGATACCAAAGTATCCTAAGGAATTCTTATGACCAGTGGCACTAAGGGGAAAAAGATAAGTATTTTTATTTATACTTATTTTTTAAAGAATTTTTTATTAAAAATTAAAAAAAAAATAAGTATAAGTAAAAATTCAGTTTTAGTCTCAAAAACTAAGTTAACTAAGATCTGAAAAGTTCTCATCAAAAGAACAAAATTGTGACTGTGTGTGGTGATGGATACTAAGTAGATTTACCGTGGCGATCATCTTGCAATATATACAAATATCGAATTATTATATTGTACACTGAAACTAATATAACATGTCGATTGTATTTTAATTAAAAAAAACAAATTAAATATATCAAAGTATTTTTTAAAAGCATAAAGTATCCCATCAAGAAGAAATAGTACAAAATTATGACTTTATACAGTAATTGTTTAGGGAAAAAACGTAAAAAGTGAACAAGGTGGCACTACACATGGAAAGTGATGGATGAACAGGTAATTATAACTGAGAAAAAAATTGAACACAGAGTCAAAGAAGGAAAGGGACACATACACAGAGACATTAAAGAATTGTTTCAAACTTGAGGAGATCATCAAGAATCAAAAAGACACATTTGAGGGGGTAACACAGAAAGAAAAACACAGTCAAGGAATATTCCCATCTTGTGAGCACTTAAAAATTTTATGCTGTGGGTCTCCTGGCTGGCTCAGTGAGTAGAGCATGTGACTCTTGATCTCTGGGTGTGAGTCCAAGGCACACATTGGATGTAAAGATAATTTAAAAAAAAAATCCTTGGGGTGCCTGGGTGGCTCAGTCGGTTAAGCATCCCACTTTGGCTCAAGTCATGATCTCACATCATGATCTCAGGGTTTGTGAGTTCGAGCCCTGTGTCAGGCTCTGTCCTGACAGCTTGGAACTCAGAGCCTGGAGCCTGCTTCCAATTCTGTGTCTACCTGTCTCTCTGCCCCTCCTCACTCGCACTATGTCACTCTCTCTCTCGCAAAAATAAGCATTAAAAATTTTTTTAATAAAAAATTCTTTAAAAAATAAAGATTTTATGATAGAACTGAGAGCTGTGTTTCACATACAAAACACTATTATGTGTGTTCATGTCAACTTTTAAAAGGATAAGTTTATCTAAGATGTGCCAACTGAAGCAATGACCTCTAGTAATGCCTGACTTATGGATTGAGCCTATTCATGTTTAGAGAAAATTCTAGAAGATGCTGAGGAATGTGGGGAGGAGTCTGCAAGCACTCTTAGAGCCTGTGTTTGTGAACTGACTGCAGGATTAATTATTTCAGTTGTAGAAAAATTTATCTCAGCATGTGTATGTGTGTGTGTGTGTGAGAGAGAGAGAGAGAGAGAGAGGGAATTGAGCAATATGAAATGTTTTACGAAAGGTAGATGTCATTATATGATGGTCTGTCTTTAGTTATTGCTTCAAGGAAACAATGGCAGTTTCCTGTGGTTATGATTGTGCTAGTTTCCAAATCATCATGAAACATTAGGACAGTGGCTCCATAAGTGTTGGCCTATATAGCATAATAGTATTTCTAGATTGTAATAATATTGAGATTAGCACAATAGTATTTCTAGATTGTAATAATATTGAGATTATTGATAAGCTACTACATACTTGGTGATGAAGTGTTTCATAGAAAAGGAAGTAGCAGAAGATGAAGGGAAAGTTAATCCTATCTAACACTTTTTATGGATCATCGAAATCTTAAAGGGTTTAAGTGTGAGTTAATTACAACTATTGCCTCTTTGTACCCAGGAGTTTGCTGTGCCACAGAGAGATTCAAGATGTGCCCGTGGACACCCAGTGGTGCGGCACAGGGCGGGAATTAGAACCCTGTCTGGTTCTAGAGTCCGTATGTTAAATTGTGTTGCTATCCTGCGTCACAAATGGGAATAATCTTTATAATGAGACCGAACTGGGGAAGAATAACTTACAAAGAAAAGCAAAGGGCTGTGGAAAAGGCAGTGGGCCAGAGAATCATTCATGCTTCACACACATAACCATTCTCTGAAAGGAACTTGTGCAGATGTTCTGGCTTGCAGATAGCCAATTTATTACCAAGCAGATTTAGCTTATAAATGGTAATAACGTATCACTTTTATGTTTTCCTCTTATTGCTGTGTTCTAGGACATTGCATTGGGAACTCTTGTTTGGTGATGCAGAATTTCTTCCAGATATCTAATTGCACATAGCTGTCCATGTAGGGCTAGAGAGGATGCTCAGGAAAAGGGGCAAAAATAGACATCAAATGGTGTGTGAGACTTAATGCCGTGTGAGTATACAAAAATTAAAGGAAATGTCATATATCTTGTGATCTTTAAAAGCTGCAGTTTTGTAAGTATATACATGTGTATGCACATATATGTTTATATTTTAAGAATATTAAATATTTCCTAAGTCCCTAAAATGTATTATTATTGGTCAAAAGAAGATTGTTTAAATAATAATATCAAGTAAATAATAATTTGGGGAATTAGAGTGAAAGACTAAAAATTTATAAACGATTCACAAAGAAAAATAAGATGAACACTAAGTATGATCTCCCAATCCTTATAACGGGTGCCATTAAAGCCGACTCAGCAGGAATCAGATTTTTTGCGTAAGAAGCTGGTTAATTTGGATAAATGTCACTGGTGTCAGTCAGGCAAGCAATGAGGGAAAGAAATGTTCATTGAGAGGGGAGCAAGACGGTCACCAGAGTGTGACTGGGTTGTTCCAGAAGTTCCTTTGTAGAGGAGAATGTTTGCAGGAAGGTGGACAGAATGATCCAGGAAGTTTTCTGCGACTTCATGAGCTCTGCTTTTTGGATTTTGCTTTTGCCTACATCGTTACTGGTCTCCTTTTCAGAGTTTGTGATTCTGGGCTCCCTGCTGAGTGAGGCCCATCAGGTTAAATTTGGGTGTGGATTATTCCCATGCCAAGACACTTTGACCAATTCCAGTCTAGACCACTTTAAGAAGTGTAAAACACAAGGGGGTACATTCGACTCATTTTCTTCTGCATTTCTAAAGCCTGGAACAACTCCAGGGCACTCTTTTAAGCATAGCAAATAACCTCCCTGGATCACAAATTGAGTACGGATTTCTTGACTTTTAGGAGCATCATGAAATCTAAGGAACTAGAGGACTTGTCTCCTTTCTGGAAAATGGCAATTGGACACAACTCTAGGCCAATATAACACAAAAATTATTTTCTGTGAGAACACAGCATTCTCTGTAGTGAGTTTTGTTCCTGGCAAAGGAATCTATCATGTAGCTGGCTTGATCTTTTAGCCCATCTGGAGGGAGTGGTAGCTGAAACGTATGTGCTCGAGTCTGCGTCTCAAGCGTTGCATGTTTTCTTTTCAAACATCCTATTTCTTTAAGGGGAACAACTGTTTTCTCCACAAAGGCCGCCTCTGCCTCCCTCCTGGCTGCTCAGGTTTCTGCCTGCCTTTTGGTTACCGTGTGGCCGGTGATTTCTCAAGGTCCCAAAGGAGGACTCGGGCTAGCTGTTAGGACTGAACAAACAATCCTGGCCGAAACCAGAACAGAATCTCAGCGCCCTGCTTTCACCATCACGGTCTTCAGCTCCGTTTCAGCTTTTCCCTGCCAGATGAGATATAATATCAAACATTGAGACACTGCCAAACTCAGCAGTAACACAGACTCACGATAATTGCTGCCTCTAGGTGCCAGGCCTCGTACCAGGCAGTTTACTCAAACCACACCGTATCTAATACTCAGAACAATGCTGGAACATAAGCAGCACCCTTGCTGTTAGGCGTTCACGGAAATGGAGGTGTAGACACCCAGAGCCGGTGACAGAATCCCCCACAGTGGCAGGTCCAGTGCGTGTCCTGATGTTTCAGCGACATATGACTCTTGGCTTTCTCTCTCTCCCTTGTCCTCGTGAAAACAAAAGCCCAAGTCACTTTTTGATCTAGACCCTGCCTGTCTTTCATTCCGAGTGAACTGACATCTCCGGAGTCCCTGCTACCTGACAGGCTTTGTGGCAGACATGGAGAAGGAGGTCGACAGTGTGGAGACACCCAGACTGAACGGAAGTCGTCTTTCCAGCGCCGTCTGCGAACAGCCTCTACGCGCAACCACACCGTCCGGCCATACCTCACGGCTCCAAATCGCCGCCAGCCCAGTCTCCTCTCACCTCAGTGTCTGTGCTGTTGCCTCTGCTGGAACGCATTCCCTGTGCTCCTCAGCTTTGCCACCTCCCAGTCTTTCTTCCAGACTCCCTCCCATATCACTTCATGCAGCGGTATGTGTTCATATCCTTGAGCTCCTGGGGTAGAGTCAGGGCTTTTCCCTTTGTTCCCAGGACTCTGCAAACAGTGCCCCGCAGATCGCACACCGCTTGCCTATCTGTTGTGTATTGTCTATGGCTGTTTTCATGCTACTGTGGCAGAGTTCAGTGATTACCAAACAGAGTGGCAAACTTTTTCTGGAAAGGGCCAGATAGTAAATACCTTAGGCTTTGGGAGCCCAATGGTCTCTAGCATGAGAATACTGAGGAGGTAAGGGAAGACCATTCTCTATCCACAAACAGTGGCCACTAAATTTGGCCTCAGTGAATCACATTGCTAGCAGTTATTTTATTTTATTTTTTTTTTAATTTTTTTTTCAACGTTTATTTATTTTTGGGACAGAGAGAGACAGAGCATGAACGGGGGAGGGCCAGAGAGAGAGGAAGACACAGAATCGGAAACAGGCTCCAGGCTCTGAGCCATCAGCCCAGAGCCCGACGCGGGCTCGAACTCACGGACCGCGAGATCGTGACCTGGCTGAAGTCGGACGCTTAACCGACTGCGCCACCCAGGCGCCCCAACTAGCAGTTATTTTAGAAATCAAAGGTAAGAGTATGAATGTCTGGGAATATAAGAGGTAGATTGTATTGGGAAGCAAAAAGGTCATGATGAGAGGCCATTTGATATTTTTATTTGTCACCATCTTCCAGTGACTTATCCATGAAATCTGTCTCTCGCATACACAGTTTTAAAGACTCTTGGAGCCATAAATAATAGACCTCTACAGTTCTTTATCTACCCGTTTATCTATCTAGCTGAGAAGCATTTAATGAGCACCTACTACTTCTAGGTTGCACAGGGGAAATGAATACATCAAGAATAAGACCAATGCTTAACCTCAAGAGACCCCTTGAGTTAAAGCTGTAGAAAGGAGAACTTTAAAGGTTAGTTTTATACTTATTTAATCCATGCTAAAAATGGCTGCTGCTTTTTAGTCACTGTAGGGAACAATCCCATTTTACCAGTTCTGTAAGTGATTTTGTAGATTTTCATCATGTTCTCTCTCGGGTTCTGCTTTTTTGGATTTACCTATCCCAACTATTTTCGTCTTTCTAGAGCAATTGTCCTCTCTCTTCTATCTTAAATTATGTAGAGTATGTGTCTGCATTTGTGCGTGTGTTCTCAGAGCATTCCCACAATAGCTTCAGTTCCCTTTTCTGGGTTGTGACTGATAAAGGATATTTCTTGTTTGACCTTTTGTCATAGAGGTTCTGAGGACTCCCTTTAGTCTTAAGTCATCAGTCTGGGTGCTGGCTACTTATAAAATATAGGTAGATTTCATAATTGTAGAGATTATGCTAAGAAATGCCTCTTCTCCGTCATGTATGAAAATTAAATGAAATGAGTTTTAGTACTTGCCCTCGAAGACAGTGGTCACCCAAAGAAACATCTGTTTATTTCAATCCTTGGCTTTCTGTTCATAAATCAGTATCCTCTTCCTGAAAAGCATCTCTACTGTAGTTTCAGCCCAACACCCCTATCTATGCTGAACACACCCACCAGGGAGCTTTCTTCAAAAATATTTGACAATTGGTGCTGTGTGGACACCTACCACTTGAGACAGACACCGGCCTTGGATGGCTGGGATGGCCTCAAGTCTCTGACATGCCCCCAGGAAGAAAAAGGGACATGATTTCTGTGGGAGGGTTTTTGTAGAATCTTTGATTTTCAACTCATTGAAAAATCAGAAACATTCAGCTCTATCTCTAGTTTTGTAAAGGAAAAATTGTAACTCACTTCCCTTACCTTAACCTATTTCACTGCCCAAAAAAAAATGTATCTTAAAATGTATCTTTTATGTTCTCTATCTCCTTCTCTTTCATTATCTTCTCCTTCATCAAAATGCTCAGATTTGGGAATCTCTTCAGATTGTATAACCACATGCAAAACACTATCAAACATTTATTTCCAGATCCTTTCCAACTTACTTTAAAAAACATTTTGAAAGTAATAATCTTTTTATTCATACTAAAAAACCCGGCAAATGAACTAGTAGTGAAGATCGCTTTATTGTTCTCCCCACCACCTGCGTACTGTTAGTTATTACAAACTCTAATATCTGATGGCCAATGCCCCCTACTCCAGGAAGTTTCCCATGATTTCTCTGTCTCTTTATGTCTTATCTTGGCATCTCTCTCACAGATATACTATATAATTGTCGTGTTTGAATATGAATATGCTTTTTTAAAATGTTTTGATATATTTCAGATGTATTTGTTGTACTCTTTTATTCAACAGATATTTATTGAGCAGCAAACTATGTGCCAGACCTTAGACCATGTTCTAGTTACTCAGGAAATAATGTTGAACAAGACATCAAATTCCTTGTCCTCGTGGAGTTTATATCTCAGTCTCTTGCTTTATATTAAAGTAGTCTTGTCTTTACAGGGTAAGGGCTCCTTCTCCCCATATTTAACTTCCTGTGTTTTACATTATGACACATAGTCAATTAATGTCCAATGAATGCTAATGGTACTTTGGCTTCCACTGTGGTTTTTTCCCAGCCACAGCCCTTCCTCATTATCCTGATATCCGTACCCCACATTTCTCTCGGGAGATGCTCAGAGAGGCCTCATGGCATGGCAGTTTGTATCAGTCTCTATAATTAAGGCTGCCTGTGCTGGAATCTGGGGGTGGCAGATTTTGATCCGATACTTCAGTTCTCAGTAACTAAGTTTCCTCCTCAGGAAAGTAGTGGCAGTAACAAAACCGACCAACCTTCTAGGATCTCTGAGCATCAAGTGAATTTGAACCTGTAAAGTGCTTGTGATGGCATCTGACCCTAGGGAAACTTTATAGAACTGTTGGCTATTACCATTATTTTTATTAACTAATTTATTTCCTTTGGGAGCTGCCTTTTAGGGATTGTCAATCAGTGTCCTCTCCCCGACTTTCTAAGGACCGGATGTGAGACTCTTCCCCAGGACTTTAGATATTTTTGCTTTTCCATCCCAATGGCAGTGCCCTAATGAGTCTGTCTGTTAGTTCCTGCTATTCAGCTGTCCAGAGCTGCCCTGTTTGCTGACCTTTCCAAGCCTCGATCTTCAGCTTCCCATGGATTTCAAGATCTGGTTCATACCCTTGCAATAAAATCTCTGTTTTCATAAGTTAGCCAGCGTCTGTATCAGTTGCTTGCAACCAAAGAACCCAGAAGCTGACAGAATACAATAGTTCATTGTGGTCCTCATCTGTGCAGCGGGCTGCAGTTCTCCTCACAGGCTGAGGGATCATTTTGCCTCATCTTCTTAAATTCAAGGAGAGGATTATATAACCAAACAGTTGTAGTTGATATACTCCAGCATGCACCCCGGCTTGCTAATTCCTTTCACTCTTTCTAATGTTTGAACCTTTGACTCTTACTTTACCTTGTTAAAAAAAAAAAAAGACATCTGTGCAGTCCAGTGCTGAAGAGCTTTTCACTTGTAGCAAGATTTTAAGGAGAGCTATAATGTGCAAACACAGGCACTGTTTGGAGGCTGTTTCTCCTGCTATCCATGGGGAAGGTAGGAGTGAGGCAGAAGTGAGGCCCCACTGACATCACCTCCGTATGAGCTTCGCTGGGATGTTACATCTGCCATAGGCTGAACTGGTAACGTTGCCCGATATAATGGTCAGGCTGGTGTACTCTTCCTGTCTCACTGGCCTCTGAGAGAGATCATCTTCCTGAAGTTAAGGTGACTCATGTTAATGATCTATATATATAGAACTGCAGAAGACTATTTGTGAAGGAAAATTTCAAGTTCATGATCAAGTTCTTTATATTTGGACCAGAGTCCCCAAAATGGGTGATCATGGTTTCCCTGAATCTCTCGGGAGAGTGTTAAGGGAAAAAAATGGAGGCTGGCCCCCTATTTGTTTCTTACTGCTCCTGTAACAAATTACCAGACCCTAAGCGCTTAAGACAACACTAAGTTGCTATCTTATAGTTCTGGAGATGATAAATCCTAAAATTAAGGCGTGGCCAGAATGTTTCTTCTGGGGGTTCTCGGGTAGAATCTGTGTCGTTGCTTTTTGCAGCTATTGGAGGCTGTCTGCTTTGCTTGGTTCATGATCCATCCTCCACCTTTAAAGCCAGCAAGGTGCATCTCCAAATCTCTCTCTCTCTCTCTCTCTCTCTCTCTCTCTCTCTCTCTCTTTGATCTGTGCTTCTGCCATCATGTCTCCTTCTCTGACTCTAACTTCGCTGCCTCCCTCTTTGCCTTATAAGCAATTTTCTGATTACATTAGGCCCATACAGATAATCCAGCATATGAGATAGGGACGTCTTGAGATGGGGATATCTCAGGATCCTTACGTTAATCATATCTGTGAAGTCTCTTTTGCCACATAAGTTAATGTATGCATGGGTTTGGGCATTAGGACTTGGACATCCTTATAGGATCATGACTCTCCCTTCCAAAGGTTCTTTCCCACTAGAAAGACAGAGAAGTGAGTGTACAGCTTTAAAACACAGAAGGGTTACTAAAGAAAAGGGAGCCCAAAATGATCCACCAAGCAGTAGCCCAAACTTCCACAATTTCCTAGATGGCTACATTGGAGAGTTCCAGATAATCCAAATGCCCTTCAATAATCTCTCTCTCTCTCTCTTTCTCTCTCTCTCATACACACACACAAACACACACACACACACACACACACACACACACACACACGGGAGTTGGGAATAGAAGACTATGCAACCATTCATCAGGTGACTTTTGGTCTTGATTTACTGGCATGTGGACAGTGAAGATGCGGATTACCTATCATCCTGTTCTGTATGCTCTTATGCAAGTAAGACTGTTGTCATAAATCATGGGAGCGTTTATGCACAGAGAGAGAAAGAGAGAAAGAGAGATGTCTGAAGAATGTTCATCAATAGGTTAAACCTTGCTTCATCCTGAGTCGTATGATTTGGGGCTATTTTTACAGTTCTGTTTTGCATCTTTTCCAGTTTTAATGTTTTCATCATATCTTTCTTCCATAAACAATATAACTTTTTTAAAAGGCCGAAAAATGACGAAGGGAGAGAATGGAAACATTGTCTGAGACTCTGCAAAGTGTAAAAAAGTTGAACTGCTGTGGATTGGAGCCGTGGCACTGGGCAGAGGGAGAAGGAAGGCACGGGCACAATGAGGCTGGGGAGCTGTGGGCGGGCACTAGCAAAGCAGAGCCAGCTTTCGATGGTGGCCGAGCTGGACTAGACAGCTGCAGCCAGAAATCTCCCCAGGAAGAGGTGCACTGAAGCCTGAGTGAAGACAGTTGGGAGTGGATAGAAGTCAAGCCAGACATTAAATGGGGGAAGAACAAAAAGGCAGTGCAGTGGAGGACTGGGTGCTAGATATTTTGCTCCTGATAGGATACTGCTCCAGACCCTCAGAAACAAGGGCAGAAAAGGCGCTTAGTGTTCTCTTTTTGCATTTCTGTCCCTCTGGGAATTGATGGACAAGTCAGTGGTCATTTGGAGGGCAGATGGAGGCGAAAGAGCAGGAAAGTAGGTGTGTAAAGCCCAGACAAAATAGTATGTGTGAGATTATAAACCAAACTAAACTTCTGTGAAATGTAGGGGACCAATTTTCAGGGATACGCATGGTCTGGAGCCTCTGGTAATGCCCACAGGCGTGTGCACATCTGCGAGCTGACCGAGGGGCAAGCAAACTGATGGTTTAATGGACTGATTTCTGCATGTCAGCTCCATGACTCTTTGTTGTACATATTCCCAGTTATCGATAAAAGTGAAAGATCATAATTTTGTACAAAAATCATGTTTTATCATTTTCAGATAGTATGAAACTGCAAAGGAAAACCAGAAATTAGATTCTGAATAAAGATAATTCTAGGAAAGGCAATGCTATTTCTCATGCATTCTCATGACCACAAATCACACAGAAAACAGGACAAATACCAACTATCCTTGGTGTTCTCACTCAGACTGCCTTCAGTTCTTGATTCTCAGGGCATTAGTCCTACGGAGTGGCATGTTAGACACACAGAGAGACAACTTTTGGAGGCTATTTGGTACATGATGACACAGTGGCCACCTCTTTTCTGAAAGATTTGTTCGCTAGACTGTGCTTCACACGTCGTTGTTCATGAACATGGATTCAGTAGTTCCTGTGATGGTGTAGTTTAGATTTTGTGCCTCGTTGTGTCCAAAGCATTGACTGTGGCTTGACTACCATAGACCTTCTATGAGTCATGGCAAACTTTCTTTCATTCCCTTCCACCTCACCCAGCCTCACTGTCACATTTGGCCCGAGTGTATGTGAGGGAGGAATGGTACCTAAGTTCCACTTGACATCACAGTTTCTTTCTTCCTTATGTTTATCACAGTTGCAATCAATATTTGTGTGTTAGCTTTATTAATATATGGCTCCTACCTTAGATTATAGATTTCACAAGACAGGTAAATATATCTGTGACTGATCACCACAGTGTCCTGCTACCTAACACAGTGTTGAAACTCAGTCAATAGTTGTTAATAAACGAAAGGTATATCAAGACAAAAGGGTAATTATGCCTTCACCATTAATGGCATGGGTAAGGTGATTTAACTCACAAGTTGCTTCCTTTTTTATCAGGAAGGGATCGGTGTGTGGGGAGCTTACAGCTTCACAATAACATAAGAAATCCTTTCATTTTAGAGATAAGGAATTTCAGGTCAGGGCAGTTTAATTACTTATTCGAGGATCTAAGGCACTCACTGCTGAGCCCATTTCATCAAGAATAGTGATGAAGTCAGTCAGGGATGGACTTGGCAAAAGAATCAGATCGGTTTGGATTTCGGGCCAGAACTCCATTCATTAGATCCGGATGTTTCTGGCACAACATTAACCAAGAAGCACATCGCAAGACTTCTTTTCTGATTGCATCGACTAAGAAATTAATCTTAACAGTTTGAACAGATAATGAGAGGATGGACCCCAGTCAGAGAAGTTTATTAGGAAAGAGCTGGCAGTGGAACAAATAACCTCCTCCTTAATCCCTGAAACCAGGCGACCATCAAACTATATGTGCTTGGTGATTAAGCTATTTGGGCTGCAACATGTAAACCTTCTCGGCCGTATGCTCCTGCTCTCTGGAGTGATTCATGTCTGTAAAGATGCTGCTGCAGTGAGGAAAATGTGAGCCTCTCTGATGACAGTTGTTGCAACAAGACAAAAGCATTTTTAGAATTATTGCTATTATCTCACGTGAGAGATGCTGACAGTCTCTCTCCATCTTGCCCCTGTAATCCCATTAGATTTCACAGAGTTTGCAAGGGAAGCCTTGAGGCCATGGCTGAGATGAAGTACGTTCAGGAATGTTTCTTTTTCTGCAGCTAGAATTGGTGATTCATATTTCAAGGGATTTGTAAAAACACATCCTGTCTACAAATGATGGAAAATTCTTATGTTGCGGTAGGATAGTAAGGGACTTCAGAAGTTATCAAATTCTTGCTCCTTCCATGTAAATTGCATGCAAAGGAAAGGTTTTATGGAAATAGGTAGGTAGGTAGGTAGGTAGGTAGATAGATAGGCAGACTAAATAAATAAAAAGTATAAAGCCAGAGATTCCCTGAGAAAAACAACTCTGTAACTTTCCTAATCTTCTTTTAATTTGCTGTGGGATCCTCTCATACATGCTGTATGAGTAAACATGAGCAATTGTAATTCTATTCTGGTCCTTACGCTGAGGAAGTCCGTGCTGGCACAAGTGGCTAAAGCCTAAACAAGAATTCGTTGCTATCAGTTTGCACCTACTCCTAATGTCCCATCTGTTAGCAGTGGTTTTTATTGGAGGCGTAATGTCATTTTTTTCAGATTTTTTTTTCAATTAGAGGTCCACAGAATTTAATAATAAGGAAAGATTCACAAGTTATATAAACAAATACAAGCAAGTCTTGCTTATTTAATGGCTCAAGTCCTAGTGCTTATATAATCATATCCCTTGCTTCCCTGCCATGGCTCCATGTCTTACCATTTTATTGATTTTAGCATTCTTATGGGCAAAGAAGTCATTAGTTCTAAAAGGATGAGGGGAGAAAAAAAATGTTCAAAGAAAATACCCAAGAACTTATACTACCACTACATTAACAGAAAGCGGCTAAAGGTAATATGGATAGTCATAGCCATTTCTGGCCATCTGGATTGTTATAGAAAACAGAATTGGAGCTGGGCCTGAGAGGCACATCATATACCTACAAAATAAAATAAAAAGGAGGGAAAAAAAAGGCCTGAAAAATATTTGAGGGTGATGGTGATGGGAAGGGTGGATGCTGTCATGGTGAGGGTGCTAGTGACAGTGTTGATACAGGGGTGGTGGAGGTAGCCGTCATGATGGCAGTGTTGATGGTGATGAGGGGTGATGGTGGTGGTGGTGGGGATGATGGTAGTGGTGACAGTCATGGGGTTGGTGATGCTGATGGCAGTGGTGTGGTGGTGATGATGATGAAGGTAGCAATCGTGTTGGTAGTTGGGGTGGTTATAGTGATAATGACAGTGATGATGGTCATGGGGTCAGTAGTGGTAGTGGTGGTGATAATGATAGTTGTGTGGTGATGGAGGTGATGACGGTATTGATGAGGGTGAAGGGGGTTATGAGGATAGTGGTGGTGGTGGTGGTGAGGGCGGTCATGAGGGTAGCTCTCTACTATGGGGTAGACAGTTGTGGTGAGGGTGCTATAGATAGTGGTAATGGTAGTAAACATCATGGCAATAGTACAGATGGAGCTGAGGGGAATATTCCTTTCCCGTGACCCTTCCAATTTTCTGTAGACATTTTTTACCAAATGACAAAGAGAAGAGACCTGACATGGTGGCAGGTGAAGCAGGTGGAAAGAGACCACTGCTCTCCCTAAGGGAAATTCACTGCTTTTTATGCTGTCCCAGTACTTAATTTCATGCATCATCCCTCTTTGAGACAAATCTCCTTGTGTTATGAGTCAGACACATCATCTCTCTTCAGTAAATGTTCTGAAATGCTAGTTTGTATTTCCAAGTACCAGTAAATGGTTTCAACAGATGGGTATACCTTAACCGTGGGTAAGGCAAACCATAACACAAAGGTATTCTTTCCAGTCATGTATAATGTTGATTGTTTTCTAATTACTAGAAAAAGGGAGATTTCGAAGTGTGATTAGCTTCATTGCCAATGTATTTGTAAAGTTCTTACAAAAAAGACATTACCTAAGTTCTTTGTCAGTTCAGAGAGAACAGTGTTTAATCCAAAGTGTGCAGACTGATGCCAAGGAAAATGTTCCCAATGGAGACTGGAGTTGCATTGGCTCCGGATAGTTACTGAGCTCAAATATGGAACATGGTGTATTTCATTCTCCGAGGGAACTAAAAACGTGTTCCTTGCATAGTGAAAGTTGGTCTCCTTCTCTCTCATTTTATCAAGAATTTCACATCTCTTTATTTCTAATCCCCATTGTCTGATGCAGATTCTCCAAGGAGAAAAAAAGTTCAAAGTTACAGTGTTTTCTAGCAGTTGTCATCTGAATGACTGTCATAAAGGGATGAAAGTTTATGTGCCATCTAGTCTCTCCTCTGTAGACCCATGGCTATGTGCACGAGGTGTTGCTGATGTATTTCCAACAGCAACATCTGGTTCTCTGGCAGCCTGCTCTGCTAACTGTGCTGACCCATTGATGCCTCTAGAACTGTTCAGAAAATGCTGTATGGGTTGGCCAGAATATGTGGAGGCCATAGGGCTTTTTTGTTCATCCTCCTGGGTGCTATTTATCTGTCAGTCACATTTCATGCTGAGGAATTTACTGTACTTGTCAGTGTCTATTTGAAATGAATAAGGAAACTCCTCATTAAAGACTGGGATTTATATAGCCCAAATGGGAGTATTCCCAGTGCTGTATTTAGGATAGTTGGAGGAGCTGTGCCATTGGTTGAATTGTCCTTAAAATGTTGATTTTTCCCCAAGATGGTCTCTGAGTGTTACATATCCAATAGAAGCCAAGATGAAGGCTTCCCCCCACCCCAGGGGCCTTATGGGATGGGGGGAATGTGTACAGTGACCACTATTAGAAATTAAAGTTTTAGGAATTTATATCAGAGTTCTCAGGGAAAAAGCTTCCTGGTAGAAGAACAAAGCAGGACTGAAATCCAGTGGAAAGGAGCCAGATAACATGAGCACAGAAGGAAGAAAGCGAGAACGTAGGGTCGTGAGCCCAGATATGGGAACCAAAGGAAAGATTAGTGTAGTCTGATAGGTCAGGAGAAAATGCAGTGCTGATGGTAACATAAAGTGGTGTGCTTTGAGAAGAGAAGCAGAGAAAATGAAATTCTGGCTTAAACTAAACTGTTCCAACATTAGAAAGAGATGTCTGGAAAACTGAAAAGGTATTTTAATCAAAAAAAGATATAAGGGAAATGAGGATAGATAGATTTATCAAGCTAAGGAAGAGGCAACGAAATGAAGATTAATAAACTCATTTAAACTGGATATGAAACCATGGTAAATCACATTTTCTTCAGAAGGTAAATTCACATCTTGGTTTTGAGAGGATAATCTTTACAAATAACATAAGTGTACATCTACTCACTTGGGCAAGTGATTTTATCCCTGGTTCAGTTGTAAATGAGAGTATCCACATGGATAGAAAATGCTTTCTTGGAATCATGTGGAAAGGGAACAAATAGTCCTGAAGCTACAATATGGTTTACTTCTTGTACAGATTTGTGACATTAACGTTCATTATTACAATAGTAGCCACTGCCTATATAGGGCTTGCTATATGCCAGGTACTTCTCTAAGACATTTTGGTGCATTAACTCATTTGATCCTCATGAACAAATGTATGAGATAGGAGCCATTTTATTACCCCTACTTATGGATGGGGAAACTGAGGCATAGAGAGGTTGAGTAACCTGTCTGAGACACAAATGATGAAGTTGAGATTTAAACCCGGTAGTGCAGCTCTAGGATCTGTTTCCCAACATTCTGGGAGTTGATGTTGAAGACCAAGTTTTCACAGAGAGGTATCCGACCCAGGTAAGCAGAAAATGAAACTAATACAGTCATTTCCATGGAAAGCAAATAAGGTGAGGAATCTTTTCAGGTTGTAGGCATCAGGTTACAGCTACTGCTGTCTTACCACGTATGAGCCACAGATTTTGATGTGGTAGACAAAGGAAACATTGCTTTGTTAAAGCTTGAATAATGTATAGAAATGAATGGTGCTGCCATCAATCACCTCAGCACAGGCCATCAATGTTTCACTTGTTCGTTGATTCAGTGATTGGGAAAACGCTCAAACAAGTGAGTAAATCGGCATTGCTCATTATTCATTTCTAGAATGGTGCAAGTGTCTATGCTAAGGGGAGGTGGTGGTTTACTGCCATAATTTGTAAAGTCCTTTAAAACTTGAGATAGCAGGCCTGGTAAAAGTGCAAAGTATTATTCTCATTTACAGTCCGGCCTGATTTAACAAAAGGCCTGAGCATCATAAACCTGCAGACAGAAGGAGTCCAGGGGGAAAATAGAGGCTTGCTCATAAGCCAGCTGTGCAGAGGGCTGGACTCCAGCTTCCCATCACGGGTGTGCAGCCCAAAGAATGTTGGCTGCCTCCGGGGCCAGCTGGCTCACACAGGGACTGTGCTCCTGGAAATCCTGAAATGTCTGCGCAGGACTCCAGCCAATAGAGTTTTGGTTAACAGAGGAGCAATCTCATCAGCCAGATTTGAGTCAAGCTGTTTTTCAAAGGCCTGCTAACTTTAACACGTGACCAACAGGGCTGTCACCTGTGGCTCGTGATACCTGCCTTTTAAGGTTATTGTGAGGCTTCAGTTAAATAATTGGTACGAAGCACTTAGCACAAAGTTTGGCCCAAGCTAAGAAGTCAATAACTGGGTTTTGTGGTGGTGATTTTCAAGTTCCCTTTGTGAGATCCCATGCCCGTGGTGCCTCCGTCACCTTCCAATTCGTCTCCTCTTCATGGTTCATGATTGGGTGTGACACATAGGGACAGATTCCCTCGCTGGGAGTTGATGGAACATGACAGCATAGTGGCAGGAATATGTAGCCCTCTGCACATGCATAGCTTACCTGACAGCAGTGATGGCGGTTTCTTACCACAATCCCTGTGAGACTGGAACGGGAGTAGCCGCCAATTCTAGAAGGCCAGGGGGCCAAACGGCTTCCCCAGAAATGTCCTCTTCCTCCCATGGCAGCTACCTTGGGCGGCCAGAAGGAACTTTTCTTTCTTCCAAGAACTTTGTGAGCGATGTTTAGTCCCATGACCAGACCCTTCACCAATGCCAAAGTAGGCTGGTGTGGCTGGCTTCCAACGCTCCCTCTGGTTGCTGACTGAAGGAGACATCACCTGACATTCCTTAGATTTTTCTGGAACTCACTTGGGCCAGCCTGGGTCAGGGGGCAAACCAAGAGAAGTTAACGAGGTTCGAAACAAAGTGGAACCAGTCTGCCTGCTAGTATTAGGTCCAATGATTCTCCATCGTCCCCAAATTCTCTTTACCCCAATGACCTAGAGAGACAGCAATGTTTTTCTCCCTTTCTTTTTTCCCCATTAAAATTTGACCAACATTCAGCTAGTTCTTCTATAAAGGGAGTGACAAAGAACTCCTGGCAAATTTGGGGTAGGCTGTATAATTTAAATAACAATCTCTCTTATAACATGAGGTAAAATTTGGAGGCCAAACGCGAAGTAAGGTCGCTTCTTTGGCAGAAGTTATTGGTCAAGAACCAGTGAGGAATCCAGACTTTGCCTTATAAAAACACTTCTACCTTGTACCCCTTTAGTCAGTAATTCTGTCTTGGCAATTTTCTTCATGTCCTGAGGGTGGGCACTTTTTATTCCCTATTCAAAATATTCATTGCATAGCTTCAAATAAAGTACATGTTATTGTGTTTTTTTTAATTTATTTTTGAGAGAGAGAGAGAGAGAAACAGAGCACAAGCCGGGGAGGGGCAGAGAGAGAGGGAGACACAGAATCCGGAGCAGGCTCCAGTCTCTCAGCTGTCAGCACAGAGCTGGACGCGGGGCTCAAACTCATGGACTGTGAGATCATGACCTGAGCCAAAGTCGGATGCTTAACCGACTGAGCCACCCAGATGCCCCAGTACATGTTATTGTTTTGTTGATAACATGCTATGTTCTAAAATTACCCATCCAAAGACCTAGCGTTGATAAAATGGAATTAGGCTTACTGCTTTAAGTAAAGTTCAGCACCAAACTGAAAATAACGGCTGTGCATTTTCAGCATTTCCAAAATAAAGTATCTGTCTATAACCCTTTCTGGATGGGGACCAGCAGGTTCTGGGAAGAATATTAACCTGAATTTGTTGCAGTCTTGTTTCCCAAACTGCTTTATAAACACTTCCCCATATGTGCTGCCAAAGCTTTGCATTTAATGAATCATCCAAATCTTTTTGCCATATATCCTGTGTAGCTATTGATGAAGGCATACATGTTCCCACTATGTGAGGAGAAATAAGAGAAACACCTTACATTACCAGCCGAAACGGCCTCATAAGATAATCCTATTAGAATATTCATTTTGATTTTTTTTTATAAATACTGACTTAAATGTTGGAGAGTTTAGACCCAATTGCCTTGTTATTTTTTAGGAATCATTTTATCTATTTGATACCTTGTCTTTATTCTGATTAAACACAAAAGAAGTGTAAATTGTTGCTTAATAAACACTTCAATTCTTGCTTCATGATTCTTTTGCATCCTTAGTTACTGTTACCTTATTTTATAGACGGCTTAGCAGTCAAGGACGGAGGTTAAGAGCCCAGGTTTTGCCGTCAAGTATGTTGGATTTCATGTTCAAGTTCTGCCTCTGAATAGTTATATAAACAGAGCTCTCTCATTCTCAGTTTTCTCATCTGTACAATGGGAAGAGACAATACCTCCTCTGGCTACCATAAAACTGAAACAGTGTAATGACTGTTAAGTTTTTGGTTTGGTTCCTGATGCATGACACAGGTAAACAATTGTTATTATCATGTTGTCTAATCACTATTGGATCACCACTGCTAAAAGGGGCTACAGGGAAACAGCAACAACAACCTTCATCTGCAACCATTAACAGCCATGTGTGGAGTACCAATCAGAAGCACTTCTTTGCAACGTGGGAAAGGTCATTGGCGTTGCTGATGGTGCCAGAACAGTTTTCAGGTTCTTTCCAGAACACTAAGTGTGCTACCTTCCCTCTTTCCTTTCAGGTGACCAGTACTCTGGTTTATTTTGTGCCATCCGCATTTCAAGCTGTATCTGATTCTCTACTTACAGAGACAACCGCTGGCCATGGCAAATCTTGGCTCTTTCCCTTTGCCTAGTGTTCAGAGGGCTAATAGTGAACAGGTTCCCCTTCGAGGGCATCTGATAGTGAGTTTGTACAGTCCCTGCCAGATCCTGGACTCCATGGCACCCAAGCACTCTCAACCCTTTACACTACCATTTTATGAATTTTTTTTCACTTATAAAATCCCTCCTTGATTTTCCCAAGCCACGATTCTTTGCATACCTCCTGAGAATACCCTCAAGATCTCCAAATCAAACTACCGCCTTACTCCCAGCTCCAGCATTTCCTCAATCATATCCTAGAAGTTGCTATTACAAGTAATGATACCTGCTCTAAAATTCAGTTTTAAGCATCCCGTTATTCAACAATACCTCCTATATTTCAATAACCAATGTATACTAGGTCAACAACAAATCCAGCAGTTCTCCAACCTCACCAGGACTTCCAATCCTTTGACCTTACTGTCTTTCACCTCCATTATGTCCTCATCTTACCCTTAACTCAATTTTATGTTGCACCCTTTGCGTGTAACCTCAACAGTCTGCTCTCTGGGGTCATCTTCTCTGCTGGGAAAAACTCATGAACCTGATTTGGGGGCTATGGCTCAAGAAAAACAGACATCCTTGCTGTCTGCCTCTTTTATTTTTTTTTTAATTTTTTTTTAACGTTTATTTATTTTTGAGACAGAGAGAGTCAGAGCATGAACAGGGGAGGGGCAGAGAGAGAGAGAGGGAGACACAGAATCGGAAACAGGCTCCAGGCTCTGAGCCATCAGCCCAGAGCCTGACGCGGGGCTCAAACTCCCGGACCGCGAGATCGTGACCTGGCTGAAGTCGGACGCTTAACCAACTGAGCCACCCAGGCGCCCCAGCTGTCTGCCTCTTTTAAATTTGTGTCCACACCCCTGGACATCACAGTGTCCCTTTCAAACCCACAAACTGGCCTTCTACTGCCTTTCTGATATCATCTCTGATATCCCCCTCAGGAACTTCCCCCTCAGCAGCAATCCCATGGAACTCCTAGATGTTCTTTGAACATAACAATCGTGTTCTTGTTCCTGGGGTTTTACAGCCGTATCTTCCACTTCGAATGTCCTTCTGAGTCATATGCCACCCTCCCCCCACAACGTAGGTATATGTCTTTCTAAATACCAGAGAAGTCGTCCTCGACTGTTCTGTCTCAAATAGCACTCTCAGCCGCTTTGCATTCCCATACCTTGCAATATTTTTCTCAAGAGTCATTACCACCTAATTGTATATACATTTTTTTTATTATTTTTAAAGACTTCATACCTCTCCTGCCCCACTGGAAAGTGATCTATGAAAGCAGTGCTATGTGTCATTCCCTGCCATTCTTACCTTCAGAACTATTTGATGAGTAAATGGATAAGTGTATGAAATTCCTGGGGCCAAAGCTGATATGAGCATGACATTCACAGTTTTAAATTCTAATTTCTGGTGGTTCACATGTGATTACCAACATACAGAGAGAACTGTTAAGAATGCGATATTTTTAATTCATGTGCACAGTCCTTTCACTTATAAAATGGGAAACTATCACTATTTACTTGTATTTGTTGCACATGTATAGAAGGATGTCTGAGCAATTATTTGTGAAAGTTTGAGAAAGGTGGATCCTAAGTTTTTCAATTCTTATATTCTGTTTTGGTAAAATACAAAAACCTAATATTCACCCTCTTAATCATTTTTAAGTGTATAGTTCAGTGGCATTAAATATGTTAGTGATGTGCTACCATCACCACTGTCCCTCTCCAGGGCTCTTCATTTTGCAAAAGTGCTACTGCCCATTACACTCCCTATTTTCCACTTCCCTGAGCCCTTGGAAACCACCATTTTACTTTTCTTTCTTTCTTTCTTTCTTTCTTTCTTTCTTTCTTTCTTTCTTTCTTTCTTTCTTTCTTACAAATTTTTTTAAATTTTATTTATTTATTTTTGGGAGAAACAGAGAAAGCACGAGTGAGGGAGGGGCAGAGAGAGAGGGAGAGAGAGAATCCAAAGCAAACTCCGAGCTGTCAGCACAGAGCGTCATGCAGAGTTTGAACTCCCAAAACCATGAGATCATGACATGAGGTGAAACCGAGACTTAGACGCTTAACCAACCAAGCCACCCAGGTGCCCCAGAAACCACCATTTCACTTTCCGTATCGATTCTGACCACTCTAAGTACTTCATACAAATAGAATCCTATAGTATTTGTCTTTTTGTGACTGCCTTATTTCACACTGTATAATATCCTCAAGGTTCGTCCATGTTGCAGCATGTGTCAGAATTTCCTTCCTTTTTAAGGCTGAATATTCTTCCTTTGTGGATATATGTCCTCATTTTGCCTACCTTCATCAATTGAGGGACACTTGGATTGCTTTCACCTTCAACTCTTGTGAATAATGCTGCTGTGAACATGTGTATACAAATATCTCTTCAAGACCTTGCTTTCAGTTTTGGGGGGTATATACTCAGAAGGGAATTGCTGTATCATTTAACTTCTTGAGGAACTGCCATACTCTTTTCCCGTTTTTCAACACGGGATGTGTTTCTATTTATTTATATTTCTTCAGTTTCTTTCAGAAATGTTTTCTGGTTGTCATTGCATAAGGCTTTCGCCCCTTAGTTAATTCTTTAGTGTTTTATTCTTTATGACGCTACTGTAAATAGAATTGTTCATTTCCTTTTCAGATTGTTCTTCTTTAGTGTATAGAAATTCAACTCATTTTTGTGTGTTCATTTGGATCCTGCCACTTTGCTGAATTCATTTACTGTTCCAACATTTTCTTAAAAGAATTATTAGGATTTTCTACATATACTATTATATCATTTGAAAACAGATAATTTTACCTCTTTGTTTCCAAATCGGATGACTTTTATTTCTTTTTATTCTCTGATTACTCTGAGTAGAACTTCCTTGCCTTGTTCCTGATCTCAGAAGTATAGCTTAGTCCTTCACCATTGAATATGGTATTTCCTGTAGGATTTTCATATATTTTATGAGTGCCTTTTCTTATGTTGAAGTAGGTTCCTTTAATTCCTGGTTTGTTGAGTATATTTGTATGTAATGGTGTCGAATTTGCTAAATGATTTCCTGTCAATTGAGATAGTGGTGTGACTTCTTCCTTCATTCTGTTAATGTGGTAGTAATTGAATTTTGTATATTGAACCATTCTTGTATTTCAGGTATAAATTCCACTTTGTTGTGATGAATAATCCTTTTAATATACTGCTGAATTTGGTTTGCTAGTATTGAGATTTTTTGCATCAGTGTTCTTTAGGGATAATAGTGTGTGGTTTCTGGTAGTATCTTTGCCTTTGGTATCAGAGAAATGCCATCCTCACAGAATGAGTTGGGAATGCTCCCTCCTCTTCATTTTTTTGGGAAAAGTTTGAGAAGAATTGGTGTTGGTTCTTTCTAAAAAAAATTTTTTTTTAACGTTTATTTATTTTTGAAACAGAGAGAGACAGAGCATGAATGGGGGAGGGTCAGAGAGAGAGGGAGACACAGAATCTGAAACAGGCTCCAGGCTCTGAGCCATCAGCACAGAGCCTGACGCGGGGCTTGAACTCACGAACCGCGAGATCATGACCTGAGCCAAAGTCGGACGCTTAACCGACTGAGCCACCCAGGCACCCCTGGTGTTGGTTCTTTAGATGCTTTGTAGAATTCATACAGGGGCCATCAAGTCCAAGTTTTTTCTTTGTTGTAAGATTTTTTTATATTATTTCTTCAACCTCCTCATCAGTTATAGATACATTTACATTTTTAATTTCTTTGTGATTTAGTCTTGGTAGGGTTTGTGTTTCTAGGAATGTGTCCTTCATCTAAGTTATCCAATTTATTGGTGTGTAATTGCTCATAGCACTCTTGTGTAAGCCTTTTTGTTTCCCCAAAACCAGTAGAGCTGTCTCCATTTTTATCTGATTTTAATATTTTGAATCTTCTTTTTTCTTCCTAGTCTATCCAACTAAAAGTTGATCCATTTTGTCGATCTTTAAAAGAACCAACTTTTGGTTTTATGGATTTTCTCTCTTTTTTTCCCTCCACTTCATTTATTTCTGCTCTGATCTTTATTTCTTTCCTTCTGTTAGCTTTGGTTTAGTTTTTTTTTTTTCCTTTTTCTAACTCCTTAAGTTGTGATGTTAAGTTATTGATTTGAGATCTTTCTGTTTGTTTGTTTTTTAATGTAAACGTTTATAGCTATAAATTTCCCTTAGTGCCACTTTGCCACGTTCTGTAAGTTTCTGTGTGTTTTGTTTCTGTTTTCATTCAGCTCTAAGAATTTTCTGATTTCCCTTGTGATTTCTTCTTTGATCTGTTGGTTGTTCAAAAGCATGTTGTTTAATTTCCACAATTTTGTGAATTTTTCTGTGTTGTTTTTGTTGTCGTTGTTTGATTTCTAACTGCATCATGTTGAGGTCAGACAAGTTCCTTTGTACGATATCTATCTTTTAAAAGCTATTGAGGGGCACTTGGGTGGCTCAGTTGGTTGAGTATCTGACTTTGACTCAGGTCACAATCTCATGGTTGGGGAGTTCAAGCCCTGTGTCGGGCTCTGTGCTGACAGCTCAGAGCCTGGAGCCTGCTTCAGATTCTGTATGTGTGTCTCTCTCTCTGCCCCTCCCCCACTTGTTCTCTCTCTCTCTCTCTCTCTCTCTCTCTAAAGCATATTGTCTATCCTGGGAAATGTCTCATGGGCACTTGAGAAGACTGTGTTCTGTGGTTGTTGGATGGAGTGTTCTATGTGATCTAGGTGGTTTATTGTTGTCAAGTCCTCTTTTTTCATATTCATCCTCTGTCTGGTTGTATCTATTACTGAAAATGGGATATTGAAATCTCCATCTCTTATGGTAGAACTATTTCTCCCTAAAGTATTATCAATTTTTATTAGAATATTTTGATGGTCTGTTATAGAAAATGTTTATATTTGCAATATCTTCTTGCTGTATTAAAACTTAAAAAATATATAATGCCTTTCTGTATTTCTTCTTAAGCTTTTTTGGTTTAAAGTTTATTTTGCATAATGTTAGTTTGACCACCCCGATCTCTTTTGTTTATTATTTGTATGCAATATCTTTTTCCATCCTTTCAGTTTCAATGTATTCGTGACTTTGGATCTAAGATGAGTCTTTTTGTAGACAATACACAGTTGGATCATGTTTTTTGTTTCTGTTTTTTTTTTTTAATTTTCATCTACCAATCTCTGTGTTTTTATCTGAGTATAGTTGGCATATAGTGTTACATTAGATTCAGGTGTACTGCTTCGTGATTTGACATATTTATATATTATGCTGCGCTCATCGTAAGGGTAGCTACCACCTGTCCCATTACATTGTTATTACAATATACTGACCTGCAGTCTTTATGCTGTCCTTTTATTCCCGTGACTTATTCATTCCATAGCTGGAAACTTGTATCTCCCTCTCCCTTTCACCTCCAGCATCCATCAGTTTGTTCTCTGTGTTTATAGGTCTGATTCTGCTTTTTTGTTTATTCATTTTTTTGTGTATTTTTTTATTTAAATTTTTTTTCAAGCTTTCAGGGCATTTTATTTTTCATTTTCTGAAGTTTTTATTTAAATTCTAGTTAGTACATACAGTGTAATATTAGTTTCAGGTGTACAGTATAGTCATTCAACACTTGCATACATCACCTGGGGCTCATCAAGACAAGTGCATTCCTTAATCTCCATCACATATCTCCCACCCACCTCCCCTCTGGTAACCATAAAATTTTCCATATAGTTAAGAGTCTGCTTCTGGGATTGTGTCTCTCTCTCTTTTCTTTTCCCTTTGCTCGTTTGTTTTGCTTTTTTTGTTTGTTTGTTTTAGGTTCTGCTTACAAGCAGAATCACATCAGCAGAATCGTATGGTATTTAGCTGTCTCAATCTGACTTATTTACTTAGCATAATACCCTCTATGTCCATCCATGTTGTCTCAAATGGCACGATCTCATCCTTTTTATGGCTGCATAATGTTCTATTATATGAATGTGTGTTAAGTGTGCACGTGCACGCATGTGTGTATACATACGTACCATATACCACATTTCCCTTATTCATTCATCTCTTAGACACTTAGGTTGCATCCATACCTTGGCTATTGTCAGTAATGCTTCAATAAGTATAGGGGTGCATATATCTTTTTGAATTAGTGTTTTCATGTTCTTTGGGTAAATACCCAATAATGGTATCATTGGATCATATGGTATTTCTATTTTTAACTTTTTGAGGAACCTCTATTCTTTTTTTTTAAATTTTTTTAACATTTATTCATTTTTGAGAGTAAGAGAGACAGACCATAAGCAGGGGAGGGGCAGAGAGAGAGGGAGACACAGAGTCCGAAGCAGGCTCCAGGCTCTGAGCTGTCAGCACAGGGCCCAAAGCGGGGCTCAAACCCACGGACCGCGAGATCATGACCTGAGCCGAAGTTGGATGCTCAACCAACTGAGCCACCCAGGTGCCCCAAGGAACCTCTATTCTGTTTTCTACAGTGACTGCACCAGTTTGTCTTCCCAGATATGTGCAAGAGGGTTTCTTTTGTTCCACATCCGTGCCAATCCTTGCTATTTCTTGTCATTTTATTTCAGCCATTCTACCTTGTATAAGATGCTATCTCATTGTGGTTTTCGTTTGCATTTCCCTAATGATTAGTGATGCTGAGAATCTTTTCATATGTTGGCCATCTGTATGTCTTCTTTGGAAAAGTGTCTATTCATGTCCTCTGCCCATTTTTTAAAATTATTATCTATTTTGAGAGAGAGAGAGAGAGAGAGAGAGAGAGAGAGAGAGCAAGCATGTGCAAGCAGGGGAGGGGCAGAGTGAGAGGTAGAGAGAGAATCCCAAGCAGGTTCCATGCTCCACACAGAGTCTGACGTGGACCTTGATCTCACAACTGTGAGATCATGACCTGAGCCGAAATCAGAAGCAGAACTAAAGGAGAGCCCCTAGCTTTTCCTTTGGCAGAGACACTCCTGACACAGAGTTAACTGTGGCATGGTTTATTCCTTGAGGCATTTATATTCTCTTAAGGACCAAGACATAGAAGCAAATAATTATAATAGAAAGTGTTACATGCTGTCAAGAAATTTTGCTCAAACGGCTAGTGGATCCTAGTGGATTGAGAGATTTTTTTCAGCTTTGGTAGACTTGGGAAATTCTCAGGTAGGTGATGTTTATAATTTAGATTATATAGTTTATATTTATATAATTTAGATTATACCTGAAGGATAAATGGAGTAGAGTAAAAGTAAAGGGCCTTGAAACGTATGGCAGGATGTCAGGAAAAAGGAACTAATTTTCTGCTAGTCACAGGTTGAAACCATGTTTTAACGAGTTACAGAGGCCATTGTGATGGGCATTGAGAGCAGTTAGATGAAAGGAAATGAGAGAGAAGCACAGAGAGTAAAGGGGATGGGACAGGTAGCCCAGAAAGATGGGGGCAGAAGCTAAAGAGAAGGTAGTCTGTGTGCCTACGGCCACACACTGGGAATGGGAGCTTAGAGTTACGATCCTTACTCAGGGGATGAGAAGAATGGGTCAAGGTGGAGGACAAGGGCACTAGTGGAGAGCCCAGGATCACAGTGGTCAGCAGTCAAGTGCCTGCCCTGTCTTCATGTGAGTGAGATCCTTGTAGATTAACATCCTCACCAATATACCACTCCTCTATCTACTGTTTTTTTTTCTGGGAGTAGGCATTCACTCAGCATCTGGAGTCTTTGCTTTGACATAGTCTAGCTTTTCCATAAGATTAATTTCCACAGGATGTTCCTCTGCATAGCCAAAAAGCTGAAGAGGAGGGCTCCTGTCTACTGAGGTGATGGGAAAGAGCTCTCTATACCTACATGAACTGCCCCAGGATGGGAGAGTGGGGACCAGATAGCACCACCACAGGCCTTGAACCTCTCTTTTAATGTCCACACATCCTCATTATATCCAAACAACAAACTTGTGCATTGGATATTAATTACTACTCTCAGCATATATGCGAGGATACTAAGGCTCAGTCACGTTAAGTTCTTTGTCCAAAGTCAACTTTTGTCCAATGATGGTGTTTTGCCTGACTAAAAGGATTTACTCTTATAGAGGACACTGTGTTATTTATGTTGTGTGTCTCTGACTTTATCTAGCACAGATGCTTTTAAGTAGCAGGAAAATGTCATGTGTGGATAAGATTGTGGCGTGAGAACCAGTCAAATTTGAGTTCAAAGCCAGATTCTGCTAATTTCTGTAAGTGAGACTTGGGCAAATTACTTTTTCCTCATGGCCCCACTTTTCTCATGTGTCTGAAAAAGTTTCTAACACCTCCTGCATAGTGGTGAGGAATAAATGAGATAATACACGAAAAGCAATTCTCCTAGCGTTTGCAACATGGTCAGCATATAGTTATAATTATTTTTTAAGTTATGTGCTAAGTATTTTTAAAATGCCAAATGTCATGCCCATTAAGAAAGAGAATTCCTTGTTTAAGAGTTATTTTCAACCTCATTAACACATCATTGTCTGACATAATGATATGGCAGAATTGTTAAGGTATGTAAAATGGCTTTTGGCCTTCTGCAAGAAAGAACTCAGTGTCTTGCCAACTTCTTTAAGTGAGTTTTGTTCACACACCATTAAGAGGTATCTGTTGTGGTTTATATGTTAGGCTATATCAGGGATGGGTGTAGGGGATTCAAGGGCCTTTCCAATGGCTGAGGGCTGACTGGAGAGACAGAAACCAGGAAATCTTTCATTCTGACAAACGTAGAAAAAGTATATTCTTTATATAGTATGCCCAAATCTTTTCATGAGATTTTGAGGCCCTTTTTGAAGGTGTCACAATCCTAACACATGCTTTAATAAAGTGTACATATAGTGATAAGAAACAAAAACAAAACAAAACAGAGAACAAATTCCCCTAATTTCCCCAAAGATCAGCCTTAGACAAATGTCTTTCACAGCACTTCCTTCTCTCACTCCCACCTTCCATTCCAAAGCAGCTAATGTTTTGTTTTGTTTTGTTTTGTTTTGTTTTGTTTTACTTTTGTGACCACCCTTAAGAGAAAGATAATCATGAATAGCTTTCCCTGCAGATGTGGTTGAGTAGCAGAGAAATAACAGCCCCATCAGTATCTTATTTCTGCTTCCGTCAGAGGAATTGTATTAGCAACCATTCTGTTAACAATGAAACAAAAGTATCTAGTAAGTAGAGAAAAAAATCAGTTGCTATCTCTCTCTCTCTTTCTCTCTCTCCCTTTTAAATGTTTATTTATCGAGAGAGAGAGAGAGAGAGAGAGAGAGAGAGAGAGAGCGCGAGAGCAAGCAGGGGAAGGGCAGAGGGAGGAGGCGGGGAGAGAATCCCAAGCAGGCTCTGCACACTGTCAGCACAGAGCCTACTGGGGCTCAAACTCCGGAACCTTGAGATCATGACCTGAGCTGAAATCAAGAGTTGGATGCTTAACCGACTGAGCCACCCAGGCACCCCAGTTGTTAGCTCTTTCTTAACAAGTTCTCTGCACTGAAAAAGGACTCTGCCTTCATGGAACTTTTAAATCTACTCTTTGAATACTTTTGTTTTCATTTCTTCCCACCTGGTGGTATTTGTTAGTAATTGTATTCCCAGCTCCCTCTTTGCTAAGTAGTGCAAAGAATACAAGTCATAAAGATAGTACTTTAATTGGAAAAAAGCAACAAGGCCTGTAACTTTCAGAGTATCATGTTTATTTCTAAGTTCAGTGATGGACTCATCCAGGTTTGCCCAGGACATCCCCAGATTCAGCCTCCAAGTCCAGTGCCTGGGAAACTTTTCAGTCTTGATAAACCAGGATGATTGGTCACCCTAATGGAGATGGTTTCTTTCTTTTTATTAATGTTTATTTATTTTTGAGAGAGCAAACATGAGCAGGAAAGTGGCAAAGAGAGGAAGACAGGATCTGAAGCGGGTTCAGTGCTGACAGCAGAAAGCCAGCCCTATGTGGGGCTTGAACTCATGAACCGGGAGATCATGACCTGAGCCAAAGTCAGATGCTTAACCAACTCTGACGGGGCCACCCACGTGCCCCAGAGAAGTGGTTTCTAAACCTATGTGGAAATAGACTATTTATGAAGACTTGAACAACAGCAATTTAGATCTGAGTGCTTACTAAAAACCAAGTATGGAAGTGCCTTGTATTGATATCTCCCTAAGAACACTTTGAGGAAAATAGCATTAATTTTACTTACATTATACAGAAGAGGAGCCTCATGTTTAGACAGATGAGGTATTTTGCCCCAAACTGCACAGGTAGTAACTGCTAAACGTAAGATATGAACCCAGGCAAACGGATTCCATTATTCAGCTACTACACCATGCTGCTTCTGTGTTACAATGCACCCTTTTGAGAAAGCAGTCACGGGAAGCTCTTGTCTCTAGTCACCATAAAGCATTGCTCTTAACCCTGCCTTCCCAGGAAAGCTGATTCAATGAGGCATGAAAGCCTGAGCCAGAAGCCAGAGGTCTAGAAGGAGGTTTGCATGGGAGTTCTCTGCTAAAGGTTTCCCGTTTCCCTATATATCCTTTGCATCTAAGATAAACCGAGTGCATCATTCTTTGGACTCTCCAAGAGTTCATTTATAGGATTAGAATAGATCAGCATGATTTACTCTAATAGCATCCACAGCCCCCATGACTGCCTTCCTAACAAGCCCAAAAGCGCATTGCACACTAACTGTGGTTTTCATTATTCTATTTGTGCTTAGTCCCACTGACCCACATAGTGTTCCAGCAGTATCCACATCATATGGTTCATTATGTAATTGAATTTAGTGTTCATGATATTTCGAGCCAGGAAAACAACATTCCATGTGGCGAGCCAAATGAAGCTATTCTTCTAGTATGGAGTGGGGAAGTTGAAGAGGTTGAAGACAGGACTTTTTAATTTTGATTAAGAGAGATTATTTGCTTCTTGGGGACATGGTCTTGGGCCAGAAATCATAGTTGTGAAACCTTTGAAACGATGAAGACGCTTGGATTAAAAATTTAACAGTATTGCCTCTATGTCAGAGTGTGTGGTTGGCTCCAGGAGAGAAAAACTAAAATCCCTAAGGTCCAGGGAAGTGCATTAGCCATGTGGCTGTCACAAGGGCTGGCACTTGCAGTTCTGTGCTCGTTACACCAAGGCACGTCAGAACCATTAGAGAGAGGTTCAGTAAGAGTAACATCAGGGGAAATGATAGGGCATATTTTTAGTTTGGATTGGTGGGTCTCTAAGGGAACCAGGCAAGCAGTTTACATAAATGTTAAATAATAAGACCTTTTCTGTAAATAGAACATCAGCGTAATGGTATTTAGTTTGTTCAAGCAGGACTGCTAGGGACTCTGTTGAAAATACATTAAAGCAAGATGTGTTCCCACCATTTTGCTCAGAGCTCTAAATCTAAAGTTCAAGTTCTTACAGTGGATACAAAGTAACACATTGCAAAAGTGTTGGATACAAGTGGGTTCTTTTGAAGAGCATGATAAATAAACTGTGCAGTTGAGAAATACTTTGAATTCTCAAAAAGTGGGGAGAACAATTTTTTAAGATCTAAATCAAATTGAAAAGTAAATTGTTACTGGGTAATATTCATGAAAGGAAAGTTAGCATGGATGATGGTCAGAAAGGTGACTGTGTGAACATCAAATGCAGTGTTATGGAAGAAGTCCTAATGAGGTCCAATGTGAATACACTGGGGAAACCACTTTTTATAAGAGTAGTCAATTGCACTTTGGTGGACAGAGAAAAACATAAAATAAATCCCCTTGTTAAACTCCTTTAAACTAATAAACAGGATGTGTGGTGTAGGGTACTGTGAAAGCAGGCAAGTGTCCAGTGAAAACAGAAGAGAGGAAACACTGCCCACGTGAAATGAAATTCAAGGCTTTGGCTTCTTGGAAGTCATGTGTTATTCATATTTGAACCTAACCTATAATTGCCAATATTGAACATTTTCTGCCATTATACCAGTGACATTTGAAACAAGGTAAATAACATGCTTAGAAAACTTGCACGGAATTAAAAACAAACCACAACAATACACCTGAGAGATCTCTTCTAATATGGGGAAAACATCTGTGACAGTCTGGATGCAAACAGATACAATAACATACGGACCACAAAGCTTTTTCCACTTTAATCACTTGATCTGTTTTGAAAGTATGTTTATTAACAAGGTTTACTTTTAAGAAACATCCTTAGTTCCAAAGAACAAAATGGGTGACCGGGGGCGGGGGCGGAGGACCATGGGTCCTCAGTCGGTGAAGCATCCAACTTCGACTCAGGTCATGATCTCGTCGCTCATGAGTTTGAACTCCGCATCGGACTCTGTGCTGACAGCTCAGAGCCTGGAGCTGACTTCAGGTTCTGTGTCTCCCTCTCTGTTCCTCCCCTGCTCAAGCCCTGTCTCTCTCTCTCAAAATTAAATAATCATTAAAAGAAATAAAAACACAAACAAACAGATGTTGTTAAAAAAAAAATAAGCATCTTCATTTATATGCACGGATTTGTTCCTCCCCCATATTTCTGACCGTGGTGGAAACATGGTCCAGAGCATGAAGTGGAAGGAAAAGGGTCAGACTCACTAGGGCCAGATTCTAGTTCCCCCCTTTGTCAGCTAGATCTGTGGTAACTTTCTTAACTCCCACACCATGTTTCTTCACATGTGAAATGGAGTTGATACTATCGCACTTTCACATTTACGGTGGTTGGTTTTGTTAGTGTACAAGCTGGCCATTGAGGGAGTACTGTGAGATCTACCAATCCTGACATGTCATTACACGGCAGGGACAACTGTGTGTATCATTATTTGGGAGTGTTTGTTACACCACTGTGGGCCTTATCCACTTCACTGTGAGCTCTTTCTTTCTTTCTTTCTTTCTTTCTTTCTTTCTTTCTTTCTTTCTTTCTTTCTTTCTTTCTTTTAAATGTTTATTTATTTTTGGGAGAGAGAGAGTATGGGTGGAGGAGGTGCAGAGAGAGAGAGAGAGAGGGAGACAGAATATGAGGCAGGCTCCAGGCTCCCAGCTGTCAGCACAGAGCCTGACACGGGCCTCGAACCCACGAACTATGAGATCATGACCTGAGCCAAAGTCAGGTGTTTAACTGACTGAGCCACCCAGGCGCCCCTCACTGTGAGCATTTCAGCTTATCTAGCTTGCCAATGCTCATTTGGCTACCTCTGACTCTGCCCCAGGGTCTAGGCAGTGGGTGACTCCTCAACATCATCTCGTGTTCTCCAGGGTCAAAAGGAGCATTATCATTGCATACTAGTATTCACATCCTAAAATATGTTTTGGGGAGGAGGGGCACTTCTCCAGGAAGTTGTCACCAATACCTTTCAATCTGTGCTAAGAAGATGTATGTACCAACATATATTAATTTATTCATCAAAGAAATATACACTGAGCTCTTATTTTATTCTTCCTTTGCTAAGAGTTAGAGATTCAGAAAAGAAGAAAACAGATATGACACCTACCCTCACAGAGCTTATAGCCAGTGGATAAAGACAACTAAAAATAACAACAACAAAGAATCTTACAAATATAGCAACAAAAAATGTTGATGGAAAGCTTGTTACTCTGTAGGAGATAACTATTCTTAGGAAAGTGTCTTGATAGCTTTTCTAGCTATCAGTAGTGTGTCAGTAGGACATTAGCTGGGATAAACTAATATCCAAAGTGAGAAACACATTGTTCGATTTATTAACGTTGGAAAAAGCTTGAATTTTCTGAGGCTGACTGGAGTACAGCGATTTAGGGACTCAAGAGAGACAAGGAGACAGAGTGAGAGAGAGATATATCCAACAACATGGTGAGACGCTGAGAAATACTCAGGAGGAAAATTGGCTAGTCAGAAATTCTAGAGCACAGGGACACCTGGGCAGCTCAGTCGGTTAAGCGTCCGACTTCGGCTCAGCTCATGATCTCGCAGTTTGTGAGTTTGAGCCCTGTGTCGGTCTGTGTGCTGACAGCTCAGAGCCTGGAGGCTGCTTTGGTTTCTGTATCTCCTTCTTTCTCTCCACCCCCCCTCACCCCCCGTCTCTGTCTCTCTCTCAAAAATAAATAAACATTAAAAAAAAATCCTAGAGCACAGTATACAGAATAATGGAAAAGGGTCTTACCTTTGAAACATGAGGCTCACTTTTCCAGATAAGGGCTCAATTGTAGTAACAATCTTCAGACACCCACTGATGTCGATTATCTTTGGGCGATCATTTTTGGTTACACATTTGAACTTTTTTTCTGCTTTAAAGCATATGACATTAGTCTTCCAAATCCATAGTCAGTTATCATTGTGCTAGACTTAGGTCAACTGCATTTAAAAAGGCATGTCTCTCTAAGCTGGTGCTTGTATGGACTTCACTTTCATTTGTACTTGAGTATGCCGGAGGATGGTACCTTCTCTTTGGGTACTTCAACTTTGCCTTTCAGAAGTATATGCCTTTGTGCTTTTAAATTAGGTGATGCTTTTGTTTGTTTGCCCTGAGTGAACCTGTCTTTCCTTCCTTACCATCAAATGGTTATCCCTTTCCAGTGATCTTTTAGTCTGTCTCAAAATTCTTATTTATGGTCTTATTAACAGGGAAGTAAGATTTATCTGTGATCATTGTGGCATAGTCTACATATACGATATTTACTATATATTTACAGGAAAAGTAAAATTAATATCAGATACTTCCAAAATTTTTGAACATTTTAAATCTACCCCTGCCATCAACCTGTCAGCTTCCTAGCTCTTTCCTGCCCAGTTCTTCTGTGCATGATATTATCATAAAATTCAAAGATTATAAATTTTACAGCTCTTATAAATTTTGCAAAGTCTATAAAGTTGCATTGTTAAGTATTAAAGAAGCTCCACAAAGCCAGTTTTGATATTACATAGCCTATATTTTACACTCAACTGTCTCAAATCTATTTGAGATTTGATAGAGAATATATCTAAAAATTTTCACATAGTGTTTATTTTTTTTTTAAATTTTTTCCACGTTTTTATTTATTTTTGGGACAGAGAGAGACAGAGCATGAACGGGGGAGGGGCAGAGAGAGAGGGAGACACAGAATTGGAAACAAGCTCCAGGCTCTGAGCCATCAGCCCAGAGCCCGACGCGGGGCTCGAACCCACGGACCGCGAGATCGTGACCTGGCTGAAGTCGGACGCTTAACCGACTGCGCCACCCAGGTGCCCCTCACATAGTGTTTAAAGTCAGGAACTAAATTCCTTTTACAGATATTAAAGGAAGGGTGAGCCTACAAGACTGATTTGAAGTCCTAAATGACTGCATGGTCACAAATGTAGCAAATGCTACCAATGGGTAATATGGGATGTCTTCAAATCACACAACAGAAGAACCTGATCTATAATGCAATGTCAGGAAAAGTTCCTCTGAAAAAGTGAATTTTGAACAAAGACTCTAAAGCTGCCATTGCAATTAAGAATCAGGCTGGATGAGTAAGGTGGCAGTGAAAGTAGTTGGGTGGCAGGAAATGTTTCAGCTAATGGGAGAGGACGGGTCCAAAGACCTTCGTGTTGGAAAGAGAAGAGTTTATAATTGGGGAATAGAAATAAGGCACTTTGGAGTCAAAGGCTGGCGTGGTAGCCCTGGGAGCCCTTGGTTTGAGTCTGGATGATTATGCTAGGGGATTTTGCCCTTATCCTAAAAGTGAAATGCCTTTGCAAAGTTCTCAGCACATGACTGACTGGAGTGAATGTATTGCAGATTGAAAACAATTTAGGTAAGAAACATCACGGCGATCAATTAGAAGGCAGTTTTCACACTTGAAGTCAGCACCACTAATGTCAGGCTGGAGGATTTCAGGTATGGTAGAAGGTTTTAGGATATAAATTGAAGGTAGAATCGTCAAGTTTTAGTGCTTGGAAAATGAGAGGAAAAGAAATCGAGGGTGACATTTAGATTTCTAGTAAAGAGCAGTCAGATGAATCCTCCAAAGTAAAAGGGAAAAGTGATGATTTAGATACATGAGTATATTGTTACACTGTTTTATGGAAACATTCCTAATCATCTCTTTCACTTTACAGAAATTACAAAGTCTCACTCATCCAAACTACAATATCTTTACTGACCCCTGGTGTCGGTTAGATTGTTTAGTTGCAAATAACAGAAACCACTCAAAGTAATTCAAGTCAGGGAACTTAATTATAAGGATTTTCAGAGAAAAATAGATTTCTCAGCCATGATAAGTAAGCCTACTCATGCTCAGAGGAAGACTGGCATCCAGAAAACATTTTAATAAATGAAAGGTCATTCAGAGGTCCAGTGCTGCTTTTTCAATAGTATTATTATTATTACCGTCTTTAGCAGTTAATAAGAATTAAGCTATTCTTTCCATCTCTCCTTTCCCGGTATATCTTTTCTCTTCAATTTCCTATGTAACTCTTGAGTTCATGAGTTCCCGTCTCTTGATTCCTGACAGAGGTTCATAGTGAAAGCTGTGGAGTGAAGTTCTCGTGCTTGTCTGTCTATAGATGTTTTTTTTTTTTTTTCTCTGTCATATACCATCAATGACACAGTGATTCCTACCAGAGGGTCTGTGTATGTAGTGAGAACACTACCACTTTTAAAAATGAAATTTTCTTTTTTTTTTTTTAATTTTTTTTTCAACGTGTATTTATTTTTGGGACAGAGAGAGACAGAGCATGAACGGGCGAGGGGCAGAGAGAGAGGGAGACACAGAATCGGAAACAGGCTCCAGGCTCTGAGCCATCAGCCCAGAGCCCGACGCGGGGCTCGAACTCAACGGACCGCGAGATAGTGACCTGGCTGAAGTCGGACGCTCAACCGACTGCGCCACCCAGGCGCCCCAAAAAATGAAATTTTCTAAACTGTTTCCTTTGTAATTTTTTTTTAAGAGAGAGAGAGAAAGAGAGCCAGTGGGAGAAAGGAGCCCGGGGTGGGGGCGCAGAGAGAGAGAGGAGCAGAGGAAGAGAGAGAGAGACAGAGAGAGACAGAGAGATAGAGACAGAATCTTAAGCGGGTTCCAGGCTCAGCACAAAGCCCAACATGGGGCTCGATCCCACAACCCTGCGATTGTGACCTGAGCTGAAATCAAGAGTTGGATGCTAAACCTACTGAGCTATCTAGGCACCTCTAAAGTGCTTCCTTTATAAAGGAAGGGGCTGGGGAAATGGCAGTTTATCTCAGAAGAAATCTATAGGCAAGGTGGACTCCATGAGGAGAAAAAATTCTGCTCTGGGGTCTTTTAATCTTATGCATTTTCCCTTAAATTTTAAGTTTTTTCCCCTCACTTCAGAAGAGTGAAATATAATAGTTGATTTAAGATGAGGCTGAGATGTGAGTGGGGATGCCAAGAGTTGCCTCCAGGGTGGGTGACACAGAAATGCTACTGTGAGGCATGTTCTAAGAGACTGATCTCACTGGGGACCCTTTTGTGCCTACAGTCACCTTAATTTATCATCACATTTCAGGAAATTAACAACAAAAAAAAAAGGAATAGCAGCTATTTCCTGCCTTTCTCTTTTGCTTTGAAAAGCATGAGGCATCCTGGTGAGCTCAGCATACTCCGATGATGACGACACAACTTCTTTCTAACAGCTAATAATTTTATAAAATGGCCTGTGTAAAAGGCTGCAGTTATTACAAATGGGTTGGGAGGCACACATTTCAAAATGATTTTTTCACTCTCCCCCACCCCAAGTCTTTCTCGTTTCCTTTCTACTTTCAAAGTCCACATTCTGGACATCCTGAGCTCTTTGCCTGTAAATCTGTGTGGGTGGATGTGATGAGAAGCAGTTGAATAAACTTCCCTGAGAGCCACTAATGCTCTGGTAGAGGCTAGCAGAGGGCAGGAGCTGAACACATGGTCCAGACTTAATAAGAGATCCCTGAGTGCTGATTTCAATTCATTGGGTTCCCCTTCCCCAAAACACAAAAGAAAATATTTCCTTTATAAGAAAATGGAAAACCTGAATAAAGCTTATTGAGGAATTACACCCTTCTGCATGTCATAACCTTCGTGTATAATCATTAAACTGTAGATTTATCCTTTTGCTTGTTTATGGTAAATGAAGTTGGAAACATTTAAGATACTTTGAGACACCTAAATTTATAAATTCAGATTCTCATCATTTAGCTCTATGGTTTTGTCTCTCTTTCTGAGTCAGTGTATTTACCTGTGTGTGGGAATCGTTTTCATATCCCAGGAAATTTTTGGTGAATTCAGTTCCTAGTTTGCAGGTATAAATGCTCCCGACAAATAGGCAGACATACAAAATGAGAAAAAAATGGATTGACAGGACTCAGATACAACTCAGGAAATTGGTTTTAACGCATCTACTCCAGGCTTGAAAAAAATTAAGCCCGACCTAAAAGAAATGGCAGTAGTCAGTAAAGATTCTATGAAGACTGAAAAGAGTATCGGGTGTCTCTCTTTTCATTTTGCAAATTTGTTTCTGTAGTTCCTTGGGCACAGTTAGCTTCAGGACACATTCTTTCCTTTTTACAGCTTTTTCTCTATCTGCTATATTTTATTCTGGAACATACTTTCTAAACACTTTTTTCTCCACTGTCATAAAAATCAGTCTCAGTAGCTTCAGATAGTCTGTCTCCACCCACTTAAAATGGAATGAAGTTGATTATACACAATTCTTACATATTCACGATGTTTGTTTACTTATTACTCTTCTCATCCAGATATACTTACCCAGATATACCAGATATGTCACACTAAAAATAAGTACAAAGCATACTGGCTTTGTTCTATAGTATGAAAAAAGCAAGAATATAAATTTCTGAAGCCAGGAAATAAAAGTACAAAAATATATTTACTTGGGCTTTTGTTGTATTTTTCTGTATGAAATAATTTATACAGCCATTAATTTTTTTGATTCATGAATTTTTAAAGTGGAAAGTGATGCAGAAAAGTGAGCTCAGCAGGGGTAACGGAGTGAGATGGGGAGGTGGTTGATATGAGGCTACGTTCCATGAGAACTGGGTATTATTTTTTAAGAACACTAAATTCATACTTTTCCTTTTTTCATTTATTAATTTTTTGGGGTTATCACCTAAACATCAAACGTTGCTTTGATAAAAGAGAGGAAAAGTAGTGTACAGGTTTTGTGGTTGTTTTTTTTTTTTTTTTGAAAATTGAATTTCCTTCTTTCTGTTGAGAAAACATAAAATTTGCTAAACTATATAAAAATTGATCCTATGCCTTTCCTTTAACTTTATCATATAGCAAAATTTAAAGTTCCAATTAACAATATTTAAGTTGCCTTCATAGAAAAACCCAAGGAGATTCTGGTGGCTCGAATAACTTTGAGAACCCCAGATAGAATGGCCTCATGGATTAAACATCTGTTTCATATTGTGAAAACATTTGATTTAGATTCTGATGTTACTAGGACTAGATTGTTGGTTTATTTTTATAATTTCCATTATAGATTAATTCTTACTAATTTTAAGTAAAGACATCTGAACAATATGTTTTTAGTATTTATTTTTTATGAGAGACAGAGAGAGAGAGAGAGAGAGAGAGAGAGAGAGGCAGAGAGAGACAGAATCACAAGCAGGCTCCCCACTGTCAGCACAAAGCCCAACATGGGGCTCTCCTGAGCTGAGATCGAGCTGGATGCTCAACTGACTGAGCCACCCAGGTGCCCCAAGATATCTAAACAGTATTATCTGAGCTGTAAAATAATGAAAATTATTGAGTGAATAATGCCATTTATTTGTGGGATTAGATCCACCCCCCCCCCATATGTCTCCTGGTTGCTAAGTATTTATCTATGAAATATGTGATGTATACAATATTATGGATATTCGCTCTTCATTTACTTCTGTTTTGAGGTCACTTAATGGCACTCATGAAAAAGGAAATCCTGGAAGGTAAAATTAGCACCTCCAGCACAATATCCTCAACCAGATTTTGTAGCCCCAGCACATGACCTTATAAAAAAATAGGTAAGTACTTGAACTGATTGCTTTAGTATCTAGGCTGAGCCAAAACAATCTTTACAGGAAGACCAACTTCAGACATAGGTCAAAGACTTGTCGTGCTCGCTATGATCTGTTTTTATGAACAGTATGTCCTATTTTCTCACACGTTTTACCTATTAAGAGCAACCCTCCACTCCGTGTGTATAAGGTAGAGCTTGCCCATCTATCCATCTATGATGTTCCCCTCCCTACGGATCTGCTCCTTGTCCCAGTCAGAATGCTCTGTGTCAAGAGAGCAAGGCTTGCCAGGCAGGAGAAGCCAGGCAGAAGATGGGGGACTGGGCTGTCTCTCCTCTCCAACCCCTCCAGACTCTTCTTATACTCTCCTCCTCTACTTCCTCAGCCCATGCCTTTGTCCCACTACCTTTAATATGGGACCACGGTTAACCTCCTTGGTTCTGCAAGAACGAGAGTATCTGTGGTCTGAGCTGGACTGTCTAAAATTAGAGTAGTGACAGTGTATATATATATACATAGCATTACTAAAATAGGCCTTTGTTTTGGCCGTTATTAGTCTTGGTCGGCTGAGGCAGGTCAGCAAGTACTCTGTGGTCTCCTCCCACCCAAACAAAGGGGCAAGCAAGGACCAGACTGGACTAAGGAACAGGGCCATTCCTATGTTTAAGGGGATTAAAGAGGAGAATGTGACTCAAAGCAGACATTAAGATTCCTCCCAGGGGCACCTGGGTGGCTCAGTCGGTTAAGTGTCCAACTTAGGCTCAGGTCATTAGTTCATGGTTCATGGGTTCCAATCCTGGGCCAGGCTCTGTGCTGACAGCTCAGAGCTTGGAGCCTACTTCGGATGATTCTGTCTCCCTCTGTCTCTCTGCCCTTCCCCAACTCATGCTCTGTCTCTTTCTCAAAAATAAAACAATTAAAAAAAAAAGATTCCTCCCAAAGATGTGTTATGTGGATGCTAGAGATCAAAGCATGCCCCTTTTTCTGTGGCATTGAAACTTTTAAGAATGACATAAGGGGCACCTGGGTGGCTTAGTCGGTTAGGTGGCCGACTTTGGCTCAGGTCATGATCTTGCAGTCTGTGAGTTCTAGCCCTGCGTCGGGCTCTGTGCTGACAGCTCAGAGCCTGGAGCCTGCTTCATATTCTGTGTCTCCCTCTCTCTGACCCTCCCCTGTTCATGCTCTGTCTCTCCCTGTCTCAAAAATAAATAAACGTTAAAAAAAATTTAAAAAAAAAAGAATGACATAAGCAAGAAATGTATATTGCCATCTTATTTTATTTTATTTTATTTTATTTTATTTTACTTTAATTTTGTGATTATTCTGCCTGAGCAGGAAGTTGAGTTGGTTACGACCTGATTATGGAAAGCCCAGCATACCAAAGTAACTAGCTGGGTCTTAATTCTAGGATTGATGGAGAACCACTTAATGGTTTTCACAGGGGAGAGATATGTCCATTTTGGCATTGATATACATCACTTTATCTATTTTGTTGCAAAAATGTCTGTATCAACTATGAGTGGTTTTAATAATGCTGTAAAATGTGAAGTTTAATAAACACAAAGTAATATAGATAAAAGAGCAACTTATCACACACTTAAATCAGCTTTGAGATACTTTTGAACCAATAACATATACCTATATTAAAAAGTGTGTTTCAGAGCGCCTGGGTGACTCAGTCGGTTGAATGTCAACTTTGACTCAGGTGATGATCTCACAGTTCATGAGTTCCAGCCCCCACCTCGGGCTCTCTGCCATCAGCACAGAGCCCCCCTTTGCATTCTCTGCCCCCCCCCCCGCCCTTCCCCTGCTTACGCTCTGCTCTCTCAATCTCTCTCTCTCAAAAATAAACAATCATTAAAAGGAAGTTTATTCCATCTCTACTATTTACTTACAGTGTAATGGTGGGTACATTCCCAATTCTGTATATTTCAGGTATTCTCAGTGTTGGCACTATTAATGTTAAGGCAGCTTTTTTAGAGTGTGGTCTTTTCAATTTACGAAAAGCTCTCTTCTGTCAGAGAGAGTAACCTGCATATTCAAACTGGACTAAGACGTTGTTCGGGTCCCTGGTCCTGCTATGGTTGAAGTTAGTAAACCCCTGAATTTTTGCGAAAGAAATTCCTATTTCTATGAAAACATGGTTTAAAATATGTTTGTCATTTGTTGCTAAAAAATTGCCGTTTACCATATGTAGCAAAAATTACCTAAAACCACGTTCGCAGGTTCCTATTTGTATGTTGGTTTTACTTACTGATTAAGCAGTAATTGTAATGATTGGTATAAACACAGTTGATTTATAAACTCAGGTTCCTGGTTTTAGCCTTGTAGATAGTTCAACTTAATCGACTCAGTTGCTAAGCAAGTCAAGCCATTGTTTGGAGATCAAACCAATCGTTTTTAAAAAATAGCTGTTTTTTGTTATTGTGTCTGGGAGGAAATGCTGTTGATCTCTATGGTTCGCTACTTAGAGAAAGATATTGTCCTTAAACATACAATTCAAAGATTCTCTTGGCAATAACACCGTAGATACTACACAGGACAGCATACTAAGGTGTTAATTGGCAGATGGGCTAATGCGAAAGGGTCTTGAAGGGGTAGAGATGAGTAAGAGGGAAAAAAGGTAAGTAGATGATTTGAGGAGGTGGGTTTAGTTGCTCTAAAAACATCTGCCATATTCAACCTTAACTCTTCCACTTCCTTTGGCTTTTTTCTTGTTCCGTTGTTAATAACCACTACATACTTGAGCAGTTGTTAATAACCACCGCATACTGCTATAGGAAAAGTGACTTTGAAGGCTGGCAAACGAGGATTTCAGATTTTAAGTATAACTTTCCCAGCAAGGGAAGGGCCAAAAATTTTAAGCTAATCGAATATAAACCAGTGTTTCTCTTCTCCCCTCACCCCCGAGCATATTCAGAGTCCACCCTATTTCAAATGCACCATTGGGGCAGAATGCATAATGACTAATAGCCTGGCAGATACCCAAGTGACATGTGAACAGTGCGCCTTGGCCACAGCAAGTTAGCCTGGAGCAGATGTCAAGGTTTATTGTCTTTGCAGTTTTCTGGCCTCCACCAGTAAGAGGAGTCATGGCTCCTACCAGACTTTTAAGCTAGACTCCTCATGATCTGTATATTTATAGGCATTTCATAGCAAGAGGCATTACAGTATGTAAGTCAATGGTCAGAGAAGACTCATAATGCAATTAGGAGAGTCTCATTATTTAACGGTTATGTTATGCTTTGAAATAGAGTCCATGTGTCCGTCTGTTTGTCATTACAATCTTACATGTAAACAGGCATGGGCACAGGGAAAGGTATTTATGAACATTGCTGTGTGTCCTGAAGTTACTGGTTTCTCAGATGAGAATGCTGAGGTAGCAGAGGCCTGGCGTCTGAAGAACAGTGTCAGGTTGGAGCCTGCCTTACTCAAGTCTCCTCTTCCGGAGTTTGAGCCCATGTAACAAGAAGTATTCCGAGGCATAAGTAGAAAAAAATTCTTCTGACCCATTTTCATTTCATTGTCTTTAGCCACCATTGCGATGGAAAGGACCATTACTGTCCAGCTCAGTTCCTGGGCTAGACGTTGTGAGTAAAACTACTTGCGGTCAAATGGAAGTTCTACCTGTGACTTCCTGCTTCAGTCTTCTGAGATCCAAGTTTCCCCGTCTTCATTAGCAGCAGACCTTTGTTTAGGCTTCCCAGAATTGTTGAGGTGCAAAAGAGGGTGGAAACTAAGACAGTTCGCAGTCAGGGTTCACTTTTAAATACATAGGGTGCCTTGCAGTAAAATTTAGAAATCTAGTAGAGAGTGACATAGAACTCTACTATTCCTGTGATTTGTCCCCCCTATCCATTTAGGTGTTATTGTGTAGGGTTTTTGAAATACTTCTTGGTAAAATGCCCTACCTTCTCCTGAAATCCAGCCACATAATTTCTACTTTGTTACAGAATCTGTAAAACCTAGCTAAATATAATGGTAGGTGAAAGAAGAGAGAAGCACTGCATAGTCATTTATTGCCCGTGAGAAATTTTACATCAAGAATTCTCTGGGACGCCTGGGTGGCTCAGTCGGTTAAGCGTCCGACTTCGGCTCGGGTCGTGATCTTGCGGTCCGTGAGTTCGAGCCCCGCGTTGGGCTCTGTGCTGACAGCTCAGAGCCTAGAGCCTGTTTCGGATTCTGTGTCTGCCTCTCTCTGACCCTCCCCCATTCATGCTCTGTCTCTCTCTGTCTCAAAAATAAATAAACGTTAAAAAAAATTTTTTTTAAAGAATTCTCTAACAGGCTCTAGAATCTTACTTTAAGCTCCCTAATCTCCTCACATGAATTCCTGGAAGATACGTTCTTTTTGATTCCCTTTGAATCATCCTCTAAAATGATGACATTACCAGAGCAAATCTGAACCTAAATTCCATGCTTGGTAACACTGAGACCAACCTTTCCAACATTTCAGAATTGCTGAGGGGACTGCTTCAATTATAGCAGCAACAAAATATCCCTAGGCTTACATTTTTTCTAAAAAGGAGTTGACAGAAATCTGGTTTGTCTATATTTGGTATTCATCTTTGGTCTCCTGTTTTTATTTTGTGTTTATTAATTAAAAAATAAATTTTTTTTTAGGATCCCTAATGAATTTCCTGATTTCTAAACTAACACAAAGATGAGAGGCTAAACCTAGAAATGCAACTGTTTTGGGTATAAGGCAACCATAATAAAGTGCCCAAATGGAAATAGACTTTTCTTTTGTTTTGTTTGTTTTGTTTTGTTTTTTTCCCTTAGCCAAGGACAACAGTTCCTAACCTAAGTTCTGTCCATTCATTTCATGGGGACTACTGGGTTTTGTGAAGCTCATCATGGACTTAGACTCATGACTAACATGGAAAATAATGTGTAGGTCTATGGTTCCCTGAAACACAGTTTGTCCACGATCATCTTCCCTTATCTCCCAAACATGATGTGAGTCATAACCTCATTAAGTAGAGATGAGCAATGTAGAACAACCCTACCACATATAAGCGATTTCTTCTAGTTATAAAATAAATGCCATGTACAGCATAGTGACTGTAGTGAATAATACTGTATTTCATATTTGAAAGTTGTTAGAAGAAGATCTTGAAAGTCCTTATCACAAGGAAAAAAAGACGTAAATATGTGTGGTGACAGATGTTAACCAGATGTATTGTGGCGACTATTTTGCAATGTATAGAGACATCAAATCATTTATGTCATACAGCTGAAACTAATATAATGTTATATGTCAATTGTACCACAATAAAACAAATCTCTAACATAGCACTTTGTTTAATTTTTTAATGTTTATTTATTTTTGAGAGAGAGAAAGAGACAGAGAGAGACAGACCTCGGGTGGGGGAGGGGCAGAGAGAGGGAGACATACAATCCAAAGCAGGCTCCTGGCTCTGAGCTGTCAGCACAGAGCCTGATGCGAAGCGGGACTCAAACCCACAAACCGTGAGATCGTGACCTGAGCCGAAGTCAGACGCTTAGCCAACTGAGCCACCCAGCTGACCCACTAACATGTAGCTCTTTAAAAGATGTCTGGGGGCTCCTGGGTGGCGCAGTCGGTTAAGCGTCCGACTTCAGCCAGGTCACGATCTCGCGGTCCGGGAGTTCGAGCCCCGCGTCGGGCTCTGGGCTGATGGCTCGGAGCCTGGAGCCTGTTTCCGATTCTGTGTCTCCCTCTCTCTCTGCCCCTCCCCCGTTCATGCTCTGTCTTTCTCTGTCCCAAAAATAAATAAACGTTGAAAAAAAATTAAAAAAAAATGTTCGCATAAAAAGATGTCTGAACAATATATAAATTTTGTTTTAGAAAACAAAAAATCTAGTAAAATAAATAAACTAAGTATAAAATGCAAAGAGCTAAAAAAAAGAATAAAAATGCGCAATGAAAATAAAATGATTAAATTAATAAAATTAAAAGTAGAGGTTAATCAGATAAACAGTATAAAAAGTAAATTAGTAAGGGGGGCGTGGGTGACTCAGGCAGTTGAGCACCCAACTCTTGGTCTCAGCTCAGGTCTTGATCTCGGGGTCCTGGGTTCAAGCCCCACATTGGGCTCCATGCTGTGCATGAAGCCTAAGTAAGTAAGTAAGTAAGTAAGTAAGTAAGGGAAACCAGTATGTTTTTCTGTAAAGCCCAACAAAGTGTACCTCTGGGGAAACTAAGAATGTCCACTATCACATCACAATATAATATGGCATGGAGGTCTTCAGTGATTCAATGAATCAAGAAAAACACAATTATATTTCATAAAAAATGTGTATATATACCATATATGTGTATGTTTCAGAAATGTACGTATGTATCTATATCAATATCTGTCTATTTCTGGATAGAAAAAAACATAAAACTGGTAATTATTTGCAAGTATATAATTTAAGAACGAATAGAATTTAGTAAGACAACTCATAAGGGTGTTTGAATAAAATACCCAATATATTGGGGCGCCTGGGTGGCTCAGTCAGTTGAGCATCCGACTTTGGCTTAGGTCATGATCTCGCAGTCCATGAGTTTGAGCCCCGTGTCCAGCTCTGTGCTGACAGCTCAGAGCCTGGAACCTGCTTTAGATTCGGTGTCTCCCTCTCTCTCTGCCCCTCCCCTGCTCATGCTCTGTCTCTCTCTCTCTGTCAAAAATAAATAAATGTTAAAAAAAATTAAAGGGGCACCTGGGTGGCTCAGTCGGTTGAGCAACCAACTTCAGTTCAGGTCATGATCTCGTGGTTTGTGAGTTCAAGCCCCACGTTGGTCTCTGTGCTGACAGCTCAGAGCCTGGAGCATGCTTCGGCTTCTGCGTCTTCCTCTCTCTTTGCGCCCCCCCCCCCACTCATGCTCTGTCTCTCTCTGTCTCAGAAATAAATAAACATTAAAAAAATTGTTTTTTAATTAAAAAAATACCCAACATATGAAAACCATTAACTTTCCTATGCATCGGTGATAACCGATTAGAAAATTTTATGCTAAAATAACATCCCATTCACAAAATCATAAATGTCTTAGGCAGAGATGGAATAGGAACTGTATAGAACTGTATGATTTAAATTATAAACTGCTACTAAAGGATCTCCCCATATATACCTAATTAAATAGAAGAGACATATCATGATTGATATGAAAAAACTCAAGTTATGAAGATGCTAATATTTGAGAAAAATTGAATAATTGAATTCAATATATAGCACTCAAAATCACAGCAATATTTTCATATACATTAACAAGCTTATTCTTATGTTTAAATGGAAAAAAGATGCATAAAATAACAAAAGCAATTCTCAAGATGAGCAATCACTCTAGATATCAAAGCATATTATAAAGATGTGCTTCATGTTGTCTGGTATTAGAGCAGGCAAGCATAGATGGAAAAATGGAAAATTATGAAGTCGAGAAAGAGATTCTTTTTTAAAAAAAATGTTAATGTTTATTTATTTTTGAGAGAAAGAGAGAGAAGAGACAGACAGAGCACAAGTGAGAGGGGCAGAGAGGGAGGGAGACACAAAATCTGAAGCAGGCTCCAAGCTCTGAGCTGTCAGCACAACCCATGAACCGTAAGATCATGACGTGGGCCAAAGCCAAACAGTCAACCACCTGAGCCACCCAGGTGCCCCAAGAGATTCTTTATATAAGGTAATTCACTTCATGATAAAGAAATTTTTTTTAAATCAGTGAGGGAAGAATAGTTTACTTAATGTGCTGAGAAAATTGACTTTCTTTGGAAAAAAAAATAATTCTAACCCACACTTCACACCATACATAAAGATAAACTTGAATAGCTATATGGAAGCTATGGCTCAACAAAACCATAATGTAATTATAGGAAAATCTAAAAACAGCTATAAAATGTACCAAAAATGTATGAATATCTTCTCTGCTTCACTGACAATCAGAGTATTTCTTACTCTATCAGAACTTTGTGAGTTATTTTGAATCTTTTTTCATATTCATATATTCAAATAAATTAGTTACATTTGCCTTTGAGGAGGCAGTTGATCAGTATTTCTCCAAATTAAAAGTGCACACGTCCTTACATCACCAATTCCACTTCTGGGAAGGTAGCTTAAAGAAATAATTACTCATTTGTGCAAAACCACAAGGGTACAGTTAATAGTAAAAATAGGGAAACACTTAAGTCTAACAATGAGGGAGTAGTTAAGTAAATTATGATAAAGTCATACTGTGGAATAATAGGTAGTTTTAAAAAAAAGAGAGCTGTAGGGGCATCTGGGTGGCTCAGTTGATGAAACACCTGACTCTTGATTTTGGCTCAACTCATGATCTAACTGTTTGTGAGATCAAGCCCCGTGTCAGGCTGCACAATGACAGCATAGAGCCTGCTTGGGATTCTCTCTCTCCCTCTCTCTCTCCACTCCTCCCCTGCTCTCACCCTCTCACTCTCTCTCTTTCTCTCAAAATAAATAAACTTGTAAAATGGAGGGAGACAGCTGTAGACTTATGGGCATTGACATGAAAATACTCCCAAAATTATAATGGAAAAGGAAATTTCAGAATGCTATATTTAGCATAATGTTATTTATAGGATATAAATGATATTTGTTTATTTATAAAAATGTATGGGGCTGTGTGCTGACGGTTCAGAGCCTTGAGTCTGCTTTGGATTCTGTGTCTCCCTCTCTCTGCACCTCTCCTGCTCGCTCTCTCTCTCTCTTTCTCTCTCTCTCTCTCTTCTCTCAAAAATAAACATTAAAACAAAATAGGGGCACCTGGATGGCTCAGTCAGTTAAGCGTCCAACTTCCACTCAGGTCATGATCTCGAGATTCCTGAGTTCGAGCCCTGCATCAGTCTCTGTGCAAACAGCTCAGTGCCTGGAACCTGCTTCAGGTTCTGTGTCTCTCTCTCCCCTCCCCTGGTCTCACTGTCTGTCTCTCTCTCAATAATAAATAAACATTAAAATTTTTTTTAATTTATGTAAATGCATAGAAAGAGGACAAGATGGGGAAGAAAGTGTGATAAATGTTAACATTGTTATTTCTGGGGAGGAGAATGGGATTGAAGATGAGAAAATTGAGAATACCGTATTTTTCTCGGAATACTGCTGTATTTCTTGAGTTGCATATCACAAGTATTATTCATGGGCTACTTGTACAATTTTTTTTCATGCTGCAAATAACTAGAAAAATCTGAAGAAAGGAGAATGAAGGCTCAGAGTATGAGAAAGATACTTTAAAACCAGGAGAAATAAATAACAAACCCTATGGTTAGAAAAAGCTAATAAAGCAGGTGGAAAACTTGGGTTATTAAACAAAGATAAAGGTACTGGTTTGAAGTTGTTGTGATTAGTGGAATATGGGGGATATGCTAATTATTTATAACCTGTTGAAATGCCCGGTGTCTTAGAAGGCAGGCTACAGAGGGATGGTGTGGCAGAAATAGCTGGAGAGAAAGATGATTTAAATGGAGCCTGTTTAATGCACATGCCATTAAACATATATATTGAACATTAAAATCATTTCTTGAGTGTGAGACAACTTGAGGATTGTGGGGGATGGGGAAACAAACAAACAAAAAAGAAAGTATTAAATTTTCATGAAGTCCAATCCCTCCCATTTTGGATCATGCTTTTGGTGTCAAGTCTAAAACTTTTTACCTATCCTTAGATCGTGAAGACTTCTTTTTTCCTAATTTTTAAAAAATTTTTATTCTCTTTTTTGAGAGAGAGAGAGAGACAGAGTGCTAGTGGGAGAAGGGCAGAGAGTGAGGGAGACCCAGAATCCAAAGGGTCCAGGATCTGAGCCGTCAGCACAGAGCCCAATGTGGGCTTAAACTCATGGACTGTGAGATCATGACCTGAGCTGAAGTCATATGCTTAACCAACTGAGCCACCCAGGTGCCCCATTGGAGACTTTGTTTTTTGTTTTTGGGTTTTTCTTTTTCCTGAAGGTTTTATAGTTTAGTATCTTACACTTAAGTTCAGGTCCATGATTAAGTTGGAGGGTGGAAGACTTAAGTTAATGTACATTTTTCTCCCATTGATGCCCAAGCATTCCAGAACCATTTGTTGAAAAGGCTCTATTTCTCCCATTGTAATTTTCTTGCACCTTTGTCAAAAACCATTGGGGCATTTGTGTGGATCTGTTTCTTGGTTCTCTATTTTGTTCTTTGATTTATGTGTTTATCTCTCTGCCAACTACCAGTCTTGATTCCTATGGCTATTTAATAAGTCTTGGAATCAGGTATACTGACTTCTACCACTTTATTCTTCTTATTTAAATACTGCTTTTAGCTCTTCTAGTTCCTTCTCATTTTCATATAAATTTTAAGTTAATTTTATCCATATCTACAAAAATCTTGCTGATATTTTCATAGGATTGCTTGAGGGGTGCCTGGGGGGGCTCATTCAGTGAAGCGCCCAAGTCTTGATTTGGGTTCCGGTCATGAACTCATGGTTGTGAGATGGAGCCCATATCAGACTCGGTGCTGGGTGTGGAGCCTGCTTAAAATTCTGTCTCTCCCTCTCCCTTTGTCCCTCCCATGCTTGTGTGCATTCTCTCTCTCTCTCTGTCTCTCAAAAAACAAACAAACAAAAAAAACCCCAACAACTGCAGTGAACCTATATATCAATTTGTGGTGGATTGGGATTGACATCTTCTTTACTAGGCTGAGCTTCCAGTACCTAAGCACAGCATGTCTGTCCATTTATTTAGATCTTTGCTTTGTTTTATGGACATTTGGTAGTTTTTAGCCTATCAGTCCTGTACATGTTTTGTTGGATTTATACCTATATCTGCCTTTCTTCCTTCCTCCCTCCCTCCCTCCCTTCCTTCCTTCCTTCCTTCCTTCCTTCCTTCCTTCCTTCCTTCCTTCCTCTCTCTCTCTTTCTCTCTCTCACTCTTTCCCTTTGTCTCAATTATAAATGGTGTTATATTTTTAATTTTGATGACTACTGGCTTATTGCTAGTATGTAAAGATAAAATAGACTTTTGTACATTTATCTTATATCCTGTGACCTTCCTGAATTCACTTATTGGTTCTGGGTGTGTTTTAGAATTATGTTGGGATTTTCTGTGTAGACAGTTATGTCATTATTACTGATTTGAGATTGTTCCCTGTTTTCTAATGTGTGCATTTAGTGCTACAAATTCCCTTTGAGCACTGCTTTTGCTGTGTTCCATAGATTTTGAAATGTTACATTTTCATTTTCATACAGTTCATTGTGTTTTAAATTTTTTTCAGACTTCCTATTTTACTCATACATTAGTTGTGTGTTATTGAGCATCCAAGCATTTGAAGATCTTGCTGTTATCTTGCCATTATTCTTTTCTAATTTTTTTTTGTAATTTTTTTAATGTTTATTTGTTTCTGAGGCAGAGGGACACAGAGTGTGAACAGAGGCGGGGCATAGAGAGAAAGAGACACAGAACCCGAAGCAGGCTCCAGGCTCCAAGCTGTCAACACAGAGCCTGATGTGGGGCTCAAACCCACAAACTATGAGATCATGACTTGAGCCGAAGTTAGACGCTTAACTGAGACACTCAGGAGCCCCTGTTCTTTTCTAATTTTATCCCATTGTGGTTGGAGAATACACTGTATATAATTTAAATTATTTTAAATTTATTGAGGTTTGTTCTGTGGCTCAGGATATGGTCTTGGTGTATGTTCTGTGAGCACTCGAGAAAGTGAATATTCTGATGTTGAATGAAGTGCTCTATGAATGTTGACTAGATCCTGTTGGATGATGGTGTTATTAAGTTATATATCCTTGTTAATCTCCTGCCTAGTTGTTCTACCAGTGTTGAAGGAATAATGTTGAAGCCCCCAAGTATAACTGTAGATTTGTCTACGTCCCTTTTTAGTTCTGTCACTTTTTGCCTCAAATTTTTTAGCTCTGTTGATTGGCGCATACACCACTGTGGATTGCCTTTTTTTCATTTAGTTTGCTATCTTCCTGGTTCTTGGTGTGATGAGTGATTTTTGATTGAAAGCTGCATATTTCTAATATTTTGTTATGAGCCTCTGGATCTTATGTAAACCTTCTATTGTACCTGGCTTTCTCTGACATAGCTCCAGCAAGGGAAATGGGGGAGAGGGGGGCACTGTCTCCTTACTGCTAGGTGGGAGTAGAAGTCCAGGTTCCCATTCACCTTAGTTGACAACTGAGATCATGTATGCCTCCTTCCTGCTGGGCAGAAATGGGAATTCAACTCCCCACTTGGCCTCCACTGATAGCTTCCTAGCCAGGAAGAGTAGGCGTGCCTGGTGAGGCCACTCCTACCACTGCCCACTTGGCTGCTCCAGACACCACAGGGTGGGGAGGTGGCCACCTACGGCCTACAGGGATAAAAGTCCCAGGTTCCTACTCAGCCATCTCTGACACCACCCTGACCCTACCGGAGTGGAAGAATTGGAATGGGATGCCTTGTTACAGCTTGGTGAGGATGGAATTCTAAGCTCTCCACTTAGCTTTTATAGGTGTGGGTAAGGATGGAATCACACTTGTGTTTTTTTTTCCCCTGTGGTGTTTGGCAGTACTAGAACAGTTTTTACCAGTCTCCTGTCTTGCTAAGCTACCTGTTTCTGGTACTTTGTCTGGAGAGAGCAAGCTTTTTTGGGGAGTTGTTTTTCCCATTAGCGATCGCAAGAAGCCATCTCCTTCGGCTCCCAGTCTGGCATCTCTGATGTTACTGTGCCGTCACGTCCCCAGCTGGTCTGCTTTCCTGTGTCTGCTTTTCATATTCTTCCTAGCAGGTTTTATGTATAGTGTCCAGAATTCTTGGTATTAATTTTTACTTGGTAGGAGGAATAGAGGAAAAGTAGAGTGTTGAAGGAGGCTGGCTTCTATTAATGACATCCTCACGGAAAAAGGACTGGTTATGACCTGGCAAATGACAAACCTCTCCACTAGCTTCTTGCCACAATTCCTTCACCCGTGTCTGACTTAAAACAACCTGCTTAATCCCAAGCATCTTTTAGGAAGACACCATCCATCATGCCAGACTCCTTGGCGGTTTTGTGTTTGGGCCAAATACACTAAGAACAAATGCCTAGAGTTAGACCACCCAAGATATTTTCACTTCTGTGGTTAACCATCTTTGAATTCAGGTTTCTTTGGGTGAAAAGGTTATTCACATTCTGAATACATTAATACTTCCAAGTTTTTACGTTGTTACCATCACATTAATGTTGCAGACACTGGATTCTCAGTATATGCGTGCTGGGAAATTTGCACTCCAGCCGTAGCATTTTCACAGAATCGATCAAAGTCACCGATTTTCACCATGGTTCTTATTTCCACCAAATTTTATTTACTGGGGAGTAAATATAAAAATATTCCAAGTGCCGGTAGCCAGGCATTTGGCTACCATGCATATGAAAGTATAAGAAAGGAATTGACCAGAACGATGGGTTCACCAAAGTGGAAACATTCTTCTGTCTGTGATTTACGTTGACTTAGAGAGCTTTCATGTAACTCCATTCCTGCTTGGTTCCAGATGGATTGTAGTTTTCTGTGAACAAGGAGAGCGACATTTTGTAATTTATAGCCTGTTTTGTCTTGCTTTGATAAAGAAAACGTTATCTTCATTCTTGAACAAATAGAGGCTGCATAGCATGATGCAATTGTTTGTGGAGACCACAAACTTCTTTTAAGTCCTCACCTTGCAGAATATGCTTCATTTACTGTATGGAAATTGACGTTCTTCTATTCAGAATATCCTAAGAGGGTCAGTAGTAATGGTATTGGGAAACAAAGAATCAGGCTCATTTAAAATCAAAGCAACAAATTCATTTTTCATTTGCTTTTTGAATTTCAGTGTACTTAACATACTTTGTTGTATTGGTTTCAGGTGTACAATATAGAGATTTAACAATTTTGTACCTTACTCAGTGCTCATCATAAGTGTGCTGTTAATCCCTTTGACCTATTTTACCCATTTCCCTCCCCCCCCCACCTCCCTTCTGGTAACCACCAGTTCTCTGTATTTAAGAGTCTTGTTTTTTCTCTTTTTTGTTGTCCATTTGCTTTATTTCTTAAATTTCACATATGAGTGAAATCATACGGTATTTGTCTTTCTCTGACTTATTTCACTTAGCGTTATACCCTCTACATCTGTCCATGTTTGGTAGATGGTAAGATTTCACTTTTTATGGCCGAGTAGAACTCCATCGTGTGTGTGTGTGAGTGTGTGTGTGTGCACGCACATTAAGATTTTTTTTTTAATTTTCCTTCCATACATTGTTAGATTACTTTCAGGTGTACAATTTAGTGATTCAGCAGTTTCATAAATCACCTGTTGCTTATCACAAGTGCCCTCCTTAATCCCCATAACTTATTTCACCCATTCCCCACCCATGACCCCTCTGCTAACCATCAGTGTGCTTTCTATAGTTTTTCCTTTGCTTATTTGTTTTGCTTCTTAAATTCCATATATGAGTGAAATATTATAGTATTTGTCTTTCTCTGATGTATTTCACTTAGCATTACACCCTCCAGATCCATCCATGTTGTTGCAAATGGCAAGATTTCATTCCTTTTGAGGGATGAATAATATTCCCGTGTGTGTGTGGGGGGGGGGTGTGTGAGTTAAAACAGGTTTAAGAAAAAAACACTGTCTTGTTTTTACCTTAGCTAGGGTACTTTTGTTCTAATTCAATTCTTTTAAAAGTGGTGCTTATTATTTTTAGTAAGTAATAAATGACCATAATTTAAATATTTTCATTGCACCACTTCTAATGATAAAAGTACTCCACCTCAGGTCTCATTGCCAAAGGCTGCTACTTCCATAACTTTTAGTTACGATTTTTATAATTAATGGAATTCTGAAACTCTTCCCAAAATAGTTAAACACAATAGGTAATCAGAGAGTTCTATCTCCCCTGCCTCCCCAGATCCCTTCTTGAGTCTGAACTCAAAGTTTGTCCTGACAAATCCCTTCCAGTCACCTTGGTAAATCTTTCCATTCGTGTGCAGCCCCAGTGCCCTGAATCCTGGGTTCCTCCCTCTTGGCTTACAGACTCTGTTTTAGTGGTCCACATGCTCCAGCAACTTCTTGCATAGATCCAGATAAGAGGCACAGTTGCTGATGATGATACTTATGTAGTTCTATCTGCTTGATTGGAGTATCCTATTTTAGGTGGAAATAATTTTCTCTCAGAATTTCAAAGACACCTCTCTCTTTTCTTTTCTTTTTTTTTTTTTTTTCTTTTTGAGACAGAGAGAGACAGAGCATGAACGGGGGAGGGTCAGAGAGAGAGGAAGACACAGAATCCGAAGCAGGCTCCAGGCTCTGAGCTGTCAGCACAGAGCCCGACGCGGGGCTTGAACTCACAGACCATGAGATCATGACCTGAGCCGAGGTCGGACGCTTAACCGACTGAGCCACCCAGGCGCCCCCACACCTCTCTCCTTTCAACACCGAGCATGGTACCTGGTACAAAGTAGGCACTAAACAAATCATTGTTGAATGAATTATTTTCTAGCTTACAGTGTTGCTATTTTGCAAAGTTCAGCACGGCATGCCCTCCTAATGACTGCTCCTTCAAAGATATGGAACCCTAGTTCTCTTTTTGGAACTTTTAGGATTTCCTCTCACCTCAGAGATGTAATATTGCACAGTGATGTGCATTGGTATATATTTTTTTAAATTTATTCTATAATGCATTCAGACAGCCTTTTTAATACACAGATCTAGGTAAGTTTTTTATTATGGAAAATTATTATACACATTTTTTGGTAATTTCCCTTTCTCCATATCTTCAATTTATTTTCCTATAATATTTTTAAAATATTGACTTTCTTGGTGCGCCTGGGTGGCGCAGTCGGTTAAGCGTCCGACTTCAGCCAGGTCACGATCTCGCGGTCCATGAGTTCGAGCCCCGCGTCGGGCTCTGGGCTGATGGCTCAGAGCCTGGAGCCTGTTTCCGATTCTGTGTCTCCCTCTCTCTCTGCCCCTCCCCCATTCATGCTCTGTCTCTCTCTGTCAAAAAAAAAAAAAGTTGAAAAAATATTGACTTTCTTGAGTAGATTGTCAAATTCTTAATGCTTTTTTTTTTTTTTTTTGGAAATTTTTATTACTTGGAGTTTTGGTTCTTTTTTTTCTAGGTGGTAGGTTCCACTTTGTCTTCCAATCCACTATTAAATTTTTTCCCACTATTAAATGTTAAAATACTGCTGTGACTTTTTAAACTGCCAAGAACACTTTCTTGTTTTAGATGTAAACTACATTGTTTATCACATGAGTCTAAAATTCTGGCTCAACCTTTGGGCTGTGGATATATATATTTAGGAGTTGTCCACATAAGTAGAATTTAAGGTTATGAGACGAGATAAGATCATCAAGGAAGGGAAAGGAGACAGAGGGTGAAATGCAAAGACAAAGACTAAGGCATCTAACTTTCAGAGATCAGTATGATGAGAAAGGTCTAAGGTAGGGAATAGGCCAGTGAGGGAAGGAGAAGAAAACACACAGGTGTGTGGTGTTCCTAGAAGTCAAGGTGAGGAAGTGTTGCATGGCCAGAGGGTATGATTATCTATGACACATGCCACTCAGGTCAAGTGAGATGGGAATGAGAATTGACTACTAGATTTACCAACAAGGGGGTCGTTGGGGCACTGTTGTTCTTGAAATCATGCTATTTAAATAGAGCAATGGGGGCAAAAGCCTGAGTGCAGCACAATGAGGAATGAAGAGGGGAATGGATATTACAGAAGAGATTGCAGTCCTCCGGTTTTACCATACGGAAGAGCAGATACGGAGCTGTGGGGTTAGGGGAATATGGTGTTTATGGAAGGCTTTCCGAAAGAGAAGGGAAATATGGGGCGCCTGGGTGGCTCAGTTGGTTAAGCATCTGACTCTTGATCTCAGCTCAGGTCTTGATCTCAGGGTCATGAGTTCAAGCCCCACGTTGGGCTCCATGCTGGGTGTGGAGCCTACTTAAAAGGAGGGGAAAAAAAATGAAAGAATGGGGAAACAGATGCTTCCCAGAGAATGGCAGTGCCTGTCAAAAGCTATGGAAATTGGTGAGTTGCAGTTGTGAAGATTTTTATTAGATGAGATACAGCACAAGATTTAGGTGATAGGAAATTTTCATCAAAAGATACACCATTCATCAAAATAATCGTACCTATATTCATGATATTTACTGAATATGAAGCTAATACAAAAGAGTGAATTTGGGTATAAATTAACTTGTGTTGTGTTTCTCATTACACTCACCTACTACTTACCGGTATTTAATCATCCTAACTTCTTTGCTCAGGATGTTTTTCACAAGTTTCTGATACAAACTGCTCTCAGGTGTCGAGGGGGCAGTAGTTTAGTTTACAAGCCCTTGCCTCAAGGGTACACTGAAAGGACTTACTGTGCTTGTGAACTGCCTAATATGTCCCAGACTGCTTTCTCCGACCCCTCCAGCCTTTGACCTTGACTTCTCAAAATCAGCAGCAGACAATGCCACTTGTCTTCTTAGGGACATGCATACCCAGGCTGTGTCGATTTCTTTCTTCTTCTTGTGAGGAAAGGCCTTCCTTGTGCTTTGTAATACCATTTTATTATGCTCGGGAGAAACGGCTTGTTAGAAGAGCCAGCTTTTTCTTCTATGAAAAACTTAGGGCTTAGTGTCAACACAGCACGGCCATTTTTAAACAGAGCCTTCCTCTCACAGAGGAGACCTCAAAAGGATGTGATAAGAGGTGTAATAAGAGTGTACTATTGATCAAGTTACTGAAATTCTCTGAGCATCAGTTTCCCCTGGCCTCCAAACCTCCCGCCTTCTCAGTCTGTATGCTTTGTGTGGCTGAGCCCGTGGATTCAGTAACTGCCAAACATCAGATTGATCACAGACTTGTATCTCTGGCAGTGTTCCTCCGACGTCCCACTGTCCTTTGCATCCACATAAAACACTTTAAAATCCTTCCTCGATGTGATCTGCAAAGCCACACATGAACTGGCCACAGCCGACCACTTTGAGCCTCATCATGCACCACAGGCCCTTTGCTTTCTACGCTCCATACACATTGGATTTCCTTCAGTTCCTTGGGGGCACTGTGCTCTACCCATCCCCTGAGCGGTTTTGTGTATGCTCCGCCCTCTATCTGGAATGTTCTTCTGACTCTAATTCCTTTTCCATTTTTGCCTTGTTGACGCCTAATCTAATTCAGATCTCTGGTAAATACTGCCAATGCCCTATCTTAACTGTATACACGGACCCTAGGAAATTTTGTATCATCTTGTGACATCCAGGATTTAAAAATCATACTCTCGTGAGAGCCTTCCTAGGTTCCTGACTTGCTGTTTTTGGCTGTTAGTTTCTCTCATTTTTATTTGAACTAGTAATTGAAAAGAAGCAACATTGTATCACCTGTTTTTTGGTTGTAACAATGCTCTGCATAGTTGTCCTTAAACATTACAAGGAAACAGTTTTACTGCATACAGGTACACATTCTTATGAATACCCACAGGTAACAACCTTCTACTAAATCTTTGTCAGAAAGTGTTTCAAATATCAGTTTGTGAAACATCAGTGTGTACAAATATCAGAACGCGATCACGCAGGACATTCCTAACTGCCTGACAGACTCAACACTAGGAATAACACTGAGGACAGTTTTCCTCCTTCCCTTCTTCTCAAGGCGCAAGCTTTCACGCCTGGAAGACCATCACCTATGCTGGAGATCCTTTCACTACAAAGGGATCATTTTGAATAGGGGCTGTATTAGTTTCCTAGGCCTGTGGTAAACAGAAATACCACAAATGAGGGAGAGGGTGCTTAAAACAACTGAAATTTACTGTTTCTCAGTTCTCAAGAACAGAAGTCTAAGATCAAGGTGTCAGCAAGGCCGTATTCCCTCCGAAGTGTGTAGAAGAGAATCTTTCCCTGCCTCTTCCTAGTCTCTGGTGGCTTTCCAGAAATCCACGGCACCACTTAGCTTGTAGTTCCTGTGATTCAGTCTCTGCCTTCGTCATCACAGGGAGATGAATAAGGTTATAGAATTCTTCGGATGTGAAATAAGCCCACCAAGGGGAGGGTGGAATTGACTTTAAAGAAAACTAATGCAAAATTTGTTTCTGGTGCTAAAAACAACTGAACTTCTTGGGTAGGATATAATACTCTGAAAAGGATCAATGAGTTGGCAGGAGAGTAAACAATTCTCAGTCTAGGGACTGAGAACTATGTGGGCCACTGTGGCTGGATTTCAGTCTGAGGATATTTGTTCAACTACATTAAAATGAACTTTGATTTTCATGGTCTCCTATGACTGAAAAGTCAAAGTCCAAGTTCCACCCATGGTGAGGAGACAGATAGATAAACTCGCCCTCCCCGTACAATGGAGACTCCAAATGGCAACAGCCTCAATGTAAAAGTAGTCTGGGAAAATTGCATCCCCAGTCATGAGTCTACAAGGAACATCAACTTTCCCAAACAGGTGCTGAATGGGAGGGAGAACAAACCTATTGAGAATGTATAACCACAAACCAACCCTAACATGCATGCACTTGAAGCCTAAATACACAGCACTTGGGTGGTCAGAAAACTCAAGCCAAGAATTTAATTTAGAGTGATCCCAAATTATTGGGATGCCACAGACTCCCTGGAAGAAGCCAAAGCAGATCTCCACAAGAACCAATCGCCATGCCAGTCCTCAGTGGATTTCCATAATAAACCTGAAGGCAATTGGGAAGCCTGTAATCAAAAATAACTAAACAGACACCATGAGGAAGAACTGGCAGAAACAGACTCTCCAAATTTTTAGGACAATGAAATATCAGATAGCATTTATAAAATATATTTGATCTCTTATAAGACATAAAGCCATATTCAAAAATATGCATAGGATATGAGGAACTCTATATAACAAATGACCACACAGCTTTGAAAAATAACCAAATAAAATTTCTAGAAATAAAAAATATAATTGGAATAAAAAAGTCAAAGAACATTTTACACCCAAAATGTGGAAATTTAAATTGGCATAATCAACTCAGAAAATAGTTTGGCATTACCTATGGATGCAAAAATATGTGTAGTCTGTAACCCAGCCATTCTACTAATAGGTAAATTCCTTAGGAGTTTACCTGGAACTACACATAAGCATGATTTACATGGACCAGGATACTTGTGGCAGCACTGTGTTGTAATAGCTAAGAATTGGAACAATCAAAATATTCATCAGTAGTAAGATGGATAAATAAATTTGGTATAATCTTTAAAAAGCAATGTTTTATAGTAATGAGAAATAGAAGTAAATAAGCAATACATATGTATCAGCATATTATATTAAAAACGTAATGTTTTTTTTAAATGCTTATTTATTTTTGTGAGAGTTAGTACAAGTGGGAGAGGGACAGAGAGCAAGGGAGACACAGAATCCAAAGCAGGCTCCAGGCTCTGAGCTGTCAGCACAGAACCCAACTTGGGGCTTGAACCCTAAAACCGTGAGATCATGACCTGAGTTGAAGTCGGATCCTTAAGTGACTAAGCCACCCAGGCATTCCTAAAATCATAATGTTGATTGAAAGAAGCAAATCACAAAAGAATAGGAGGCCTTGCATTTAGCTTTGTTCTGCTACTTTGTGGCTCCTAAGGTACATAGCATTAGCTAATCCTTGATAAATTACATCAGTTGTTTTGGCAATGGAATTGCATGTATATTTGGAGCTGTTCAGGTATAAAATTCCATAGCTGGTGCTATAGAAATCCTGTTCTTTGTGGCTGAAACAGCTGTTTCTTATTGTGTGGTTATTTTTAGAAACATCATTGTGAATGATTGTAATGATCATAAAATTATCTAGTAGCAGGCTTTGTGCTCATGTCAGCCTTAATATGGATGAAAAGCAGAGATGCCCAGAAGACCATGAAAATATAAGCTCCTGTGAGATCACAGAAGTGGGGATGAGACTGAGGGTTGAGAAATGAGGAATTGAAGTCAATTGGGTTTATATGCTTAAATTGCAGAATGACCCTAAGTAGTGGGTGAGTTATAATCATAACAGTGTTACAATTAAAATGCAGAAAATTTGGACACATCAGGGTAAAACACCAGGATAAAAAATTAAAAAACAAACAAAAAAAGATGATCATCCTTACCCTCAACAGCAATGTGGAATAGATGTTGTAAAACATCTGATAGTGTACATTTGTTGTCATTGTAAATGGTGGTGGATTCAGGGATAATTTTGAGTCTTATATTATTAAATTATATTATTAAATTAAATTATATTTATATTATTTATTAAATATTATTTATTTATTTTGTAAATATATTATATTTATTATTTATTAATATTTATATTATATTTATATTTATATTATTTATATTATATATTTATTATAATTTTTATATTTAATTTAGTATATACTTAATTTATATGTTATATATTTATTATAATATTATATATTATATAATATATAAATATTATATATTTATTATAATATTTATATATTATATAATATATAATATTATATATTTATTATAATATTTATATATTATATAATATATAATATATATTTATTATAATATTTATAATACTTATTAAATATTATAAATATTATATGTTTATATATAATTATATTATTAAATTAAATTATATTTAATATTTATAAAATTTTAATAGTATAAATCAGTGACTAACTCAATGATATCTCATTACTTTTTTTACATAAATGCTTGCGATCTACTCTTTCAGCAAATTTCAATTAGACATACAATATTGTATATACATTAGATCCTCAGACCTTATGTGTCTTATAACTGAAAATTTACCTTTTTACCAACCTCCCCTTATTTCCCCCACCCATTAGCCCCATGGCAACTACCATTCTATTCTGTTTCTGTGAGTTTGACTTTTTTAATTCACATATAAGTGAAACCATGCAGTATTTGTCTTTCTCTTTCAGTCTTACTTCCCTCTAGTTTCATCCATGTAGTCACAAATGACAAGATTTCTTTTTTTTAAAGACTGGATAATATTTCATTTCATATATATACATTATTACATAATGTATATATATATGTGTGTGTGTGTGCATGTGTGTGCGTGTGTACACACACATTATCTATATTCTTTATCTCTTCATTCCTAGGTGAATGCTTAGGTTGTTTCCTTACTCCAGTTGTTGTGTGAATAATGCTGCAATGCACAAGGGAATACAGCTATTTTTTTTTTTTTACCTTTGGATATATACCCAGAAATGAGATTGTTAGGGCATGTAATAGTTCTGTTTTTAAGTTCTTGGGAACACCCATACTCTACCATAGTTGCTGTACCAGTGATGCTAACAAGGGTTTCTTTATCCTTGCCAACACTTTCTATCTCTTGTCTTTTTGATCACAGCTATTCTAACAGGTGTGAGATGGTATCTCATTGTGGTTTTGATCTGCATTTCCTTGACAATTAGTGATGTTGAGCACTTTTTCCTATATCTGTTCACCATTTGTGTGTCATCTTTGGAAAAACGTGTATTCAGGTCCTTCGCTCATTTTTTTCTTTTTCTTCCTTTTTTTTTAATGTTTATTTATTGTTAAGACAGAGAGAGACAGAGCACAAGCAGAGAAAGAGCAGAGAGAGAGGGAGACACAGAGAGAGAGGGAGATGCAGAATTAGAAGCAGGCTGCAGGCTCTGAGCTGTCAGCACAGAGCCCGACGCCAGGCTGGAACTCAGGAACCTTCATGACTTGAGCTGAAGTTGGATGCTTAACTGACTGAGCCACCCAGGCACCCCATTCACTCATTTTTTTTCAATTGTCTTATAAGGAAACAGTTAAACTTGTGAGATCGTTGCTGTGCTTCAGAGGTTGAGACACCTAATGTCACTTTGAATTTTTCTTGCTCTAAGATCAGGGACTGAAGAGTCCTCTAAATGCCCAAAGAATCCATCTTGCATTCTTTAAAATGGGATATTAACTATAATTGATATATTCTCCCTTCTCAAATATGCTAAGAGAATTACATTAAAATTAACCTTGGAGGGGCACTTGGGTGGCTCAGTTGGTTAAGCGTCTCGACTTCGGCTCAGGTCAGAGCCTCGCATCAGGCTCTGTGCTGACATCTCAGAGCCTGGAGCCTGCTTTGGATTCTGTGTCTCGCGCTCTCTCTGCCTCTCCTTTGCTCATGCTGTCTCTCTCTGTCTCAAAAAATAAACATTTAAAAAATATATAAAAAATTGATCTGGGATCATAAAATGAAAATAATATAAATTTGCAGCAAAGAACATTTTATAGCTGTAGGAATGGTTTCCTCATGTATTATAAAGTCCCGAATTCTAAGTCTTATAACTCAGGATTCAAAAGGGCTCCTTGAACAATTTTGAGAATTTTTTTTTCAGAGATAAAGAAAAGAACCTCTTACACTTCCTGGCCTTAGGGTAGGTTGGCAAGCCCAATAGAAAAGATTTTTAGAAGAGATACAAAATTATTTCTTTAGCTAGATATTCACAGAACGTATCTTTCTCTATTGATTCCTATATACTTTGAAAGAGAAAAGGAAACATTTTCTTCACTTTTAGTGGTACTACTAATTCTTACTAATATAGTACCTGATAGTAAGGATCGACAAAAAATTAAGATTCTGTTTATGACCACCCACACTCATCCTTTTTATGTTTCCTTTAATGGAACCTAACATTTGGACATGTCCAATTATGTCCATTTATGGTGCTAGACTTTGGATTTATTTAGAAATTAATTTTTTAAATTTTTTTTAATGTTTATTTTATTTTTTGAGACAGAGAGAGACACAGCATGAGCAGGGAAGGGGCAGAGAGAGAGGGAGACACAGAATGTGAAGCAGGCTTCAGGCTCTGAGCTGTCAGCACAGAGCCCGACGCGGGGCTCAAACTCACGAACTGTGAGATCGTGACCTGAGCCGAAGTCGGACGCTTAACCGACTGAGCCACCCAGGTGCCCCTAGAAATGAATTTTAAAAGATCACTTCTAAACATAAGAGACACACAAAATCAATTATCCTTTACTTACTCATTTTCTACCATTCTTCAATTTTTGTCCTTCCTAGAATCTACAGATGCAACTAAAAAATATAGTTTCACAAACTGCATTTAAAAAGTTGCTAAAATGTAAAATAACCAGAGTAACAGCTAAACATAGGGACCACGCCACAAGCCTAACAAGGTACTTATCTATAAAGCCGTTCAACAAATTTTAGAATATTTTACTCTTTGAATTGGAGAGAGGTAACAGATACTTTAAATGTGGAAGGCCTTTCCTTCCTTCCTTCCTTCCTTCCTTCCTTCCTTCCTCCTCCCCTCCCTCCTTCCTTCCTTCCTTTCTTTCTTTCTTTCTTTCTTTCTTTCTTTCTTTCTTTCTTTCTTTCTTTCTTTCTTTCTCTTTCTTTTTTTCTGCATTTCCAGTGTCTCTGTAGTGAAGTCCCTTTTTTTCTGATTCAAAACTGAGGTTTCAAGTAGTTAAGAACTAGAGATCTTGAAGGAGTTATGAACAATATCCTCCATTAATCATTAGTATCTGCAAATGATGCTAATAATCAGAGCTGTCACTGAACATGAAAAGATTTCAGATCTTCATATAAATCAACTGCTTAAAAATTATTTTAAAAGATTTGTCCTGACTTCATACAGACAGCTTGATGAAACTTTAAAAAATGACTTGCTAATAAGGAGATGATAAACTCAGGTACTGATGATACATTTAGGAGATCTAATCAATAATTGCACAAAATGAGAAATCTTTAGTATCATCTCTTTCCACTTTCTCAAGTGGAAATATAACACTCCTTCCTTTTCCCTGCATCTCCTTATTTGGCTGTAGCTGTCTGTCCTCCTGGGACTGCCAGTTACTCTAGAAAGTCTTCTAGGCGAGACATTACTTGCCTAGCGCTTAGAGAAGAAGCAGCAAATTAGAAGTTTCTTTCCAGTGTCAGGGTTTAATAAATTTCATTAACACCATGCCCTGCACAGCTCCTTGCCTCCTCTCCCCATCACCGGTTGCTGCATCTGATGGAATAGAGAAAGATGGTTTGGTGGAGAAGAGGAGAAGTGGAGGGCAAAAAGGCAGAAGGGTCTGTCCAGACCCCAGTGTTGTGGTTTGCTCAGAAAACCCAGCTTTCGTCTTGCTCTAGACCTTGTTTTTCTGGGAACACTTGGATGGAGAGAGTTAACCTGAGGGTTTAAGTGCATTCCTAATTTTTTTCCAAGTACTTCTATCATAAGAACCTTTGCCTGGGTGGGTTAACAAACACACAAAAACAATAGAACTACTTTGGCCTTACAACTTTCATGTCTTTTTTTGTTTATTTTAGTTTTTGTATTTTATCATTTTTAATTCGTTTTATTTTATCCTATATTATCTTATTTTAATTTTAATTCCAGCGTCATTAGCACACAGTGTTCTATTAGTTTCAGGTGTACAATGTAGTGATTCAACAATGCCATATATTACTCAGTGCCCATCAAGATAAGTGTACTCTTTATCCCCTTCATCCATTTCCCCCCATCCCTCCACCCACCTTCCCACTGGTAACCCTCTGTTTGTTCTCTCTAGTTAAGAGTCTGGGGTTTGTCACTTTTTGTTGTTGTTGTTCATCAGTTTTGTCCCTTAAGTTCCACACATGAATGAAATCATATGGTATTTGTCTTTCTTAGACTGGCTTATTTCATTAAGTATTATACTGTCTTGATCCACCTATGTTGTTGCAAATGGCAAGATTTCATTCTTTTTTATGGCTGAATAATATTCCGTGTGTGTGTGTGTGTGTGTGTGTGTGTGTGTGTGTGTGTCACAACTTCTTTATCCATTCATCAGTTGACGGACTCATGGGCTGCTTCCATAGTTTGGCTGTTGTAAATAATGCTGGAAAAAACATAGGGGTTCATATATCCCTTAAAATTAGCATTTTCAAATTCTTTAGATAAATACCCAGTCACACGATTGCTGGATCGTAGGGTAGTTCTATTTTGAATTTTTTGAGGAACCTCCATAATGTTTTCCACAGTGTCTACACCACTTTGCATTCCTGCCAACGGTGTAACAGGATTCCTTTTTCTCCACATCTTCACCAATACTTGTTTCTTGAGTTTTTGGTTTTAACCATTCTGACAGGTGTAAAGTGGTATCTCATTGTGGTTTTGATTTGCATTTCCCTGATGATGATGTTGAGCATTGTTTCACGTGTCTGTTGGCCATCTGTATGTCTTCTTTGGAGAAATGTCTGTTTATGTTTTCTGCCCATTTTTAATTAAATTATTTGTTTTCAGGGAGTTGAGTTGTATAAGTTCTTTATATATTTTGGATACCAACTCTTTATCAGGTATGTCATTTGCAAATATCTTTTCCCATTCAGTAGATTGTCTTTTAATTTTTTTGATTGTTCCCTTAGCTGTTCCTAAGCTTTTTATTTTGGTATAATTCAAATAGTTTATTTCTGCTTGTGGGCCTTACAACTTCCATTTCTAAACTTAAAACAAGTCAGACTAGAATCCGACCAATGGCAATTGTCACTTACCTAAAAAATCAATCTTAGGAAAACATAAAACACAGCTAACTCCAATGAAGATATCATGAAACAACAAAGCGCTCTTTAATTTTTAGCAAAAGAAACTTTTTTTCTGTTGCATAGTTTAAACTTTCAGTGGAATTTGAAAGTTACCCTCCTTATCCACATGGCTTATTTTATAGTTGATATTTTTCAAGGTCCCATTCAGCTCCAAGGACTAGCATCATTAACTGTATCTCTGGCCTTACAGAATAATCAGTGGGATTGAATTTCAGTAGTACAGGGAAGTTCTGCTCAGGCTAAGGGCTGCATGGGGATCTGCCCTTGCCTTAGCAGCCTTAGGTGTTCAGGTCTGCTGAGAGGCAGATGGCTTCCTGGTTGGTGATCATCCCATCCTGACCCAGAAAGAGTCAAAGGCTGCAAGACTGCAGTTAGGATGTGTGCCTCCTGAGCAGGAAGCTATGGCTCCCTTATCCCCCAGGGCAGAGTGAGTGCTTTCCACATCATATTTCACTGAATCACAGTTTTCTGAGAATGTCCTAACAGTTTCAAAATGACATTTTTATGTGGCTTAATGTTCCTAATTTGCTACAACTTACATTACATCTCTACTTGCCTAAACCAAGGACCAGATGGAATACATTCTGGTCAGGCATCCAGACAGTTACTATTTAGGGGATAATGTAGCCTTTTTAAATTTTTCACAAGAGAGTAGGAGTCTGAGTTTAGTAGTCTCTACTCACAGGATACAATTTATGCCAAGATAAATTTGAGCCCCCAAAGTTACCTTTTAGTCGGAAACATTTTATCTTGGTTTTAGGGATCCATTTGGTTTTCTTATATTTTCTGGTAGGGGTTTGCTAACATTTAAGATGAGATATAAATATTTGGCAAAGCATATAAACAGTTTCCTTGATCTGCAAAAAAACCTGAAATTCTCTTTCTGCACAGAAATGCAGTTAATGGAAATTATATTTATGAGATGTAAGAACGATGATATGTGGGAACTCAATTGTATATTTAAGTACTTGAAAATATTTTTGCTTAGTCAATTTTAGGAACCTATACAATTTGATATAAGTAACTCTTGGGGAAAAAAATTCTAATGGGTTTCCGGTAGACCAACTATTCTTTCGGAAGCCAAACTTGACATCCTATTTGTTGGACCCAGTAGCCTCTTCCCAGTCATCACCCTACTTGATCCCAAAGAGCAGTTGGCACTCCTATTTCTTCTTTCCTTTACAGTGTCTCTACACTTAGTTTCTGTAATGTCATTCCTAATTTTCCTTAAATCTCTGTGAGTTTTCCCACTCAACTTCTGGTATTAATTTCCTGCTTTGTTTCTACTCCGTAGTTGTAGGCATGCCTTAAGATTCTGCCATATATTTTTGTTCTTCTGTCTCTTATATGCACTTCTCAAAAACCAAACCAAAAGTAAACTAAGCTAAACTAAACTAAACTAAACTAAACTAAACTAAACGTATCCTCATCATTTCATGTAGGTTCAAGGAGCTGTTGTTTCAACACAAGCACCCTAATTATTCTCTTCTCAAGAGTTAGTTCTGAATTTCTGGCTGGCTACTTATATTTTGACTTCTACAACCCATGTAACCATCACACCTAATAATTAAATATATCCATTGCTTTTCCCTTAGATTTGATTTCCTTCTATTTATGGATGCAAAGGTAGTCTCCTTTCAGTCACACTCAAAAACTCAGGGCTGTCTTTAATTCCTCCTTACCACCTACATTTAATTTGCCACCATGTTCTGCTGAATCTGATTGCTAAAGTGTCCTCAAGAAGATTTCTCCAAGTTTCCATTCACAATCCCCACCATAGAGTAAGCAAACTCTTCCCTGCATTGTCGTCAATATTGTGTCCTGAAATATTTTAATCTTTAGTGGGAACATTACTTCCAACCTTACAGGAATAAAAAGGACCATAAGAGATGCTGTGAACAGCTGTGTGGTGAACAATGAGATGATTTAGGTGAAATGGACAAATTTCTGGAAAGACAAAAGCTATCAAAAGTAACTCAAGAAGAAACAGAAAATTAGAAAAGACCAATAACAAATAAAGAGATTAAATTAGTAATTTAAAAACTTCTTGAAAGAGAATCTCAGACCCAGATGGCTTCACTAGTGAATTTTACTAAACATTTATGGAATTAATAATAAATCTTTATAAATTCTTTCTAAAATATAGCAGAGAAGGGAAAACTTCTCAATTCAGTGTTTTAGATCAGTATTACCCAGATACCGAACCAGACAAAGACATTACAAGATAAGAAAAAAATCTATGGATCAATATCTTTTGTGATTATAGATGCAAAAGCCCTTAACGAAAGGGGCGCCTGGGTTGCTCAGTCCGTTAAGCATCCGACTTCAGCTTAGGCCATGATCTAGCAGTCTGTGGGTTCAAACCCTGTGTTGGGCTCTGCGCTGACAGCTCAGAGCCTGCAGCCTTCTTTGGATTCTGTGCTTCCCTCTGTCTCTCTGCCCCTTCCCCACTGTGTGTGCTCTCTCCCTCTCTCTCAAAAATAAATAAATAAATAAAGTTAAAAAAAAATTGTAATTGCTTAACAAAATACCAGCAAACCCAATCTAGCACCAGTTTAGTTTAGTTTAATTTAGTTATTTAGAGATAGTGTGAGGAGGGGAGAGGTAGAGAGAGAGGAAGAGAGAGAATCCCAAGCAGGCTCCACACTGTCAGCACATGTCTCAAGCTCACAAACCCATGAGATCTTGACCTGAGCCAAAATCAGGAGTCAGACGGTCAACTGACAGGGCCACACAGGCACACCTGGCACCATTTTAATAGGATTATATACTACAAACAAGTGGGATTTATCTCAGGAATACAAGGTTGGTTTAGATCTGAAAATCAATTAATGCAATGCACTGTATCAGTTAAAGGAGAAAGACCATGTGATCATCTCAATAGACACCTTTTCATGATAAAAACACTCTGCAAAGGAGGAATAGAAGGAAAGTTCCTCAACCCGACAAAGGACATTTATAGAAACCCAGTCCTAATATCATATTTGATGGTGAAAGAATAAACATTTTGCCCCTATGATCGAGAACAAGACAGGAATAAACCCTCTTACCACTGGGGATTCTAGCTTGTATCAACAAGGCTAGAAATCACACTTTCTGATTTCAACCTACCATAAGCTATGTTAATAACGATAATGTGGAACTGGAATAAGGACAGACATATAAATCAATGTAATGGAATTTAGAGTCTAGAAATATACTCATATTTTATGGTCAATTGATTTTCACCAAGGATGCCAAAACAGTTCAACTGATAAAGGATTATATCTCCAAAAAATGGTACTGGAATACCTGAGTAACCCCATGCAAAACAAAGAAATTTGATTTCTTCCTTATACCACATACAAGAATTAATTCAAAAGAGATCATAGCTAAACTATAAACTCTTAGAGAAAACATAGTAAATCTTCATAATCTTGAGTTATGCAGAGGCTTCATAGATGCAAAAGCACAATATAAGAAAAATAAGTAAACTTGATTCCATCATTATTAATAACTTTTGTGCTTGAAAGAACACCATAAAGTAAATGGAAACACTATTTACAAAATTGGAGAAAATATTTGCAAACTGTTTATCTGATAGGGGACCTATATCATGAATACGTAAACAACTCTAAACTCAGCAACAACAAAAAAAGACAATCTAATTGAAAAATGGTGGTGAAAGGGTGCCTGTGTGGCCAAACAGCAACGAGTCTGCTAGGGATTCTTTCTTTCCCTCTGTCTCTATTCTACCCCTGCTGGCACACGCTCGCTTTTGCTCTCGCTCTCTCTCTCAAAATAAATAAATAAACATGAAAAAATGAGTGGATTTTAACAGACATTACACAAAAATAGCCACAATAATATATATGTCCACTCACAAACTGTGCAAGAATGTTCATAGCATCACTATTCATAATAGCCAAAAATTGTAAATAACCTAAATGTCCATCTATTGATGAATAGATAAGTAAAATGGAACATAAGACAGTAAAACAGAATAAAATACTGATATGTGCTATAAAATGGATGAATCCTAAGACTGAAATAAGCTGGCCACAGAGGGTCATCTTGTGAGCATTTATGTGAATATGGTCCTATTTTTATGAAATGTGTAGGATAAGGAAATCCATCAAAGAAGAAATTTGATTCATGAATACCTAGGACTGATGTATAGGGTTGAGAGTAACTAACTGATTGCTAAGGGGTACAGGCTTTCTTTTGGGAGTGATGAAGGTGTTTTAAAATTGGTTGTATGATGGGTGCACAACTTTGTGAATATAGTCTAAGTAGGTGAATTGAATGGCATGTGAATTATATCTCAGCAAAGCTGTAAAAATGTTTTAATCTTTGCAGTGAAGTGAAAAATAGTTACATCATTGGCATTTTTAAAAGTTTATTTATTTTGAGAGAGTGTGTGCACAGAAGGGGCAGAGAAAGAGGGAGAGACAGGAAGAATCCCAAGCAGGGTCTATATTGTCAGTGCAGGGGCGCCTGGGTGGCGCAGTCGGTTAAGCGTCCGACTTCAGCCAGGTCACGATCTGGTGGTCCGTGAGTTCCAGCCCCGTGTCAGGCTCTGGGCTGATGGCTCGGAGCCTGGAGCCTGTTTCCGATTCTGTGTCTCCCTCTCTCTCTGCCCCTCCCCCGTTCATGCTCTGTCTCTCTCTGTCCCAAAAATAAATAAAAACGTTAAAAAAAAATTTATATTGTCAGTGCAAGGAGTCCCATGCAGGGCTTGAACTCACGAACCCATGATTGGGTTCCTTTCTGATTTCCTAAGCCGAAATCAAGAGTCAGATGCTTAACCGAATCAGTCACCCAGGCACCCCTACATCATTGGCATTTTAATTTGTATATACCCGGCTGTGTGAAGATGAGTATCTTTTCATACAGTTGTAAACCATAGTAATTTTTTCATATTAACTGTCTACTGATGAACTTGACTTATTTTTCTACTGAGCTGTTAGCTTTTCCTTACTGATTTTTAACTAAAATAGTACACTTATTTACTAAATAAAATTATTCTTTTATCCCTAAGTAATACAATAGATTGCTGACATGTGTTGTAAATGTTTTTCCCCCAATTATTCATTTATCTTTCTTTTTTATGATATTTTTTGGCCTTGTGTAAAATTATAATGTGTGTAGTCAATTATCAAACTTTATTTTCTGATCACCCGAATTTGTATCTTTCCTGCAAAGACTTTTCCCATGATAAAAACAAAACCACTCATATATTCTTCTATTACTTTTGGAAATTTTATTTTTTATGTTTAAAACTTAGACTCACTTGGAATTTTTTTGAAAATCAGGTTGAAGTAGCATTGGAGTATTGAAATATATTATTAGACAGTTATCCCTACGTGATTTACTAAATTATCTTTTATCCACCTATTTGAATATATAGAGTACATTAAATTTGTGTTGTTAGATCTATTTCTGTACTTTTTAGTCTCTTCTCTTATACTGCCTGTTTAATCATTCTTTTGTTTAGAAGCATTCTTTACCGGGGGCGCCTGGGCGGCCTAGTCGGTTAAGTGGCCAGCCAGTTCAGGTCATGATCTCATGGTTTGTGCGTTTAAGCCCCGTGTTGGGCTCTGTGCTAACAGTTCAGAGCCTGGAGCCTGCTTCAGATTCTGTGTTTCCCTCTCTCTCTGCCCCTCCCCTGCTCATGCTCTGTGTCTTCTCTCAAAAAATGAATAAAAATGTTAAGAAAAAGAAGCATGTTTTCCTGCAGCCTTATATTTATTCTCATACCTAGGCAAGCAAATCTCCTACCTTTCTGTTGTTTTTACAGACTTGTTCCTCGTTTTTCAGGCATTTTTTGCTATATGTACATGTTTACTTTCCTACACTAATGTCACAATGAACTTATCTGAAAGGGGAAAATGAAAGGAAATATATAAACATATATAAACATATGCTTTTTAAAAAATTGCAGTTACATGATATTTTTAGATCAACAGAAAATTGATAACATGACAGCATTGCATTTCCTAATTAAAACAGAATAAAAGGTTTTTTTTGTGTACTCAAGTGTTTTTTAAACTATTTATCAGTAAATTTTTCTGTTTCCTTAAATGTTCCAGACGTGTCTGGGTATTGTAGCTTTGTGGTTGGATCTTTTCTTCCATTTTATTTTCCATTGAGTAGAATGACAGGAAATCAACTTGTTTTGTAGAAACAGGAATTTTGGCAATTACATATGGTTCAAATTAATAACTAGTTGTTTTTATTATAAAGGAAAACACTTTTTACTTATTAATTTGTGATCATCTGACTTACTAAATTATTATTCTTTAAAAAATTTTTAGGTTGATCATTGTAGGTTTTGGGTCTAAAATCAGGTCATCTCTCTTTTTTTAATGCTGTTATCATTCTTTCTTATTTTCCATGCTTCATGTCCTCACCTTGTTACTTGACTTGATTGGTACTTCTAGAACATTTTTAAATTATGACAGTAGTGGTTGGCATCGTTCATTCATCAGGTATTTACTGAGCACCCACTGTGTTCTAGGTGTTGAGATTCATCACTGTTAAGACCAATAGTTTCCTATGAAATATAGACTTTAAATTCTAGCATTCTAAAACAAACAAATAAACCCTAGCATTCTGCCATTTTTTAAATTTAATGTGAATGATGCCAATATGTAAAATATTATGCTGCTCTTTTTAGTAAGGTATATTTACTATGGTAAGAACATTTTCATGTATCCTGTTTAATCAAGAACATTTCATATGAATGAATGGTTTTTGTCATCTACAAGAATGAACATATACTTTTTCATATTTGACCTATTAATAGTGTGAATTTAATTAATAATTTCCAGTCATTTTATTCCTGAGCTAATCAGTTAGGCAAAGTGAATAACTTTAAATATTCTGGTAGACCTTATTTACTAATATGAATGTTTTTGTGTTGCTATTGATAACAGAGACTACTCCATAGTGCTTTATTTTCTGTGTTACTTCTTACCAGCTTAGTAAGGAGGAAATTTCTCTCTCTTCAATTAAATTGTTTAAATAGCATTAGAAATTATTCGCTCCTTGCAACTAGGAATATTTACCTTTGAAACTAGACTTGGTACATACTTTTCTCCTTGAGATTTTCCTTTAATAATGTTTTCTAGTTCCAATATGATAATTTGCAGTTTTCAACTTTTGAACTCTTTGGATGAGTTCAGTTTGGGTAATGTGTGTCTTCTGAGAAATTCATCCATTCATTCAGGTCTTTGAATTTATTAGCATAGATGTGAGCAGAGTAGCTGTCTGATTACTCTATGATTCCCATATTTATAGTTATTTTTGTAAAGAACAGGTGTGTTGTCAGTGTCAGCTCTTTTGCATATGGCCAAATCTTCTGGGTGGTGGAGAGAGGGGCAAGGGAGAGGAAAGTGGGTGGGGATTCAAGAAGGGGCCACATCCCTTGGGGGGTATTTACTGTAATGAAGAAGAAAGAGTGCTAAAGGTTAAAATTCGCTGAACACTTGCAATCTTATAGGAGCTTCCCTAGCAAATCCTCACAATAGCCCTTGCCTCCACCCCAGGTTGGTGTGGCTATCCATTCACGTTCACAGATGAGGAAATTGAGACCCTGAAAGGTTCAGTAAGTTGCCCAAGCTTGTATGATTACTAGAAAGCTGAGCTAGAGTTTGAAACAAGACACCAGAGCTTGTTCTCCGCGTCAGGGTGCTGTGAGCTAAAGAGGTGAAGTACAGTGCCAAGTGAGGAAGGAGAATTTAGACAATGCCAGAAAGTGGAGTCAGTAGTGATGAAGAGAAATACCAGCTCTTAGAAATGTGCATACATCTTGGAAAATGGACTCCTAAATATCAAGAGGTAATGAGTTCAGGCTGAAGTTACATCTTCAGCAGCACAATGATTCCTATTGAAATCAGAGTGAGAGACTGAATATACAAGCAAACAATGGTCAGAATGTAAAAAAATAGAACTTTCACACAAAACCTGCAGCAACCAGCTCAGGAAACCAACCCACCATCGAGCCATAGGAGCCAGCGCATAAGTCAGACCTGTAGCAAGTCTGACTCCTTTCTCTAGTTACCAGTACCAGAGGCCAAACAATAATCATGATAACTATCTACCCAAATGTCCAGGACTTGATTAACAACTGACAGCTTTCCTAATTTCGTTCCTGCTTCCGATTGAGACCCAGTCTAACAAAGCCATCACGTGCGATGCCAGCTTCTGGTTAACCTACCTACAGTCAGCATGACAACATCCAACAGCCTCTGGTCAGGGCACCTGGAGCCTTCCCTTTTTCCTCCTGTAAAGCTTCCCCTCTCCTTTGCCTGCCTCGAAATTCTCTACTGAATGCACGTGATATATTGGCTGACTGTTTTGGTCTACTCAGCTCTGGATAAACAGCCTCTACTTATTCTCATTGGGTTGATCTTCCTTTTGTTCCACAAGTGTCAGTATTCTGCATGTATGTGTCTGTTTTTCCCACTGCCTTATGAACCTCAAGGCTCGGCTCTTGATTTATTCCTGGTTCTATCTCCCAGAGCGTAACCTAGTGTGTTTTACATTAGTAGGGAGCCTGAATATTTGTGGAATAGAATCTTTTATGAGAATTCGATTAGCTTATGTTTCCTTGTGCTATTTAAAAATGCCTTCCCTCTGTAGTAGTTATGTAGAGTTTAATAACTTATGTTGAAAAGACGTTGTCTCTATTCTACACTAGCTACATAATAATAAGAATACTTAATAATAGATTAATAATAATAGATAAGTAATAATCGTACTAACCATATGTCAAGCCTTATTTTAGTTATTTCAAATATATTAACTCCCAACACAGCTCATGACATGGGCATTATGATGATTCCTGTTTTACATATGAGGGAACAAAGGGCAAGCAGCTTAATTAATTTTTACAAAGCCACAGAAACTGGCAGGTAGTAGAGCCAGGATTTACACTCGAGGAATCTAGGCTTAGAGTCTGTGTTCCTAATTGCTAAACTGTAATGTGTCTCAATTTTAGAGGCAGATTTAATATTGTCTACTTTGGTTCTGGGATCAAGTCCTGGGCCACAAAAGCGAATAAAATAGAGTCCCTGCTTCTGCAAAATGTCGGCATTAAAAAAAAAAAATGCATGCCATCTCTGGCAACAGTGGGGAAAAGTTTATTTTTTCTGAACTTCAGAGTCCTTAACTAAAATATGGAAAAATATCTACCTGGATCAGTGATTGGCAGATAAGAAAAATCATATAGAGAGCACCCAAGGAAAAAATAGAATCTTCGATAAATGCCCTTGGGGAGTACGGTAGAATAAAAGAGAGAGGGCATGAAAGCAAGAAAGCTCTGGATAAAACTACTAGCTCCCACAATGGTTATGGATGTTATGAAGTTCAGAGTTAAGTATCAAGCATATTAAATGTATGACATGACATGTGGTTAGTATTCATTTAAAAAATTCTTACAGGCAGTATCTTTGAGTCTCTAATCTCTGCTTGGCAGGGAAATAGGTTCCAAATTGAACAATTCCAACAAAAGTCGGTAGGGGATAAACCTTCACCTCACTGCCACCAGCACCAATTACAGCACAAGGCAGATCCCAGTTCCTCTCAGATCCAGGAAGAATAGCATAAAAGATCAAGTTGGTTTTTCTGGGTAAAGTGGTCAACAAATGTTATCAAAGCACAGAACAAGATACACAACAACACAATCATCATGCAGTATTTAGAAGGGGGAAGAGGTGAAACCAATGGTTGCAGACAGACAGGTAGGCAGATGGCAGACACAAGAGTATGGAGTTTCTCAGGGAGCTCCTGGAAATTGCCTGCTTGAAAGCTGCAGGCACCTGGTACTGTCACTGAAGGTTTTCTTTCAGTTCTGGTAGTTCTTGATTCCATGAATGTTAGTGGAATCTTCCTTGACCTTCACAGCTCCAACGCTCCCAGTGAACAGACAAAGCCTCGAATTCTTTCCATTGAAACTACTCCTACTTTGAATAAGAAGATTGTCTTCTAGTCTTTTCATTGAAACTTGTCTGAGTAGGACAGATTGAAAGGAGATACTAGAATCCCACCATATGTAATTTGAGAGTTTGTTGTATTTTTATTAGGATTATATCAATTATTTATTAAGTTGTATATGATATTTGACTCTAACTCTTCCAATTTCCATTTCATCCTGTTGTCCTTGTAAATTTCTGTAACTTTAAAACTTACTGCAGTTCAGTAGAGTTAAAAATTCACAGCCTCCTTTTACTTACTTACTTTCTTTTGTCCATGAGATGAAAATGTAATAGTTAACAGTGAACTTAGTAAGCAGACTGGATAAGCATCACAACCAAAGGTAATGTTTGGTAAACCATGAAGACCCTTGTGGTGGCTGTAGAGGAAGGACATTTGTATCCCTTTCGTCAACTTGAGTAACTCATGTGAGCTTTCATTTGTACAGAATATTACACTGGAGTGGGGTGTAGAGGAATAAATATGTGCTCTACAGAATAAGTGAATGATGAATGAGTGAATGAATGAATGAGAATTGCATCTTTGGGGAGGGAAAGTGAGGTCAGTGAGGGATTCATAGAGGAGGGGACATGAGGTGGGTGTAGGAAGACAGGTTTTTGTGGAAGGAGGTTATTTCTCCCAGAAGCTCAGCAAGGGCATGACTGGAGATGAGGTTTGTGGAGCGAGTGAAAAGGTGGAAAAATCTTTGAGGAGGAGACAGAGACTAAATCCTGGAGTTCCTAGTGGGCTGTATGCAAGAGTTTGGATTTTATCCAAGTTTTAGAAAAAGGAGACATTGAAGACTTTTAATTTTGCTGGGGGAGCATGAGTTGACATCATCAGAAGTAAGTGGGCATGTAGTCTCTTCATTTTGGATTTGGCCTTCTTTACCTTGTGGAACAGAGGGAACCACAAGTAAGAGTTTTCGAGAAGAAGAAGAAGACTGGGCCTCTTGCATAGGTGGGAATGGTAAACCTAACCTACATGATCTCAATATATTTATTTATTTATTTTTAATGTTTATTTATTTATTTTGAGAGAGACAAAATGCAAGTGGGGGAGGGGCAGAGAGAGGGAAAGAGAGAGAGAGCGTCCCAAGCAGGCTCTGCATTGTCAGTGCAAAGCCAGACGTGGGGCTCGAACTCACAAACCATGAGATCATGACCTGAGCTGATACCAAAAGTTGGACATTTACTGGACTGAGCCACCCAGGCACGCCTGCATGATCTCACTTTTATCTCTCAAAAGCTCCTGAGGGCAGAGGCTCCATATAAGAAGCCAAGTCACATGATCAGGAAGGGACGAAATGGGGCAAAAACTCAGGTTTGCCTGACTTGCAGGGCATGACAGACACTTGCTTCTGGTCCTCATCCTGATTTTGAATGAATCACTTTTTAACTGCTTCCAATTCCTATTACCTTAAATACAGAATAAGGCAGTAGTACCCTTCAATCTTTTGGATTCTGTAATTCTAATCATAGAAGCAATTTGAGTTTGTGAAAATGCTTAACCTTCTCAAATGCAGACAATACTAACAGTCACTGCATATAGTGGGCTGAAGTCCTGTCATTCTTAAAAGCGACCCCAGGGAGTGGGTTATTGCTTTCCAAACACAATAAAGAGGCCATGAAACAAAAGTGTTTGAAATTCTACCAATATAAACAAGAGTGCTTCTTCTCTATTAATGCATTAAAACAATTCTATAAAAAGTAGAAAATTCCTTGCAGCCCCAACTGCCAAATCTGCCCCTGAGTTCCAGAGAGTCTGCATCTCCCAAGTCAGAGTCTAGATTTCAAAGATGCCCTGAATGAAGAGGAAAAATTCTCTCTGCGTTGGACTGGTCCCAAGAATGTCAACACTGGTGGCCTATGAGCTTCTGCCTCTGCCGCAATTTAATCTCAGTTTGCTGAGCTAGGGGTTAGCTATGAAAGGTCTAAGAGGCAAAAAAGAAGCTGCATAGAGTACCTCTAAGTATGCATGTCTGCATCATGAGCGGGCCAACGAGATGGGACATATTCAACGAAACACAAATTTCTAAATTTGCTCTTTAAAGAGTGTGTGTTTCCCAGCAGGAAATTGATGTCTTATAAAATTGGTTATGTTTATTAAAGAAAATCTAGAAAATGTAAAAAGTATGAGTTAAAAAATTATTCTTGAGACCACTAGTTGGTTCCATTGTCATTGGTGTATTTTTCCTAGTCTTTAGGGTAATGAATAGGTTTCTGCTTGCTTTTTTACGTAGCTCCAACAATAATATATAAATAGTTTTTATTCTGCTGATATCTTTTTTTTTTAATTTTTTCAATGTTTATTTATTTTTGAGACAGAGAGAGACAGAGCGTGAGCAGGGGAGGGGCAGAGAGAGAGGAAGACAGAATCCAAAGCAGGCTCCAGGCTCCCAGCTGCCAGCACAGAGCCTGATGGTGGGCCCGAACTCACGAACTGCGAGATCATGACCTGAGCCAAAGTCAGACGCTTAACCGACTGAGCCACCCAGGCGCCCCTGATGCTTATCTTTAATTTCAATTCTATCAATAATGAAATGCCTTCTTGAAATCAAATGATTAATTTAGTCTCCTGAGGAATAAATTCATGAGACTGTCCTCAAGAAAACATAGTTACAAAATAACCAATATTTCCAGCATATTCTAAACAAAAATGACAACTTCTCCTAAAATGAAATATTACCAGATGAATATTATGCATCTTATATGCCAAATAAATGTAGATATTCAATTTTGGTATAAAAAGTGGTAAATCAGTCTACTTGTGGTAATTGGCAGTTTAGAAAATGGAGTACAGTGAATGTTAAAAGTTTGATCAAAATAAAAACAGAGCATGGGTAGGAGTTTTTACAAGCCAAAGAGGCAAAGAAAGGTACATACCTGACAGTAGAGGAGGTTGGAAGGTGACTTTTCTTTCCCTAAAATTCCTGACCATGAGAGTTAAAAAAAAAATAGCTAACTAGGAGAGATATAAATACATCTGAATATACACGAAGATGAAATGAGAATAAGAAAGATACTGATTTATAAGAATATATTATGTATTACAAGTAATTTATTTTCCAAAATGTAGAAAGCATTAAAAAATAAATATTGAATAGTGTCTGTTTCCCCCCAGTAAATAACAGAAGTTTCAAAAAAAAAAAATCAAACAAATAGTTCAAGAACAAAGCAATCCAAAAAAGAATAAATGTCCTAGAATGTGCTAATACAACATTAAGTGGCTATTTAGAATGCATTTGGGCACATTTAAATTAGATGATTATGTAGATCTTTTGAAGTACTCAAACAAAATGATAATTAATAGTTATCTATTTATTTTGCCTATTGATAAGCTCTTAACTGAATTAAATATAATTATGGAGCATTTGGGGAATAGAAGTATGATGAATTAATCAAAGCCAGTAAGAATAATAGGGAATAATTTAGACTGCTTTCTGTTTGCATGGTCTTGGGTGAATTACTAAATATCCCTGTGCTTCATTTTCCCCATCTGCAAAATGGGAATAATAGTACCTACCTCATGGCTATTATGACAGTTAAAGGAAATGAGGTCTTTAAAGGGCATGACACTGTGCTGGCATATCAACCCAAAGGGAGCAGTCATTGTACAAGTGAAGGAACTATGAGAATCAGATTTAAAATTCATGTTTTTTTCTCTCCTGCTTGATGTTACTTAGTACTCTGAGTATTTATGACTAAAGACATTATCATAGACAAAGTCATCAATCCCTGACTGATGCAGGGGTTGTGCCCTCCTCTTATAAGGGACAGAAGGCAGATAAAAAGAATAGTAATCTTCACTTATTTCTCCCTACCTAAACACCTCTGCTGTTGAAAACAGAAGCTTGGCCCAGTTTAACAATAAAAAAAGGTAAGAATAATCCAGTAGGGGGAAAATTCACCCAGGTGACAGGTGAAGTTGGTGTAATGATCATTTCTGTGCTATTTAAAGGTCCACTAATCAGTTACCAGTATAATCTCATACTAGTTTTAATGATGGTCAAGCAAGAACTTCCTATTCTCTACACCAAAAACTAAACAAAAATGTCAAGGAGCAAATGTAATCATGTGGCTACTTGTTCAGGCTTCGTCTGACTCTGTTCATGGGTCTCTTAGAGTCTCCTGGAATAAAGTCAAAGTACTGGGTTAGTTCCCAGGTGGGCCTCTTACCTGCTTTCATACATGTTGACCTAAATCAGACTTGGCTTTTCAGTTTGCAAATGCACAATATTGGAGGGACCTGTGGTCAAAGTTAAGAGGGTGTGCGATAGTTAAGAAAGTAGGGGGAGGGATCAGTCCTGAACAATGGTAGGTTACTTCAAAAATATCAGATTCATGCCTAAAAGATGGTAGAACTTGATGTGTTCATCCAGAAACACAAATGCTTTGAGGGGCATATTAGAAAGGTCTAAAACAGAAAAAGTTTCATCTCAGTTTGCTGTCTGATCATAGTCACGCCCTCCAAAAATATAAGGTAAATATTCCTATAATCTCAAAAGCCCATTCTAACTTTCTCTTTGTTCCAGTTGTTTTCATTAGCTTTCCTTCTCCAGATAAGACCTCCTATTGGGTCTGCTTCATATTTCTGTAATCTTTTCAAGAGGTCAGGCCCCCAGACTCCTGCTATGGCCTTCATTATTCATGAGATAAGATCAGATTATCTTCTCACCTGGAGGGCAGTGACAAAACGTTGGTGTGACTTAGAGTATCTTCTCATCTTTCAATCTGGCTGGACTAAAGACTCCTGTTAAGGCTTGATTTCTTTGATCTTTTATTAGAAGGTCCCCCTTTGATAAGTTGGCCTGTAACAACCCAGCACCTTACTTTCTCTTTGGTCTTTTATTGAACTGAATTCCCTACTTTTTGGAGCTGGGGAGAAAAGGGGCAATTTTTGAAGAGTAGAGGGCTCCAGAGTCTCTGAAATGTGATTTAGTGTGATCATCTGTTCTCAAGGACTAAATAATATATCCATCTCTGTTATGAGTTGTGTGTAGAACCTGCTCATATCATCTTCCCTTGCTCGCTGAGCGCAGGCAGGAATGAATGGCTGTGATGTGAGATTTATGAAGGCCCCCATCCCCTCAGTGTCTCCCAGCCTATTCACATTTACTACCCAAGCATCAGACCCTCCTGACAGATGGGATGGAACTTGTACCAGGAGTCACTTCCAGCCGTGTCTGTCTTTGATGTTTTATTAAGTGTATGATTTACTATTTCTTCCTTTGATTTACTAACAAGAGTAAGAAATAAGGAGCATAGGTTGGTAACAAAATCCAAATGGTCACTTTTAAGGAATTGTTTAAATGTATTAGTTTTCAGAGCAGTGAGGCCTCCACCAAGAGTGTTTTCCCAGCATCAAGCATATGTCCAAATTTGAGGAGGAGTCTACCATCTAAGGATACCATTTGGAAAAAGGTTAAGCACTGGGCTGGCAGGAAAGGTGGTTGTGTGTGTGTGTGTGTATGTGTGTGTGTGTGTGTGTGTGTGTGTGTGTGTGTGTGTGTGTGCAAATTAGCAAATCCTTCCCCTGGTTAAACAAAGTAACAATGATGTCATTTCTTGTAGCTCCTTGCAACCTAGAAAAGAGCTAGAAGTTGATCAGTGTTGTAAGTGTTCCTTCCTCCCTCTTTGGTCCTAATAATCATCATTTCTGAACGCTGGAAAATAGAATGCCAGATGTTTATCACTACCCAGAGCTTGGAGGACACCACAAGGAATGCTACATTTTGGAACTTGGGACCTTGTTATGCTTGAAGCTTAACTGGTGGGACATCAACATTCTTTGCCTTGTCTTTGCAAAATATTTGCTGTAAAGTGTAAATAAAGAAAGGGGAGTATTTCGTCACATTGCTATGCTAAAACATCTGGTATCTGGGGTTGTGTTTATACCCTTCTGCACTGCAGGCTCGTCCTTCAAAGCAATCTGGATTTTTCTTTCACCTCTTTGAATGTCCAAAAAGTGACTTTCATGTTTTTCTTAGGAAGACGATTTTGTCCAACCATATGGAGCATCTTAAATACCGAGGCCAAAAAAACAAGTCACTAAAGGCAAGTCCTTCCATTTATCTTTACAGCACACCTGCTTATATCCCAAGGGCTCTTTGTCACTCACGGCTCTACCTCCATTCTCAAAATATTAGATCCAAAAATAACACAGTCCTGTTTGGAATATAATCTCACTTTAAAGTGTATTTCCACCATGCCCTGTTGCAAACAATATTACTACAGAGAATCATTTAATTATGATAAAGCAAATAAATAAGAACTGAGAGAAGAAATTAAGTAGAAAATTTGGTGGAAATTGAACAGAAAATAAAGGTCAGAAAGCAAGGAATAAGCATAATACACAAAATGCGTGCTATATGCTCATTAGAGGTGAGCTGCAAATCTAGCTCTGAATTTCCTAGCACACAAGCTAAGAAAGGAAACAGAATTAATCATATGAGAGTTTCAACACTGAAAAAGAAAAACAAACCAGCTGCCCTGGAGAAATTATCTCTTGTTCTGGTACAGAGGATCGTGAGAATTTTTGCCTCTGTGTCTTCATAAAGAGAACATGTTAATGGTGAGAAAAGTATCTTCAGTCTCATTATTGTTATGAGACTTGTTATGAGCGATGGACTCCACAAGGAGGTTGCAAGAGTGTTCCTTAAAGTAGATCCACGAAGTTCCTCCAAAGCAAAGTTCCATGAAAGGAATCCTAAGAAATCATCTGAGAACACAGATTCATGGGCACCCGGGTGGCTCAGTCGGTTGAGCCGTTGAGCATCTGACTTGGGGTTAGGTAGTGATCTCAGCTCGTGAGTTTGAGCCCCGCATCAGGCTCTGTGCTGATAGCTCAGAGCCTGGAGCCTGCTTCGGATCTGTGTCTCCCTCTTTCTCTGCCCCACCCCCCGCTTGTGCTTTCTCTCTCTCTCTCTCTCTCTCTCTCTCTCTCTCTCAAAAATGAACAAACCTTAAAAATCTTAAAAAAATAAAAGAACACAGATCACTGGTGATCTCATAGAATCCAAGGTTACATTGCAGTTTACTGACTGCTTAGCCTTAAGAAAAACTCTTCATAAATATCCATTCATGCATTTGTTTACCAGAGAAAAGAAATTCTTTTTTAATAGATTTTTTTAATGTTTATTTATTTTTGAGACAAAGAGACAGAGCATGAATGGGGAGGTTCAGAGAAGAGGGAGACACAGAATCTGAAACAGGCTTCAGGCTCTGAGCTGTCAGTATAGAGCCCGACGCGGGGCTTGAACTCACGGACCTGAAGATCATGAGCTGAGCCGAAGTCGGACACTTAACCGACTGAGCCACCCAGGCGCCCCCGAAAAGAAACTCTTATGCACTGGCATTGTGGCAACCATTGTTCTTGATGCTGGGGATGCAGCAAACTAGATGAATTCTCTGTTTTCAGGGGTCTTAAATCCTAGTGAAGTGATAAGAAACAGACAATTAAAAGGTGAAGAAAACTATTTTAGAGTGTAACAGTGATAATGCTGAAACAGATATTTGGTGGGCCAATGGTACAAGCAGGGGCTCCTTTCGATGGGTTGGTCAGGAGATGACTCTCTCAGGCAGTGAACCTTGAGCTGAGTGGTGAATAATGAGAATGGACCAGTCAAAAATCTGGAAAATCCCAGTGATCCGAGCACAGTGAACAGTAATGCAAATCTACAAGAATAGGCTTGAGCTTGATGTGCTGGAGGGACTTGTGGTCCTGGAATAGAGTGTACAAAGAGGATTGGAGCAGGAAGACCTTGAACCTATGTGGCTCTGTATGGCTTCTTTATGTGAATTAGAGAAGACTCATCGACCTTAAAACACTTGGATTTCATCATCTGACAATTTTCATAATGCCATATAATTATGGTGATTGTTTGGTATTGTGATATGTCAGAAGAAGACCTTTTACTGATGTATGTTGGAAAATTGTAGTAACAAATACAGTCATCTAGGATGTCATGTGATTCATGTTGTTGGCTATTATAACAATACTCCAATGTTATTTTGGGAATGATCTTGGTCAGTAAAGGACCACAGCTAACATGGCAGTGGTGGTCAATCAGTAGACCTCCATACTGAGGAAATGGATTCCCTGATTTCAGCGACCCTCAGTATTCTAACATGAGTCTTCACAGGTCCTGGGCGTCTGCCAGTTGCAAGCTGGTCCGTGCTAGAGGTGCAGAAATTCTTTCAGGTGCTAAGGAGCCCCTTGAGGCACTGCATTAGAGAGAGATGGTTATTAAATCATCACTCAAGCTGCAAATCATCCCCATAAGTGTTAAAAGTGAACAATCAACTCCCTCATCCTTGGCAAGACTGGAAAGTTATTGTGAGAAACGAGGATATACCTCTTAACAAGAAAGATCGTCTAAGGTTTTAGAAATCTCCAGTCTAGTTAAACAGTTTACTAATATGCAGAAAATATATAGCACAGTGATCACAAGGGAAATGAAATATGTAACAGAAGAAAGGGAAAATCCACAATTCACAACTCTGATGGTATGAAGTTTGTCCTAATGTTTAAAAGCAGCAGCATTCAATATTCTATCAATTGTTATAAAGGATGTTTAATAATGGCAGAATTCGCTAGAAAAATAATCAGTGTACTTTTAAACGAAAAGTGACACCATTCTGTAAGTTTTGACACCTTGAAAACAGCTGCCACAACAGCTTTTTATCATATTTTCTTAATTAACACCATTATGACATCAGACTGTGGCTGCCAATAAATTATCTTTAAAAAAAACAAAATTGGTTTAATATTAGAAGCCTCTAGAAGGGATGCTAGTATTTAAGCCTGGAAACCAAAACAAGCATATTCTTTAATAATAATTTGTACACAATTATATTTCCTTATTCCAAGTGCTATATAGGAAGTTAATTCATAGGTGATAAAGGGGAAAAGATTCTTAAAAAAATAGCAACTATACTCCTATCCTCCTTCCACAGATTGCTTTTAATTTGCTGTGAACTCTGAGTGGCTGTTCAGCTTGAGTAAATGTTATATTCATTTCCTTAGTGTTTTATCTTCTTTTCTTTAGTTCAGTTTGAAGGAAGAACCAAGAACCATATTTCCAAGGGATTCCCAGCCTTTTATAGATTATCACAAAGTGAGAGTCCGGGAACTATTCATGTCTGAGCATTCTTAAATTTAAGTTTCTGTTGAAATTCTCTCTCCTTTTAAGAATGGGTGCACGGACACAAATCCATTTGCCCTACTCATCCCAACTTCCTCTGTGAGTATCATCAACTTGTGTGAAAGATGGATAGAATTGGGTGTGAGGAAACAAGATATCAAGGCATTTCAAGAACCCTCTTTAACAGCCAAATTATGTCATTAGTTTGGAAAAAGATTAGTTGCTCTACAAACAAAGAGTATTAAAAGTCCATTCATATCAGTCAGAATTTAACACACTAAAATAACTCTATCGTCTATCTGGGGTTTGAAGATTCGCTCGGTCTCTCCAGCAGCTAACCCAAAATTCCTTGCTTTGCTGCTGTTAGACACAGCACATTTCTAGGATGTGCAAACATTGATTCTCTGTCTATACTGCAGAAAGCTAAGCAGACATTTGGCAGTTGCTTAGTTCCTTGCACCAGTAGAGACAACCAGCTGTCACGAATTATTCTATCAGGCTTCACAGACAAGTGCCGACTTCACTTAATAGCTATTTAGACCTCTCTGCATAGTGGAGCGTTAGAATTAACATGAAACAGCATAATTTGCTGTGAATTATGCTAATGACCGTAATTACATTCTCCATATTTTTCTGGAACAATACTTGCCAAGTTTTCAAGATTTGAGGCATGCAGGGGCTTTGTTACCTCCAAAACGAAACTACAGAACTTCTCTATAAGAATGCTTTAGAGATAAAAGGACCTCGCAAGAGTAGCTAATAGGTCAGTAGGCTCTCCCTCTGTGCCAGGCATCACGCTGAGCTCCTTGTGTGCATTATTTCATTCTTTCATCATAAAGCCCCTGTGGACTAGTCATCGCCATTGCTATTTCAGAGCACTAAGGTTTAGAAATGTGCAGTGACCTGCCCAAGTTTAGACAGCTAGTAGTTAGTGGAGTAGTTGATTTTGAATCTTGCTGTCTGTCTCCTTAACATCTTTAAAAACTGTATGGGCTGCTTAGCCCAGGATCATCCAGGATGTCAGGTTTGATGGACTGAGTGATACTATGCTGCCAAATACAAAATGAAGGCAATAGCTATTTTCTCAGACTAATATGGCCAGTCTCAGAGATAATCGTGTCAATCAGAACTTGTATCTTGCTGATTATTTCGAAAAGAAACCAAAACTGACTCTCAAAACATATGGTTTCCTCACTTCTAGCAATTGATTCACTGCCATTTCACTTTTACATAATGCCTTTTCCTCTCTGAAATCCTAAAATGCTATGGGAGGAGGGGAACAGAAAATACTAATGGGGAACCTTATGTAGAATCTAATAAAACATCTTTTAAGATGAAAAACGTGATTTATTTAGTAATGCATTTGCAAAAACAATGAAAAGAACTGATAAGGTATTTGGCTATGAGGTCAGATACACAGCCTGATGGAAAGCATCCTCCTCACCCCTTCAACATTCTTTTTATTTTTTCACTTTAGAACCCAAATCTGGATGTGAACAGTGTAAATGGTTTCAAACACCAACTACGCCTCTGTGCCTCATTCTTTCTTTTGGGCTTGTGTAGGAGGAACAGAATGTTGCCAGCAATAAACTCTAGTATAATTCTACTCCTGGAACATCATATGTGCTCAGAGTATCTGTTTACTGAATTAATGAAAGAATGTTTAAAATGAGTAAATTATATCAGAGTCATTTTCTAAAAAGCAATTTAAGGAGGGGAAAAGATCTCTCCTAAAGTTATGAGGAAAGGAACTTCATAGGTTACACTGGCTTTTTTTAAAATATAAATATATAGATCACCATCTATATGGTGAGAACTTGAGTTTGCAGGTAATATGTTCGTATAACTCAGAATAACTTGACTGATTTCTTCCACCTACCTATCCCCCAGCAGGGTGATGGGTTGGATGGGTTGTGGTCATGCAGTACAGAGTCAGAACCTATGCTTCTCATGGCCTCAGAAACCTGTGCTATGCAAAGCAAGTAAGGGAGATCCAGGGGATCTTTGTCTTAAATCCCCCATAAATCATGACAATTTTGAAATACAAAGTGCCTCTTCTAGCCAGGGTGGTTTTGAAATACAAAGTGCCCCTTCTAGCTGGGATGGTTTAAGGAAAATGGGTGTGGCATTACTAGGTTTTTTTTGTTTTGTTTTGTTTTTCTGTTATTGTCCTTATTGGACTGTAAGGAGCTTAAGGGAATCAATGTAGTAAGTTTTATTAGTTGTCTGTCCTCATCTTTTCCCCTTTTCCCCTTCCTAACTTCACTCTGAATTTCATAGCCATGTGGTTTGCGAGGGGTTTTGTATACCTTTAGCTCTCCTGAGTCCTTACTTAGACCAATCTTCATAGTTCCTATCCCCAACTATAAATGGTTCATGGGTAGGCATATAACACAAGCCAGACGAGTGAGGGCCAAAAGATGCAATTCCGGGATTTGGGATTGAGATATCTGAGAAGTAAACTTTCTCATTATCCACTGGAGATGAACAAGGAAGTATTTAACATCAGGGGCTTCTGGAAGATACCTTGTGTTACAAGGAAGACTCAGCCTGAGTATGGAGCCAATCGGAACTGATAAACGGGAAGAGAAGAACAGGGTTTTTGGTAATGCCATTGAGCCAACAGGTCATACATGAAACCTGTAGACTTTTCAGTAAGGTAGGCCAGAGAATTCCCCTTATTTTTAAAGACAAGTTGACTTGGCTTGATTGTTAATTAGAACAGAAAGAATGTCAAGTGCTATAGGCATATTTACTTTTTATTAGGCAGTAATGTACACATAGTAGGTTAAAGAGTGGAAAGTTCCTGAAGCCTGTTCTCTCAGACTGTGACACTGAGTTTTTAAATAAGGATGCTTGTCTTGTGTTTTATCATTGTTATTTCAGGACAGCTGAGCCATTATTTAACTTAAGGTCAATCAGAGAACTAAAAACCCTTTAAATTTTTTTTTGCTTAACAGATTTAGATTTAACCTGTGAGTTATTTATTTCAAAAAAAAATATGTAAAGTAGAAAGTATATTCCTTAACCAAATGCTCGTTTGTAACCTGTGAAGTTTCTTTTGTCAAGCTGTTCTTTGCATTTGTGAAACAAGGGAAAACAAATTCCTTTTTATGTCTAAAACTGCTAGCATTCATTTTGATGAAGAACTTCAACTGTCTTTAGAGTCATGTCTGAAACCATTTTTCGAAATAGGTATAATTCTTGTTTAGGCTACATTAATGCTTACTATCCCTATGCCGATTTTTAATTCCTGCGAGTCTAGTCTCAGACACCTTGCCAGTGTTTTGACACATGCTGGGCAGACGTGAGATAGGGTTCCAGGTCGTGCCACATGAGTTCACACGTCATTCAGACCAAAGCATGTTCCCAGCTTCTGTATGGTCTTTGGATTGTGTCTACTAATGTATCAACTAATTCATGCTATTATTTATGACTCTGGAGAGGGAAGTCCCACCTCCACTGAAACTAATATTTTTGAACTTTAATCCCCGCAAATAAAACTTTGTTCTGTTAGATAGTTCCTTTTACTTTGAGTTGGCAAAAGGACGGAAGCAATACTAATACTTATTGAATAAACACTGTCTCAGCTGTCACATACATTATCTCTCTGAGTCTTACAAAAACCATGCGAGTTATAGTTCATCTTCACTTTACAAATGAGCTTAAATAATATATTGTATCTAATAAAGATGGGAGGGGCGCCTGGGTGGCTCAGTCGGTTGAGTGTCCGGCTTCAGCTCGGGTCATGATCTCACAGTTTGTGGGTCCGAGCCCCGCGTCGGGCTCTGTGCTGACAACTCAGAGCCTGGAGCCTGCTTCGCATTCTGTGTCTCCCTCTCTCTCTGCTCCTCCCCTGCTCATGCTCTGTCTCTCTCTCCTTCAAAAATAAACAAAAACATTAAACAAAATTAATAATAACGATGAGAATGGTACTGGAATAAGAAGAAAAAGAAGCAGGTAGGAATTGCCACTGACTGGCCCTAGTTTAATTTTCAGCTGACTACCCTGTCTCTCTGGCCAGTGGCGGTTTCTCATGATTTCCTAAGGCTGACCCTAAGTGTTTTTGCAGCTATAACTCAGATTATTCGTCCAAGTGGAGCCTATGAGCCAGAATATATATGACTAGTGTATCTTTAAACTGCATATAATTTGCCATGCACCCAATACTGTATTTTTAAAAAATAGGAGTTCATTGAGACACAAATTTGAAACTCTGGGTGACAGTGGAGATTGGCCCATCCCTTTCATTTTTCAGGCAAGGCAGCCAAATATCTGAACACACAGTCACAGAGCCCCTCTTGCAGAACTGCTGGAATTGGAACTAAGTTGCCCTGGCTTGGTACGTCCTACGCTTTATCCCACTCCAAACACAAACTGGCAATAAAGTAAATTAAGAGGAATTAGGGAAGGTAAAGGGGAGTTATCAGAGGAGAGCCATAATAGCCAAATCCAAATAAAAATTAAGTCACCCGAGTGACAACTTAGTATGTTTGTGGGTTAAGGAGGAACACAATTTTTATTAATAAGTAGAAATAATAGATTCAACACAGTGAACATTGGCTACTCTTATATTCATCATTATTAAGAGCTGTGCAAGCACCTGGGTAGCTCAGTCAGTTAGCATCCGACTTTGGCTTCGGTCATGATCGCATGATTTGTGAGTTCAAGCCCCACATCGGACTCTGTGGAAGCACAGAGCCACCTTTGGATCCTCTGACTCCCTCTCTTTCTGCCCCTCCCCCACTCCTGGTCTCTCTCTCTCTCTCTCTCTCTCTCTCTCTCTCTCTCAAAAATAAATAAACATTAAAAAGAAAACTGCAATATGATCCAGATACATTAAACTTTTTTTTTGAGGAGAAACATAAAAGATAAATAATAACATAAAACTCCAGTAGCAAGGTGGAGACATGAGGTTAGTAGAAAACAAAAGAGAAAATAACTTCTAAAAAATGATAAATGAAAGATTAAGCAAAAACATGCAAGAGCACATTTTAATTGCTTCTATATATTATGACATTTTCTTGAACATTTTGTTGGCCGTGCCAGCCTTCCACCTTTCTTGGGCTAAGCAAAAGGACATAGCTGGAAATTATTGCGCACATGAATACAAACTTCAGCTTTATCAACAAGAAGGACAAACTGGAAATTATTCCGCATATGAATACAAACTTCAGCTTTATCAACAAGACAGCGGTGTATGGCCACACATGTTGTGCGTTGTGTAACTCCAGAGGGCACCATCCGTGTAGACTGTGATGGGAATGAGTCACCCCAGTCTGTCACTGCCTGACCTAGTCAACTGTACATTGTATCCCTGTCTGGTAGATGCTGTCGGATAGTTGATTGTATCATAAATGTTGTATCCCCTAACTGTAAATAAGTATTTTCCTCTTATTTTTAAAGGTACAATTTGGAAAGACATGGTTTATTCTTTACATAAACGTAAAACAAGATGCCTGTGGGAAAGGGATTTTCTTAAAGGACCAAACAAGACATGCATGTGTCCCAAAGCTGGTTACCTGCTATGTTGACACACACAGAGTTCCAGATCCAGACAAATGGAGAGAAAGATTTATTTTCAGAGTATCTGTGTTACTTTAAACAAAGGGCACAAAATGCTTTCTTAAAAGGTCATCTTTTATATATCTTATTGCCACATTGTGAAACCCCACTCACTGGTGACCCCAGCACAGTTACTACACCTAAATAAATAGAGGGGAAAGTCTGCCTCGTGAAACACTTAAGAAAGAAATGGAGAAATGTGCAGTCTGTAACCCCAGCTCCGACCCTAACGTGGTGTGTGGTCCTGAGAAAGCCATTTAACCTCTTGGTGTCTTCAATTCCTTTTAGAGGTCTCGAATTTCAGGGGGTGAAGTGAGGATAGAATTTTGGAATTATCTCTCTTAAAACCCAGGAACGCTACAAGAATGAATGAATATTTTCTAAATGCGGAGGTAAATTTTCAATAGGAAAATATTTTGGCTAAGAGCTGTATGTGGGGGGGATAAAGGAGTTTTGGCAATTTCAGATTTTGATGTCAAATTACTTTTATTTATTTTTTTTCTTTCCCACAGGATCACTTAATAACTTTGTGGGTTAAGGAAAAATAGTTTTTATTAATAAGGAGAAAAAGTAGATCCAATGCAGTTTTCAGCATATTAGCATTTGCTACCCTCATATGCATTATTAAGAACTGTAAAATGATACAGGGGCATTGCTCTCTCCTGCCATAAATAGACATGTACCAACAAATGGGATATGTTTCGGTGTGATAACACGTCAGTTTTTATAAGGCAAGTAAAGCACAAAGAGCTCAAAGGCATTTTCAGCAATTCCAGGCCCAACTGTTAAAAAACAGTTTTGCATCTTTAGTGATTACATATACGGTTTAGACATCTTAACATATGCAAATACCCTAGAAGGTTCAATCTTTGGAATTCTGTCCTGGGGGTCCATGGAAGAGATTCAGAATATAGCTAACATTAAAAATGGTTACTATTTATTGAGCACCTAATGTATACTTTAATATTTAAACTAATTCATTTAAATGCTTAAGTGGGAAGGGCGCCTGAGTGGCTCAGTCAGTTAAGACTCTTGATCTCCACTCAGGTCATGATCTCACAGTTTGTGGGTTTGAGACCCGTATCGGTCTCTCTCTCTTGGGATTCTCTCTTCCTCTCTCTTTACCCCTGCCCAACTCATGCTCCCCTCTCCCTCTCTCTCTCAAAATAAATAAATAAGTTTACAAAAATAAAGCAGATACTTAAGTGGGAGAGGGAGAGGATGATTCAGGAAGTCTAGTTGAGAAGCCGTTTTGAAAGGCCTCATTAAAGACTATGAGGTAGGCACTGTTGCTATTTCCATTTTGGAAATGAGGAGACTGGGGCCCAGAAAGGTTAAGTCATTTGACACATGTAAATGGAGAGCTAGGATGGGCCCTTTGGTTTAGGATTATGGACAATGTAAGAGGTACATCATGACTCTACCCTAAGATTAGAGGCAGGTGTTCAATCTCAACAGACAAAGGAAAGTTGCAGAGTAAGAGCTTCAGGAAATATGTTATATAAACCTAATTTAGAGCTTGTTCTTTGGGTTCATCGTGAAGCAATCCAAATTAAGTCATGTTAATGACACCTGAGCGTTTACTCCAACTCTGGTAGTGCTGGGGAAAGAGAAAAGGAAATCCCTAATTCCAGCCACAGTGGCTAGGCATCCAAGCCTCATGGGTATCTGCCTCTACGTTATGACGTTTGTCTGACTGCAGGGCTTCAGTTCAAACTAAGTGTTTCTTGAAGGTCTTCCATCTGTTACGAACTGTGTGAGGTACCAGGGATATGAACATGAGAACATCAAGCAGTTTCCAACCTAGCAAGGGAGTCTGACATATATACAAAGTCCCACAGTACCAACTGGAAAGTCTGTATAGAGGTATATGAACAAAATGGCATGGGAGCCCAAGATAGGGCTATTTATTTTTCTGGGAGTTAGAAGATGGGTGAGTGTAGGTTAATGGGGGGCAACAAGTCAAATGCAGTGATCCAGCTTGAGTATACACATGAGGGACCTATGTGTCTGGTTCTGGATGTGGCAGGTGCTCAGGTATAACTGTCAATCTAGAGGGGCGCCTGGGTGGCGCAGTCGGTTGAGCGTCCGACTTCAGCCAGGTCATGATCTCGCGGTCCGTGAGTTCGAGCCCCGCGTCGGGCTCTGTGCTGACAGCTCAGAGCCTGGAGCCTGTTTCCGATTCTGTGTCTCCCTCTCTCTCTGCCCCTCCCCCGTTCATGCTCTGTCTCTCTCTGTCCCAAAAATAAATTAAAAAACGTTGAAAAAAAATTTAAAAAAAAACTGTTAATCTAGAAACACAGGGAAGTATCACAAGATGAAATTAGGTGGAGTACTTTATTAACATCATGCTAAGACATCGTAACTCTGCATTGTAGATAATGCAGAATCATTATAAGTTTGGTTTTTAAAGAAGGGTGAGGTGACATGATTAGATATGAATCTTAGAAAGTTGAATTTTAGAACTAATGATGGGACAGAGAACAGGGGCTTCAATTAGGATGTATTTGTGATATAGCAGACCAGAAAATTTGGATAGAACAAGACCAGAGGAATATAATGAAGGTAGAATTTACAGGATTTTGAGAACCATTCATTACATGTGAGGCAAAGAGCCCTGAGAACAAAGGAGGTCAAAGTTGACTCCAAGTCTCCTTGCTGTGCATGTAGGTTGATGCTTATTAAGTCAGCGAGGGAGCACAAACGAGAAGTCCATTTGGAGTGGAGGACATAACGTGTACCATACTGGACAGGTTAATTTGGAGGAGCCTATAAAATATGCAAGCAAAGGTGATATAGGTGATAGCAAACCAGGATGAAGAGTTCAGAGGAGAATGATCGGGACCTCTGGTACAGAGGTGGGAGCGGGTCATTTGTACACAGATAACAGATGACGCATGTGAATAGATTAAATCTCTCTTTTTTAAGTGTTTATTTATTAGCTTTAAGAGAGAGAAAGAGAGAGAGAGAGCAAGGGAGGGGCAGAGAAGGAGAAAGAGGGGGACAGAGAATGCAAGCAGGCTCCGCATGGTCAGTGCAGAGCCTCATGCGGGGCTGGAACTCCCGAACTGTGAGATCATGACCTGAGCTGAAATCAAGAGTTGGAAGTTCAACCAACTGAGTCACCCAGGCAACCCATCAAATAAGTTAATTCTCTTACTAAAAGAGTGCAAAATAGGAAGAAAGCAGATTAAAAGGATAAAACATGCCCATTTCAATCACTGCGGGCCTCAGACTAGCAGCATCAGAGTTGGCATTTGTTAGAAATGCAAATTATCAAGCCTTATCTGAGACTTGTGGGTGGAATAGATAAACGTATGTTTCAGCGGCTTCTGATGAATGCAATCTGAGAGCCAGTGATTTACTCTATTGAAGAAAAAGAAGAGCCATCAAGTGAACAGCCAGAGAAGAAGGAAGGAGGGCAAGAGATGTGATGGCACAGAAGTTTTCTTGGAGAGAACTTCAAGCATGGTCAGTCTCAGATACAGCAGAAACTTCAAGTATGAGGAGACTGGGTAGAGGTCACAGGAACTACATATTAGAAGGTTTGTGAGGGTAAGTACACTAAAAAAAATGAAGATCATACCTGGTGGAGGCATCAATTCAAAGTCAAGCTAGGAGAATGGGAGTGTAGTCTACTTACTCAAGCAGTTTACAAAAGAAGTAAGATGTTAATGGATTTATTATTATTATTATTATTATTATTATTATTATTATTATTATTTTAGAGAGAGAATGAGTCGGGGGCCGGGAAGAGCAGAGGGAGAGAGAGACAGTCTTAAGCAGGATCCACGCTAAGGCATGGACCCTCCGCGGGGCTTGATCCCATGACCCTGGGATCATGACCTGAGCCAAAATCAAGAGTCAGATGCTCAACCAACTGAGCCACCCAGATGCCCCAAGATGTTGATGTTTTGATGACGCCAAAGACCGTTTTTGCTTGTTTTTTAAGTGGAGAGCTTGAGTATGACTTTATATTAAGGGGAAGGAAGATACTAGTTGATACAGCAAATCCTGAAAGGATAATTGGATAAAATGGTATGGGAAGCAGACCATAGTCTCAAAGGCAGAAAAGTGATGGAGGTCATTCTCCTTTTGAGAAAAGAGAGAAGACCGTGAGCATGAGGATAAGTTTGTAGCTGGAAAGGAGAGAGCTTGAGGGAGCTCATGCCAGCAAACCTCTGTTCCCAGGGAAGCAATAGGCAAAGCTATTTTCTTTGAGTGAGAGCTGACAAGACCAGAAGAACTTGAAAGTGGTCACGGTTTGAAAAAGATCTCTGGGAACAGGAACACTGGAGAAAGCCCAATGACCTGTCAAACAGAAATGGCCTCAGTTTCCTCTTCTTGCTCATTTCTTAGATGTTGTACATTTCCCAATTGTAATTTGTCACCGCATTCTTAATGCCCCACCTTGTGGCCTGGCAGAAGGAAGGATCTTTCTTTTCCTTGAGAGGCTCACCAGGCTCTGGCACAGGTTTGACATCAAACTCAGGTCAGCAGAATGGATAGCAGAGATGCTGTTCACCCAGTTCATTTCACTCTGGACAGGCCCCTCGAGAAGAGAATGAAGAGTGTTGTTTGTGGGCTTAGAAAGTTGTAGCCAAAGCGTAAATGAATTAATTTCGAGAATCCAAATATCCGGGAATGATTGTAATAATGCTCGACTGTTAGAACCTACATTTATCCTGCAGATCAGTTTTCTGGTATTTGCATGGGCCTGAAATGAATTAGGTAAATGCATTTTCCAGATCTTCCCATTATTCTAAAGCATATAATGGCATTTCAATTTATATAGTCTAGACTTGTTATCTCATACTGCTATTAAGCCATCAAACTCACAGAATTTCCCAGGCCACAGATTTCCCTTTTGGCTATTTTCACTCATCAGTTCTGTCCCACCACAGTGCACATTACTCATATAGATTGGAGACCTAAGAAGAGAGTGAAGTTAATATTCTTGGATGACTGTGCAAATATGAAAAGAATCCTGTTCCACTAATTCATTCCTTTCAAATAATCCAGGTTACCACTTGTAGATGCCCCAAATAGCTGAGGTCTTTGACCAGTGATAGTTTAAATTTTGGAAACTTGCTCTTTCAGCCCTGTTATAGGCAAAGAATTCTGGAAGACCAAATAATTCAGCTAGAAAAGGAAGTTCTCCAAAGGGATAAGCTGCTTAAAACCCACCTTACTTCCAATCATTAACAGTTGTCTCCCAGCTTTAAAGTTCATGAAGGTGGGGCACCTGGGTGTCTCAGTCGGTCACACCTCTGACTCTTGGTCTTGGCTCAGGTCGTATCTCATGGTTCATGGGTTCGAGTCCCATGGCAGGCTCTACACTGACAGTGAACAGCCTGTGTGGGATTCTCTCTCTCTTTCTCTCTCTGCCTCTCCCCTATGCACGTGTGCGTGCTCGCGCTCTCTCTCTCTCTCTCTCTCTCTCTCTCTCTCTCTCTCTCTCTCTCTTAAATAAATAAATAAACTTAAAAAAAAACTAAAGTCAGGGCACGAATCAAAAAGTGAAAGGACTTGGGAAGGGGCTAGAGTCATAATGATGGAGTAGACAGGATATATGTTTTGTCTTCATATCTTGGAATTCTGGAGTTTGCAAGAATGAATCATTGTTCCTGGTGACATTCCTTTTTAACAGGCAATCAAAATAACTACTCAGTAACTATCTGCACATGAGCAGTACCAAGAGTGAAAACAAGTCAGTTTGCTCATTGAAATTATTATTTTCATTTTTATCTAATGAACTCTTTTTTCCTTAATTCTAAATAAGTTTCTATCTCAATTATTTATTCTAGGTTAGAAAACATTTTTATGTAGAACGAGAGGGTGGTGAATATCTCTTCTCATTGCAGACTCACTGTTTTCAAATTATGACATCAATGAAACTATCTACACCAATAGTATAAAAATCCCAAATGCCAATATTTACTTTATTCTGTGTATTGTGCCTCTAATCCAGTATCAATGATTATATTCAGAATGTTGCTCTCTAAAATATCTTTACGACAATTCCTTTGTAATGGAAAGAGAGCTATAAACTTCAAGTAGAGTAATAATATTTTTTAAATAGAAGATGCCCCAGTCCATCCTTTCATTAAAAAATACACAATGCATTATATCATTTTTCTTATATCAAATTTAAAGTATACAAAAGTAGAAAGCTAATAGTGAAAGTTTTCCCGCATCTTTCCTCAAGCGTATTTCCTGTGCGGAGGAAATTACTGCATTAGCCTGTGTTTCTTTCTAGAACATTCTTAGTGTGTTAGTTTTCTTTGGTTTGGTAATAGTACAAAGACTCTTTGGTTGTTCTCTGCACCCAGAATTTACAGAAAGTACAAGAAATTGACTATTTGTATGAGCCACTGAAAGATGTGAAGACTAGATTGAGTTTCTGATAACTGGTAAATAATCTGAAGCTTTAACGTTTTATGACACAGCCTTATCAGCATCAGTTTCATGCTGCACGTATTTTGTACTTTTGTTGTTACCTATGTCCTCGTGCCACATGAATGAATAAACATGTCCAATGCACTCTTGGAATTTACATTCTATATGAAGATTTCACATATGTTGTCTTCAAAATTCCAAATTAAACAGCTATTGAAATAGAATTTTCTAAAAATTTTCACTATTTTGTCAGGGAATTGACCATTCATATTTTTCAAGTGACAACAGGATTAAAATTTGTGAAACAGTGCCCTCTAATGGATAAATAAGTATTTGAGCTATTATACAAAAGGGAAAAGCATACCTGAAAGACACAATTAAATTGCTTTTCTCATGCTAGTATCTAACACGATGTAATCTACCTTAGGAGATTATTATAATAAGGCATAGTAGGATTTTGTGGGGACTGATAATATAACCTAAATGTTTTATTCAGGAGCTTGCACAGCCAACTTGTACACAGCAAAAAACATCTTTTGATTATGAGTCTTGTGGATGACTTCGTGGGAATCATATAGTAAAACTTGGTAAAAATACCAGACAGCCTCATAGTTATAGACAGCCCCGTACAAACGATGTCCTTTCAAATACTGCCAAGTATTTGTCAGAACTGAGAGTAAAAATGGCAAGTAACCCAATAACTGACTGGCCTAAAACAAGTATTTCTAGTAAAGGAGCAATACAACAGATTGCCTGTACTTCAAATACATTTCACAGTGATCCGAATTGAGTCTTCATGTTTGTACAAGTTAATTTTGTTCTTATCCCCTTTCTCTCCATTATTCTGAGGAATATTACTGTTATTTGTTGTTGGGTCCACCATGTATAGTGTCTGAAAAACATACTACCAGTGTAAGAAAGAAAGGGAAATATGTATAAAGAAGGGTGAAGAAAGGAAACGGCTGAGTGAGTGAGACAAACAAATGTTTGGACTTCAACATTTCACACTCCATGTCATACTCAACCCCCTAAATGACCCCTAAAGAGGAGTCTCTCTACTCCCATCCCCCTTACCCCTAATTTACAAATGAAACCATTTGTTCCTGGGCAAATTAAGTGAGAAAAGTTCAATTCACTCTTGTGATGTTCAGTTTAAGAAGGCACTTAATCTCTCCTCTTTGCTTCCTTGTCTTTACAAGTGGGATAGTGATATTCGCCCTCTACTTTCTCCTCAGTTAGGGTAGTTAAAGGAGCACTCTGCTTGCTTGGAATACTCAGCTGTGATCATGAGCTCTTTGAGGGCAGAGACTGAGAATCAGCCTTCTGCCCTTATCTTAAAGCAATGCTTAATATTTCATAGACGATTTAAATTTTATCGAGTGAACTGAAATCTGCCTTGGTATCTGTATTGGTTTGCAAGGGCTACCGTAACAAAGTATAAAAAGCTGGTGGCTGGGGGTACTTGGGTAGCTCAGTTGCTTAAGCGCCTGACTTTTGGTTTGGGCTCAGGTAATGATCTCACAGTTTGTGAGATAGAGCCCTGCATCAGGCTCTGAGCTGTCAGCACTGGGTGGCTGAAACAACAGAATTGTGTTGTGTCAGTTCTGGAGGCTAGAAGTGCAAAACCAAGATGTAAGAGAAGAATCTGTTCCAGGATGTCTCCTTGACTTGTAGATGGCCATTTTCTCCCTGCATCTCTTACAGTATTTTCCTTCTATTCATGCCTGTTTGTGTGTCCAGATTTCCCCCTTCTCATGAGACATAGGTCATACTGGAGTTGGGACCCACCCTACTCCAGCATGACCTCATCTTAACCAATTATACCAGCAATAACCCTGTTTCCAAATAAGGTCACATTCGGAGGTTTTGGGGATTAGGACTTTGATGCATGAATTTTTAGAGGACACAATTCAACCCGTAACAGTCTCCCTTTAAGGACAAATTAGTTATCAGCAAGACACCCAAACTCTGAATAGGATCTGGTCTGAAATGCAATGCTATATATTTCTGGTAAGGTCTAAACTTCAGAAAGAAAGAATCTTAGTGCTAGAATCTTAGTGCTCATGTGCTCCTTCCCCCTCTCCATCTGCTTATTGCCCTTTCTTTCTGTCATTCTTGTTACCATTCCTTTCTCTCTCCTCAATTCCCTTTTAATAGACTACCCCCAGCAAATAGAAGGAATGCCCACCTGCAGGCTAGAACGAACTCTGGCTTTCAGAGCATTTTTTGGTGTCAGCGAGCGTCTGGCTTAAAACAATTTATTTCTTCTGCTTGGCTGTGGATCACATATAAAAGTCTTTTAATAGCACCTAATAGTAGCTTAGTAGAGATACATCCACTATTAAAAACTATGCAAAATAGATTTTAAAAAAGGATCATATGTGTAAAAAAAATCCTAGGTAAAAATGCTCATCTCCCCACCCTACCCCCATCACATCCTAAGTTGATAGTCTCTAGAAGCTGAAGCAAAAGAAAAGAATGCAGCATTTCTTTTGCTTTGGATCACATCTACCTCTTTGTTCAGGACGTAGACTTTGACCCTGAGCCATCTATTATGTGTTTTTGTTCCTGACCTTGGTTATACATTTCAGATGTGAAATTTTTCACAGATGGCTCAGTGACGGTCTTTTGTTCCTTACCTTGGAAAAAATTATTTTGTGTCTGTGCATGAATGTCTAATAAGAGAAATAATATCTGTATACTAAGAGAGATGGACTAGTGCCCTGCAAATCTACTGAGGATATTCTAATAGTAGGCCTGATCCAAAATATTTGATCAATGAGACCATAATATTTAGATTTTTTGCAGCCTGTTTCATGCAGCATCCAAGTCAAGATTATGAACATTTTCAAACTTTTTATAAAATTGAATGCAATGAATAAAAACTCAGCTTCATAAGTATGTATCTTAATGGAGGTTAATGAGTTCCTAGTGATTAGGATGTTGGCTTAACATATATAAACTGTTTGATCAGACACTCTAGGTAACATTTTTAAGTGGTGTAATGGTTTTCTTTTGTGCGTGTATGTGTCCGGCTTAGGAAAGCTTTATCCTTTCCTTTCTTGTGTTCAGCATTTTTACCTTCTCTATTCATTAAATCTTACCCCAATAGGAAGATCTGAAACTCATTTATATATATTCAAATGTGTTTGATAATAGTTTAGTGTTACACCTTCCAAGGAGAATTATAATTATTATGATTATTATTGTTATCGTCATTATTATTTGTTTTTTAATTTTTTTAATGTTTATTTTATTTTTTGAGAGAGAAAGAGAACGAGTCGGGGAGGGGCAGAGAGAGGGAGACACAGAGTCCGAAGAAGGCTCTGGGCTGCGAGCTGTCAACAGAGCCCAACGCGGGGCTCAAACTCATGAACTATGAGGTTGTGACCAGAGCTGAAGTTGAATGCTTAACCGACTAAGCCACCCAGGCACCCCATATCATCATTATTGTTAAGAGGGGGAGGAGACATTGGTTCTTCAACATAAGGCAACTCAGATTCCTCAGTGGTATTTCGGCATATGTGATATATTCGAGGGAACGATTTTAAAAGAGGACAGCAGAAATAATCTTACCCATCCTTGAAGACCCTCTGTTTAGGTAAGAGCCATCTCTATCACCTAAGGTAGGATTTTCAATGGAAACTTTGTGACTCTTAGATTTTTATGAAGTTAATATAGTAGGATGCAACTGGAATTTTTTTTAATGAAATAGAACAGAATGTGTTGAGAAGAATACAATAGAAAGGACCCATCTCATGTATGTATGTACCTGTCATGAAAACAAATGCATAATTAAAAACACTTACTCTTTGTTAAATACTGAGACTCTCTATAAAGTATATATTTTACTGGGGCTTATGCTGGGAGACATTTGAAATGCGCTGCCGTCGGCAGAAGATACAGTTGAGAGAATATAACAGTGGGCATCCCTAACCACTACCTTAGGACTCCATCCTTGGACTGTTAGACATGTGTGTTTAGGATGTCAACACTACTGTCCATCTGAAAAGAAAATTTTCCACATTTCTAATACCATGATTCAACAAATATTTACTGGGTGCTCACTGGGTCTAGTCACTACTCAATACAAGAGAAATAAGGCATTTGTGACAGGGTCTTGGCCCTTGAGAAATTCACATTCTGGGAAAACAGACCAAAGAAACAACCACAATGCCACGTGGCAGTGAGAGATGATCACGGAGGACTCTAAGAGCTTCTAACACAAACCAAGAAGGCTTCCTGAAGGTGGTGATCCCTGACGTTAATCTAAGTGGACAAATAGAATTAACCAGCTTGGTCAGAGTCGAGTCAGAGAAGTGAAACTCATTCCAGTGTAGCTGAAGGGAAGAAATTGAACAGACAGAATAGCTTCAAAGGTACTGGAAGAATTGATAGAACAAATGGCAAAAGCTGAAGCGATTCAGAGGTTAGCACCTGCAGGGAAACTCTCTCGCTCCTAGGGCCAGGGCAATAAAGAAAAATGGTGGTGCCGGTCAGGGGCAGGGCAGCTGAGGTTGCCAGGTGGAGACAGAAATATCACAGAGTCTGCTTACTGGGGACTGGAACCATGGAGGACACACAGCCCTGTCAGGGAATCTGCCTGTAGCAGAAAGGAGGGGCTGGGGTAGAACGGTGTGCGTGTAGGGAGGGGTGGAATACCCTGATTTTTACCTTCCTCCTATACACCAGTTTCCCATTACTGGCTCCCACTGCCCAGGCATGGGAGCCTAAGAATATGCTTTGCTGAGGTGAGCTCCCTGTGATACAGAACAGAGAAGAGAAAAGGCAGGAAATGGATGACAGAGCCAGTGGGCAAATACCAAGCCAAAGAACAGGATGTTGCAGGGCCGGAGAAAAAAGACAAGTCTCGAGGAGCCGTAAACTGCTCAGTGTGGCTGGGCTGCAGGTGGACATTGGAAACTGGTTACAGTTTCCAAAGGTAAGCAGTTTTAGGTCATGAATGACCCTGTGATCATCCTGAGAAGTTTGCTTTTTTTTTTTTGTTTTGTCAGGATGATGCAAGCCATTGAAGATTCTGGTATACTTGTATGCCTATGTGTATACATGCAAAAGATTTGTTAAAATCAAAGCAGGGTGCCTGGGTGGCTCAATCGGTTGAGTATCTGACTTCGGCTCGGGTCATTATCTTGCAGTTGACAAGTTCGAGCCCCGCGTTGGGCTCTGTGCTGACAACTCAGAGCCTGGAGCTTGCTTCAGATTCTGTGTCTCCTTCTCTCTTTGCCCCTCCCCAGCTCATGCTCTGTCTCTCTCTGTCTCAAAAATAAATAAACATTAAAAAAAATTTTTTTTAAATCAAAGTAAAACAGGTACACAGTAAAGACAAAAAAAGAAAAAAAAGTCCAAGAGGAAAGGGCTTATTCTTCCACCCTCTCTCCTCCATTCCTCCTTCAAAAAGAAATCACTCATAGCCTCTTCTGTTTTAGTTCTTGTAGCTTCACTGGCAAGTGTAAATATGATGCTTATTCCATTCTGCTATTTTCTTGATTTTTAAAACCTTCAACAGCACATTTTGACCACTCCTATAGAAGGTAAAGGCTTAGTTCATTTAAAAGCTACACCCTGTTTGTCTCTTCTCCTAATTTTTAAGTACATGCGATGTTTTTAGCGCTTGCATTTTTATTTTTCCCTTCAAAGATGTAAATGGTCTTTCTTTTTGTTCCAGCAACACTTAACAGTATCTTTTTATGCTCCCTCATCTTCGGAAGTACGAATGTGAATGTTTCTATATTCCTTTTAGCTGCTCATTACTTGCTTCTGTCTCCCAGCTTGTGGCAGGTTTAAATTCACTCTCTAGTCTGGCAAGTAATCACATATTCCTTAGCTGACTTGTGAGAAATGGAATCTGCATGTATACTAGAAAGTGGTGAAATCATTCAAGCCTTTCTGACGGTACGGTCCACTTTCTTCATGCCTGTTCTCCATCCCATGCCAGAGTGTGAATTATTCCTAGATGCAGCACTGTGTTGGACACACAAGTGATGTGATTACAAACTATATCCTCACTAACGGAATGTCTGTAGTATTATTTTCTAGAATTAGGTGGTCACATAGGCAAAATTATTTTAATTAGCATTGAAATAATACAAGTTGTTTTCCCAGACAGCTAACTTAAGGGGAAAGTTATTTTAAATCTGAGTTCACATCTAAATGACAAAAACAAAAAAACCCTAAAACTAATCCGCCTTTGGGAAAATAAACAGAATCCTTTACAAAAGAGAAAGGAGGACCATCAGTGTGGTTATACCTTTCTGTATGTAATTAATGGGCTTTAAAAACTTGCATGCAAATCACATGTGTGTAAACAGAATTTCATTTCAGGATCATTAAGAGACCTCAGTATTCAAAATAATTCCGTAATGAATCATTTATAAAGCACAGAATTCTTTTATGGTGCAAATAATCATCTTTAGTTTATTTTTCAGTCAATTCGAATTTTCACATACTGAGTTTGCTTAACTCATGACACAGCTGTGTTTATGGAGAAAACTGAACTCTTGTAGATGAGTAACGTTATCATCATTCATTTTCTCCAGACTATGGAGGATACGCAAAGATGACAGCTATGATCCTTAAGCCTTGCCAAGAGCTTACCAGAGTGATCTTTTGTAAACATGCTATGGATAGTTTCCCTAAGATACACTCACTTTTAATTCCTTCAAAAAACTTTAGATGGAGACTGAACCAGGAAGGAAAGATAGATAAGACCATGCTGTCCACCTACATCTGTCCTCTGTCCTCCTTGCTGCCTCCATACAGCATCACTTAGAAGCTTAAGGGAGAGGCTATTCATTATATCTAAGAGTCACCCAAATATGAAGTGGCCTCTTTCCACAGCCACTTCAGTAGTTAATGCCAGTATGGCCCTTGGTCATTTCACTGGGTCTTCTGTCTTAACATAGGGTGACTCTTGATGGCACAGGTTTAAAATCTTGAGCTTACTAAACACAGATTTATCTGGTTTGCTGAAAGTAGACCATAAAGTTGGACAACTTGCAGTTTCTGATGACAGCCTAGAAAAAACATTCCCATAGGAAAAGAATTCCCAGTAATACCATTTCTGTGAATTGTGTCTAAGAGACATTAATCCAGTAAAAGAATAAAATGTTGTTATTTTTGTAACAGAATAAAGATTAAAGAATCAAAGGAGCCAATGGGAAGGGAAGGCAAAATAATCTATCTCATGAGGTAGTAGCCAGCCATTATAAAGATAATTATGATGACTACAGAGCACAAGGAAAATGGTTACTACAGGCACACATATATTAATTATAGTAGTTTAATGAGAGGAACATTTATAGACAACTACCAGAAAGAACACAAGCGGTTTTGTTAGGGAGAAATAATTGTAAATAACATTTCTATGATTTCCAAGTATTTTTAATACCATGAGATCATGACCTGAGCTGAAACCAAGTGTCGAATGCTTTACCGACGGAGCCACCCAAGCACCCCTATTCTTATAGTATGTTTTTTAAAAAGGGGGAAAAGCAAAAGGAAAGGAACTACTTCTGAATACTGAGAAGTAAATGAATTCAGCTTGTGGGCTTTCCAACCCATATTTATAATTATAAATATATTTAGGTAAGTAAAGAGTTTTCTCATGGATGAATTCCTGCTACACAATCTTATAGAAAGCTGGGGGAGAAAAACAGAAGGAAGATCTTAGGAAACAGAGGATGATCCATCAGATGAATGAATGTCCTAGAATGGCAAGAAGGAATAGGGGAGAGTAAGAGAGAAAAAGAGAGGCAGGAATTACTGTTTATGAAGTGCCTACTATTTGCTAGGTCCTTTTAACATACACGTGAAACACAGTACCAGCTACAAAGGAGATGCTCAGTGAACAATTATTTTCATTAGTTGTATCATTTCTGCTTTTATTACCACTCCATGAGGCAGGTATTTGTAAACTCTATAATCTCCTCTGCAAATTCAAGGTAAAAATGCATTCACATCTCCTTATTTTTCTTACATAGCTTATTATTAAGAAGACCTCCATTTACACAACTCACCCCCCAAGATCTCCCCTTCTCTTGAATGACCCTTCACCACAGGGGCAAGTGGGGGCATTCCCTGAATGACATGATTTCTATGTAAAGCAGTGTTTCGTTTTGCTTTGTTTTTGTACAACTGAATAAAAATTATAGATGCATGTCTCCCTATATTCCCATGCATACCCGCATTTGGAAAAATAGTGCATTTTATTTCAGGAGATGTGCCTTGGCCTCCAAGCTAAGAATGAATACCTGATCTGGGAAGAATGACAACAGTTATACAGCTGGTACCCTGTGGGTGGTGGGCTCCAATAACGTAGGTGCCAACTGCACTCACATTGCAAAATTTCCCTTTTCTCCTAACCCTCTGTAACCCTCCTAACCTTCCTCCAAGGAAGGACGCTGAAAAGGTCCAAAAACACAGAGAGCACAGTGAGTGGGAAGAATCCTCAGTGAAGAGAAAGGGCTACCCCAACTGGGGCAGACGTGAAGATTTGACTTTACATCAAATACAGAGCTTTGATAACTCCATCTGGAGCTTTATACCTTAATATCTAAACTCAAGCTTGTTTGGCACTTAAACTGACCAGCCACTTTTTTAAAATGGGGTCTATTCAGAAAGAGAAATATTATCCAGGGAAATATTACCCCACTAAATAAATTCTATAACAATGAAAGATAATAAATTTTTGTTTTGATATACTTGTATTAATCATGTACATTTTGAATATGTATGTATGAATACATATACTGTATATATCTACATCTTTGTACACATAGTAGAATACATATGCAAGTATGTATGTATGCATGTTATATACATGATGAAACACTGGGTGACAGAATTATTCTAGTTTCTGAACATACATTATTTACAATAATCTAATGAGATTATTGTCTGTGTTGACCATATTATTGTCTATATTGACTAATACATTATTGACTATATTGTTTCCAGTTTGCAAATTAGCAAACTGAATCACAGAGAAATAAAGCTGCTTATCTAAGATCACATAGCTCGTAAGTCATATTTTAAACATGAGCCATCCAAATTCACAGCTGGTTTCCTTAAGCTCTAGAAGCTTACTAGCTTGAATTAATCTTCTTCATTCTTGAGATGTCTGCCCCGCTTTTGGAAAGTTGATCAGTGCCACTGCTTACACCACAAAGCCATCTTCCACAAAGAAGGCAGAGTGGACAGAATGAGGACCCTCACAGAATTGCTCCCCAGGCACTTTGTGTGAGACCATTACCCAAGTCATGCCCTGAGGCCACGCTGTGTCTTCACAGAAGAACACATTAGATCCAAATGGAATGATAGTCTTTTGGCCATTGTCCATTTATAGGACAAGCAATGTGAGCATTTTATGGCTGCCCAGAACACTGGCAGAAATTTAGCTAAGCAGATAGTGAGTGCTGTGCTTAGACATTTATAGCCAGTTTGAATATTTACCTTATCCAGATAGAAATATCATGATGAAAATCACACTTCTTGAATCCCATGCAGTATGAACATTCTGAAAGTTTAGGCTATTCTAAGATTTTGAATTTCTTAGTCAACTTTGGAGGAAATGATTTCATATATGTTATGTGCTTATAAGTGCAAAAACCAAGCACTTCTCTTTGGAATATCAGGATAGGATAATTATCTCATATTTTTCAAGACTTCGGTCAAAATTCCTAATGAGTAGGCAAAACCTCCTACCATATCTTGTGTTTTTTCTTGGCTGTGCTGTGATCTCCATGAAAGCAAGGACGCAGTCAGTCTGATTTCCTTCTGTATCCTGAGTGTCTAAGAGAGTACCTAGCATAAAGTAGGACTCAATAAACACATTTGAATGAATAAATAAAGGAATTAGAATAAAAGTTGCTGTGCTGTGATAGTTCATCTTAAGTATAAACTTGGCTACCCTGCAGTGTCCAGATATTTGGTCAAACACCAGTCTGGATGTTGCTGTCAAGATATAGATAGATAGATAGATAGATAGATAGATAGATAGATAGATAGATAGATAGACATAAATAGATAGATATATATTTTTTAATTTAGAGAGAGAGCATACATGTGCCTATGTGTGAGTGGGGGAGGGGCAGAGGGAGAGAGAGAAGAGAGTGAGAGAGAGAGAGAGAGAGAGAGAGAGAGAGAGAGAGAGAGAATCCCAAGCAGACTCCATGCTCAACATGGAGCCCAAAATGGGGCTTGATTCCATGACCCCAGGATCATGACATGAGCCAAAACCAAGAGTCTGACACTCAACTGACTAGCCCCCCAGATGTCCCAGGAAGATATTTTTTCAAGGTGATTAAGATTTAAATCAGTAGACTGAGTCAAGCAGATTACCCTGTGTAATGTGAATGAGTCTCATTAACCAAGTAAAGGTCTTCAGAGAAAAGGATGAGGCCTCCCAAGGAAGAAGGAATTCTGCCTCCAGACTGCCTTCCACTCAAGATTGGAGCAACTCTTCCCTGGGTGTCTAGCCTGCCAGCCTGATTTGCAAATTTTGAACTTGCAAGCCCTCAGCAATCACATAAGCCAAATAAATCTGTGTGTGTGTGTGTATGTGTTTGTGTGTATGTGTGTCTCCCTCACACACCCATGTCCATGCACTGTTGGTTCTGTTTCTCTGGAGAATCCTGCCTAATACCTGTGCTTTTATTTTTATTCATTTTCAGGCCACAACACAATATTTAAGAGTCTACCTAATGTTATACAAAAGGATTGTTTTTGGATTTACTCTAGATATAACTACAGCATATTCAGTTCAGCTGGAGATTTTCACATGGAATCAGAATCCAGGCTCTCTGTTCATCATGTTGTCTGCTTTCTTACCCAAGACCTCATAAACACTAACTTCCTGGGTTGTGAAAGGAGATTTTAAATGAGCCTTCTTACCTCTTGTGAGATTGTCCTGGCAGCCAAGGCACCAACTTGGGGTTCCAGATTGCAGATCCAATCTGTTCCATGTGAATGATACTTTGGCTGCATTGCACTGTCTCAAGCCAATCTTTCAATCATTTTATTTTCTAATCCAGTTTGTTTGGCCGTACCTGGCTAATTTACCTTCTAATTTCCATATCAGCAGCCAATTATGTGGATTGCTCCACTTCAGCCAAAAGGTTTAAGTCAATTTATAGCTTTAAAGGTACCAAAGCCAAAAATCAAATCACAACTGAGGCTTATGGTTAAATTTCAACATTTGAAGGGTTGTTAAAAAAAAAAAAAAAAGCACAGAGCCCTTTTGACAGATGGAAACAAGGCAATGACTAAAAACAGAGCAGAGAGTGTGTTGATGATTTTTTTTCTAAAAAAAGCCAAATTGTCTAAGAAATGCTTCTAAATTGAGTGCTTTAAATAGAAAACAATCCATCAACCCAATCGAGGGATTGCAGATATTGCCAACTTCTTGTCATTTTACCAGCTGAGAACCAACAGATTAAATAAGAAGACCATATAAATATTGTAGCTTCATGCGTATTAAAAATAGACTTGAGAAATGACCATAAACATGATTTTGAGCTTAGATTGGATGAGACGCTGGACAAATGATAGAGATGCTGTGAGTTGCAGAGCACGTGTTTGGGTTTGTTGGGAAGTAATGGTGCTGGATGAACTAACTGTAGGGAACAATGAAATGGAAGGAAGAATTGAGAGAACAGGGGATCAGAGTTTTGAGTTTATCAGCAGGCGGCTGGCAAAGTGATTAAAATGATGAAGCATTGTACATCTCCACATACAGGAATCTGATTGGCTATACCATGCATTTTAACATTTATTGGAACTTTATATTTCTAATTTTGATTACAAAATTTGATTTCTAATACAAACTTCTAATTGCTCCCTGCTACAACTTATTTCCCGAAACAGTTAATATGGAGCTTCCCCTCCATATTCACACACTCTGCCCAAGTAAGCCAGTTATAAAGGTGTTGCTACAAGCAACAGGCTTACAACAAACAAGTCAGTGATAACTGTCCCTTCCTGGAAAATTAATGTGTCTATATTCTGGTCAACATTTTATGTGATATCTCTTCCAGGTTCTTTGTTGTAGGTGGGATGGTCTTCTATCGGTGACAAAGTACAAGTAGGTCGCTTTCTTCCCAAACAGGCTTAATGTAGGCACAAAAATTTTTATATGTTCTTCCTTTGTTTGGGGTATTTACCCCCTAGACTACGCTAGAATTAGTCAGGCTGTGATACTCAAAGCCTAGAACCCCACAGAGATGTCACTGGGCCTCCTGGTAAGGGTAAAGAGGAAGAGTGAGCTTGGCCCTTGAGTCTCCACCTCCCATTTCAACCAGTGAGGTTGGCTTTAAGCCTGTTACACTTTGGTGACCAATGTAACTGTTTGTTGGAAGAAGGGTTCTACTGATGTCAAGAAAAAATTTTTTTGAAAACATGCCGTAGGTTATTTCTTCTCAGTTTCTGACCTGCACCCTCGAAGTGGGGAACAATGTGAAGTTCTGCATTCAAACTCAGAAACGATTTTGTTTGTGCTAAAAATCACAAATCTATCCTAATATTTGTGCGATATTTGTGCATAATGACATTGAATTTGAACGCTCCACAAATAAGAGTATTCTCTAATTTGCGTCTTTGGAGCTAAATGAAACTATATTCATTTCTGCTTCACTCTTCATCTGTCAGGTGTTAGAAACTTGCAGATTTATTCAGAAGCAGATTCATGGAGCACCTGACTTGTGTTAGTATGAAAAATAAGTATTCTAATATGAGTTCTCTTTCTGCATACTCTCCAATGTCCTTATCAGGAAATGAGCATCACGCAACATGGCAAAGTGGGAGTGAAAGAAAAAAAATCCCCCAAGATATTTGATGTGGAATATGATCCCAATACGTTTTTACCACTCTCTTGAAGGTGGTAAAGCAAAACAAAACAACTTTACTTCTATGGTGGACAGAATAATCAGCCCCCAAGTTATGAATTTCTGAAACGTCTGAATATATTGGCAGAGATTAAAAGGCAGAGAGATGTGATTTAGTTCAGAATCCTGAGATGGGGAGATTATCCTGAGTTATCTGGGTGGCCCTCATGTAATTACAAGAGTCTTTGTAAACAGAAAGCAGGGAGGGCAAAGTGAGAAGGAAATTTGTAGACAATATATTGCCGATTTTGAAAATGAAAAAAGGGGCCATGATCCAAGTACCGCCAACAGCCTCCACAAACAGGAAAGACAAGGAAATAGATTCTTCCCTTGAGTCTCCAGAAAGGAATGGAGCCCTGCTGACACCTTCATTTAGCCCAGAGAGATTTATTGTGGATTTCTGATCTCCAGAATTGTAAGATAAATCAGAGTTGTTTTAAACCATTCAATTTCTGCTGATTTGTTACAATGGAAACTAATAAAATACCCATTAGAATTGCACAAATCAGACAGGTAGGCAAGTATTGGCAAAAATGTGAAAGGATGGGAAGTTTGTATGCTACATGTGAAAGCATAACCTGGTATACTCATTCTAGAAAGCAATTCAGGGGTACTTAATAAAATGAAATATGCATTTGTTCTATGGCCCAGAGAACCTGCTGCTGGATACATATCCCAGAGAGATATTTTTGTATAGTTCCATAAAAATAGTCATGTTCAGGGTGTCTGGATGGCTCAGTAGGTTGAGTATAGGACTCTTGATTTTGGCTCAGGTCATGATCCCAGGGTCATGTGATCGAGCCCCATGTCGGGCTCGATGCTGACCACAGAGCCTGCCTAAGATTCTCTCTCTGCGCCTTTCCCCTGCTCATGCTCTCACTTACTCTCTCTCTCTCTCTAATAATTAAGTTAAAAAAAAGAGAAAGAGGGGCGCCTGGGTGGCTCAGTTGGTTAAGCGTCCGACTTCGGCTCAGGTCATGATCTCACAGCTTGTGAGTTCAAGCCCCGCGTCGGGCTCTGTGCTGACAGCTTAGAGCCTGGAGCCTGTTTCAGATTCTGTGTCTCCCTCTCTCTCTCTGACCCTCCCCCCGTTCATGCTCTGTCTCTCTCTGTCTCAAAAAGTAAATAAACGTTAAAAAAAATTAAAAAGAAAAGAGAAAGAAATAGTCACGTTCAGGGATGTTTATATAGCATAGTAGGAAAGGAAAGGAAATATAGGTTTTATCTCTAAGATAAGGGATAAGTACACAGGTGAAACACTAGGCATTAGTAACAGTAAGCCAAATATATATAACGATATGGTTAGATCATCCAATAAAATGTTAAATGAAAAAGATTTATTTCTCAGTACTACTTATATAACACAAAAACCAGAGTTAACTTATTTATTCCATTGTTGATTTATATTAGTATGGACTCCTGGATATTTATTTTACTTTGTGGGCTGTAATGCAATACTGTTATTTATTCTCTTGCTCAAATTGTTGCATTTTTGGCCATTGAGAGCTCTTTCATGTTGGCTCCTGTACCACATTTCTTTTAACCCAATTAAATTGCTTACATCTTTACCATAATTTTTTAAGAATATTTACTTGAAATTTGGTCATATACTAAAGAAGGAGGAGGAAGAAGAGGCAGCAAAGAAGCAAACAAAACATTTTAGCCTAGCATGTTTTTGAAGAAGTAACAATGTCATGAATTAATTATCAGTTGAAATTGGATACATAATCATAATAATAGTCCCCTTCCTCTTTTATTAAGTAGATCTCTAATACCTTGAAGACTCTTAACACATTAACATTTGATCTACAGGGCTGTATGCAGTATCAGATTTCCCCAGGTAAGACAGAAGAGGGCACCCTGTCATAATTCTTGGGACTTCTCATAGGCACTAGTGAGCCAACCCCTGGGGACTCCCAGAAGTAACTCAGTGTGTGTGTGTGTGTGTGTGTGTGTGTGTGTGTGCGCGCGCGCGTACGTATGCTTGCTTGCTACACATGTATGTGCAAACATCTAAGTATGGCTAAAATGAGAGGCAAATGTAGCTGAAAATTTCTAATCAGGAAGAAAACAACATTAAGCAAAATAAACGTATTGTTATTTACAAATGTTAGCAGTGTCTCGTATAGCTACTATATGTGGACTCCAAGCATAATGAATGGGCTATCCTAGAAGATACCTAACATTGAGTCTGGAAACACGGTTTTCTCACCCCTCCCACCCACCCTTGGTCACTTCCTCTTTTTAATGTATAACTGACCACTCCCTCCTCCCTGAGCACTCTTTTTCCTTGGTTTCTAGGACCCCACATCCCCCAGGTGTTGTTCCTACCTCTCTAGCCATTCATTCTCAGTTTCTTCTACTGGTCCCTTCCCATGACTCTAACCTCTAAAGGGTGAAGTCTTTCAGGACTCAGTCCATGTACGTTGTCTCTTCTCTGTCTACACTCCCTTCACTGCTGTTTTACCCCTCTCAGGGCTTGAAATTCCACCCATATACTGACAGTTCCCACATTTGTATGCCCAGCCTGGACAATTTCCCTGAGCTCTACATCTGTGTATCCTCAGATTGCCTACTCATTATCTTCTTTGGGGTATCTAAGAGGCATATGAAAATTAGCAAGTCCAGGGGTGCCTGGGTGGCTCAGTCAGTTAAGCATTCGACTTCAGCTCAGGTCATGATCTCACATTCTGTGAGTTCGAGCCCCGCGTCGGGCTCTGTGCTGACAGCTCAGAGTCTGGAGCCTGCTTTGGATTCTGTGTCTCCCTCTCTCTCTGACCCTCCCCCATTCATGCTCTGTCTCTCTCTGTCTCAAAAATAAATAAAAACATTAAAAAAAAAAAAAAGAAAATTAGCAGGTCCAAAACTAAACTGCTGTCTTCTCCCACCCCGCTATCTCCACCTCCCTCGAGGTCATTGTCAGGAAATGGCAAGGCCAGCTAGTCAGGCCAAAATTTTATTTTATTTTATTTTTTTATTTTTAATGTTTATTCATTTTTGAGGGGGGTGTGCTTGTGTGAGTACGAGTGAGGGAGGGGCAGAGAGAGAGGGAGACAGAATCCCAAGCTGTCAGGACAGAGCCTGACGTGGGGATCGAACTCATAAACCAGGAGATCATGACCTGAGCCGAAATCAAGAACCTGATGCTTAACTGACTTGAGCCACCCAGGCACCTCGAGTCAAAATGTTTTGAAATATTCTTGACTCTTCTATTTTCCCATATTTCAGAAACAATCCACTACCAAACCTTCTAAGTTATGCTTTCAAAATGTACCTTGAATCTTTTTATTTTTCATTTCCTTGCTGTCACTGCCTTATCTGAATTATTTTAACAGCCTCAGCCTTTAAACCTATGTCAGATCGTATCACTCCTCTACTCAAAACACACCAGCAGTTCCCAGAGTAAATGCCCATTCTTACGACAGCCTAAAGGCCCTCTGCACTGTGTTCGCTTCTTCCTTAACTCCTCTGATCTCATTTCCTGCTCCACTCCAGCCACACACACCTCGACTCTTTCTTGAATGCCCTGGGAACATTCATCGCTCAAGGCATTTGCGTTTGCCAGTTCCTCTGCTGGGATACTATTCCTGAGATGGGCTTATTTATTATGACTTCCGCCATAGTAAATTTGCAGCCGCTTTCCACACCAGGAACGAGCTCTCTCCTTTCCCTTCTTTATTTTTGTCCATAGCATCTATAAACGTTTTAGCATACTATATGTGTTACTGTTCTGTTTATTTTGTCTTCTCAAACTAAAAAGCAGGACCCGTGAAGTCAAGGATGTTTACTGTTATGTCTGTTGCACCCAGAACAGTGTCTGGCTCATTGTAAGGGTTCGGTACCTTGTTGATGATTGGATGAGCTGAAGGAAGGAACAAATGAATTTCTCTGGTACTTTGCCAGTCACAAATAGGGCAGATATCATTCCGCTCTTTTCAGAGCAGCTCAGTGTTTGTCGAGACTGAAATCTGTTAAAATGCCATTCCTCGGAAGGGATTTTCCTTTCCCTCTGTTGGGACTAGCCCACTGCCAAGGAAGAAAGCGTGTGCTCAACGACCATTGCAGTGACAAGACGGTGTCCAGAAGAAGGGCAGAAAGTGGCAGAAAGAGGAAGCGGAAAAGCACCGAAGAAACCCCTTCCTTGTTCTGGCTCTCTGTGCAGACAGCGAGCTTCGGAGCCTACTCTGACAGTCTGCGAGCTATTTCCAGCAGAGCTCTATGTCAGTTTACTAGCCAAGGGTAATCTGAATAAAAGGAATAAGGCGGGTTATTCAGTTTCTAATTGCTATTTGCACCACTTTTTCCTAATTGCATTTTCCATAGACAATTTGTGCCAACATGAACATTTCACTAATGATGCTGGCAAGACAGTTTGTCAAACACTGACACCTAGTGAATGTTACTATACAGACCTTGTTCTGGGCTCTGTTTCAGGTCCAAGAAATTCCACAGACATTCAATTTAAGAGGCAGTCAAATCTCATTCACCTACTTCTAGTATTAGACTTGGCAGAGTTTGACTCTGAAGTGGCGCTCCCACTCATTACTGGGCCCCCGAGCGTGAGTGAGGGTATGCCCTTGGAATGTTGGTGAAATTTTTAATCTAAGAAAAACAACCAGGACAGAAGAACTCCTGCAAAATAGCCCAGAGAGTCTCTGCAGTCAAATAAAAAGACTTCGTTTTTGTCAACTGCCTTGGTGTGTGTTCAGGGCCGCCCGCTGTTCCTTCTGTGATGGGGTAAAAAGGGCTGTCTCCGGTCCACAGGGGTCCCAGGTGGAGCTGCTGGGCTCGCTGTGAGATAAGAATGTCTTGAAATCTGGGGCGCCTGGGTGGCTCATTCGGTTGAGCGGCCGACTTCGGCTCAGGTCATGATCTCGTGGTCCGTGAGCTTGAGCCCTGCGTCGGGCTCTGTGCTGACAGCTCAGAGCCTGGAGCCTGTTTCAGATTCTGTGTCTCCCTCTCTCTCTGCCCCTCCCCCACTCACGCTCTGTCTCACTCTCTCTCAAAAATGAATAAACATTAAAACATTTTATTTTAGGGGCGCCTGGGTGGCTCAGTCGGTTGAGCATCCGACTTCGGCTCAGGTCATGATCTCACAGTTCGTGGGTTCAAGCCCGCGTCGGGCTCTGTGCTGACAGCTAGGAGCCTGGAGCCTGTTTCGGATTCTGTGTCTCCCTCTCTCTGACCCTTCCCCGTTCATGCTGTGTCTCTCTCTGTCTCAAAAATAAATAAACGTTAAAAAAAATTAAAAAAAAAAAAAAGAATGTCTTGAAATCTGAGAACGGGCCCCTCAGAGCCTCTCTGTGCCAACGGGTGGGGTATAACGCAGGGAGCTTGAGACCCGTAAGAAGACGGGCTTCTGTGAAGGGGATGGAAATCTGAGTGCAACCTGGAATCACACATTATAGGGAATAAATGAGAGCTCCGCTGAGAAGGGGCACTCCACGCATTTACTAAACATCTCTCCAAGTTAGTTTACAGCGCTAATGCAAAGAGAGACCACCAAGGCCCAGGGTTCTGAGGAGTAGTAAGTGAGTTGTGCAGGGAGAGAGCCGTTTGTTAAGTTAGCAGTGTCCTGCTCTCCCCCCCACCCCGCCTTGGAATCACTGAGCAGAAGGCTGGGCCGAAGCGTAAAGCCAGGTCTGTCTCTGAATTGAGCGGTGTGGTTCTGTCCCATCGCTGTGCCTCAGTTACAAGTGTGCTCTGAGGTGGAGAAAGCATGGAGCAGAAAGGGCGTGCAACCATCTCTGCCCCCCTTCCTTCCCCCCCCCCCCCACTCAGTGCTTGTGAGTCCTAAAATCCACATGGACACAGCTCAGAGAGTGGAGAATGATCTCAAGGTCCCAGCCCATAGCCCTGCTTACCTGGACAGAGCATGCTGCCCCACCTGCCTTTCTGAAGTCTAGAAGCAGTCCTCACTCAGATTAAGAGATGGGCTTTAAACCAGGTTCAGAACCCTGTTTTACCTTCTGTCAGCTACTTGGCCTCAGACAAGTCATTTAAGCTCTCTCTGCCTTGGTTACCCCATCTGTAAAATGGGGACAGAACAATTAACTCCTTAGGGTTGCTGCTGTGAGAATTTGATTCGTTTGTTTATTGATTTATATCTGTACACTCAATTATTGTATACATTCAATTAGTATATATAAAATCTGAGTTTATAATACTAATATGTTACTATAATATAGGGAAAATCCACATGGGGTTAATGTGTGGAATTTCTCTAGAGAAGACATGAATATCATCACTTGACTTGTTTGCTTATGTGGTTTTGTCCTGGTTTGGCAGATGATGTTACTGTGCAGGGCTTTGGAAAGTCTAGCTGTTTGAAGTTTCATCTTACTTGTGGATGTGTAGCAGCACCCCTATATGGATTTCTGAAAGGGGCTGACAATGTGGCTCATCCTCTACCTCACCCTCTCCTCTCCTTCCCCCCCTCCTCTCCCTTTCTTTCCTTCCTCCTCTTCCTCTTGCTTTTTCTCCCTCCTTCTCTCTCTCACTTTCCCTCCCCTCCACCTCCTGTCACCCTCCACCTTCACCCTCTGATGGAAAAAGCTGGAACTCTTACTTTCCTGGCACTCTCTTCATCCTCATCACCTTCCCCCTTTGTCCTGGCTGCCCCTTCTTTGTCCTGAAATTTCTCAGCATCTACAGGAAATAGCACGCACATGCATGTGTGTGTGAGTGTGTGTGTGTGTGTGTGTGTGTGTGCGCGCGCGCATATACACGTGAGTGTAAGCATTCTGTCATCTCTTTGTTGACATAAAACTAGAAATGCTTGCCAAAGTAGGGCCCTGCTTTCCTGGCCCAAGATTTGTCTCAGGTGCCAAGAAAGTCCACGTTGGCTCCCTGGGCTCCCCCACAGTTGCCCTAACAGCTAACCACAAGATGGGAAATTTGATCTTTGTTCAAATAAGGTAAAATCTGAGTTACCTAGAGAGACAAAAGCAAGCTCAGTGCTTTGGTCCCTTAGGTCTTTAGCGAAATGACACCCTTGTGCTTCTTCTGTTCCTGATTCATAGCTCACAGTGGACAGTTTTCATAGCACGCTGCACACATTATTATACGAAAATACCCAGTGACATTTTCTGTCCCAGAGGCCAAATCATCACTGTATTAATTGGCTAGTGGGGTTCCTCTAGATAGTGAACTATTGCCTAATTCTGAACCCTGGGCCATTTCCTCCAGCACTTTTTGTTATTATCAGGAAGTATTTCAGCCCTAACAAAAAATTAGAAAGACCCAGCACCTGTCAAAAGACATGACAAATACAGCTTCCCCTTTCCTTAATATCAACTGAAAAACTTACACAGGCTTTCGTTTACTTGTTATGTGCCTGCTTTTTGTCAACATTTAACCTTAAGTGCCATCATGTTTTGAGTATAGTTCTTGAATGGATAGGTATTGAATTTAGCTTAGTTACATTTATTTTTATTTCTATATCATACTTGTTTTCCGTATGTCCTGCTGTTTCTATACTTACTATTTTTCCTTGTAAAATTTTGTTTGAATTGGTAAAGATTCCCTTTGTCTTTTACTATCCTTTATTGGTTTAGAAGCAATAGTATTCTCTTTCTCTTTTTTATAGACATTCTTAAAGTTTAAGTTACTTGTAGATAATTAGAAAATGTAACAGTTACGCATTACTTTTACTGTGCCTGAACAAGAACTTAGAATAATTTAACTCTGAACATTTTCTCTATTAAAAGTTCGTTCCTGGGGCGCCTGGGTGGCGCAGTCGGTTGAGCGTCCGACTTCGGCTCAGGTCACCATCTCGTGGTCCGTGAGTTCGAGCCCCGCGTCGGGCTCTGGGCTGATGGCTCGGAGCCTGGAGCCTGTTTCCGATTCTGTGTCTCCCTCTCTCTCTGCCCCTCCCCCGTTCATGCTCTGTCTCTCTCTGTCCCAAAAATAAATAAAAAACGTTGAAAAAAATTTTTTTAAAAAAATAAAAGTTCGTTCCTGAAGCAATTTCTCTATTATTTTTCTTACAGCTGATACACTTACTGCTTCTGTAAAAATAACCACAAATTTACCAATTTCTCTGCTCATCATTACTTCTTTTGCCTCAGTTCTTCCTCTCTGGGAAAAATTGGAAATTGGAGTTTCTAAGTGAAAGCCTTTTGGTGAAAGATTTCCTCAGTATTGTTCTTTTGAGTATGTGGCAGTTTTATCCTGGTCCTTGAAAGCTGGTATTTTGGGGTGAGCTCTAAAAATCTTGACTGACAATTATTTACCTTAGCATTTCGAGGCTATTATTTTCCTTAGCTGTGCTTTCAAAATTTTTTTTTTTATTTTTGACTTTCGAGGCCAGCTGTCCTTTCTATCTAGTTGTTATTATAGCTATAAAAACACTCTGGTTTAATTACATAGTGTTTAGGTGTGGATCTGGTCTTACTTATTTTGCTTGCGATTTAGTGTGTGTCATGAATCTGAGGACCCAGGTCTCCCACTACTCTGGAAAATTCCCAGCCATTGTCTTTCAGTATTACCTTCCGTTTATTATCTGTATTTCTTCTTAAAGCTCTAATAAGAGGCATATTGGCCTTTCTCATTCTTTCCACCACATCTCTTAATTTCTTTTTGTGTGTTTTCCACTTATGATATACACTGCATTCCAGGCAATCACTTTAGAACTGTGGTTCAGCTCCCTAACGCAGTCCTTGCTGGTATCTGGTCTTATACATGAACAACTCCATTGGTGGCTTGTTTTTCATTTCAGTGACTTTTTGGTTTTCATTTTGTAGAAATTTTACTTAATTTTGATCCAGTCAACGTCATACATTTCTAAAGTGCCATGTCCCTTTATTTTATTTTTTATCATGTTTATTTCTCTAATCAGGGTAACATTTTAATGTTATTATTTACCGATGCTTACTCCCATAGTCTACTTTGGAGCGTGAATATGCTGTTTGTTATGCGTAATGACCTGGTGATGATAGTTGATATTCTCCCATGTGCTATAGCTTTGGACTTCGTGCTTATGTTGGAAAGGAGTGGTGAAGCTTTTTTTTAAAGAAAGGGTTTATGAGGACTGGATTGACAGTGCGTCTCTAAAGTTATTTACGTTATTCTGCCACGGGCATTAATAGGATGACCTGACTGCTTCATGCTAATATGCTAGCTTCCAGTGGCACCTGGGTGGTTGTCACTTAAGCGTCCGACTTTGGCTCAGGTCATGATCTCACGTTTCTTGGTTTTGAGCCCCATGTCCGGCTCTGTGCTGACATCTCGAACCTAGAGCCTGCTTCAGATTCTGTGTCTCCCTCTTTCTCTACCCCTCCCCCGCTCATGCTCTGTCTCTGTCTCTCCCTCAAAAATAAAATAAACAGTAAAAAAATTTTAATATGCTAGCTTCTGTATTCCAAGAACACACAGCAGTGTATATGTGATTAAAAATCTGCTTGAGGGCACACCTCTGGTTGCAAATTCTCACAGATCTTTCTACTCAATCTTTGTCCTTTCCACACCGGGCTAAAGGAAGATTTCTCTCCTCATCTCCATAAACTGGTAGGTTATTTTTCCCCTAGAGCATTCTTTGTGGAAGAAAGAAGGAATGCTTTTTAATGGCCCTGGCTTTATCTAGACACTTCATTCAGTGCTTTACTTTATACAATCTCAGCATTTGTCCCATTTGCCCTGGTGACAGTTAAAAACCTATACTCCTTCTGTAGTCTCCCCCCCTTGGCTTTCACTTTCTTTGTATTTCTTCCCCAGTCCTCAGATACGGACTTACAAGTATGTTTATTACATTTGCCCATTAGGATGGCCATTATGAAAAGAAAAAAATAAAAATAAAACAGAGAACAACAAGTGTTGGTGAGGTTGTGGTGAAATTGGAGCCCCTACCCATTGCTATGGTAGGAGCAATATGGTGCAGCCACTATGGGAAGCAGTATGGCAGTTCCTCAAAGAATATTGCCATATGATTCAGCAGTTCCACTTCTGGGTACCCACCTCACATAACTGACAGCAGGGACTTGAACAGGTATTTGTATACCAATGTTCACTGCAACATTATCCACAATAGCCAAAAGGTGGAAGCATCTCAAGTGGCCAGTGAGGGATGACTGGATGAACAAAATGTGTTATGGGGATGCACTGTAATATTTTCAACCTTGAAAAAGGAAAGACAGGGGCACCTGCCTGGGTGGCTCAGCGACTAAGTGACCAACTGTTCATCTTGGCTCAAGTCATGATCTCACGGTTCATGAGTTCAAGCCCCACATCGGGCTCTGTGCTGATAGCACAGAACCTGCTTAGGATTCTCTCTCTCCCTCTCTCTGCCCCTCTTACTCTGTGCTCTCTCTCTCTCTCTCCTTCAAAATAAATAAATAAAAATTTAAAAAAAAATGGAAAGACATTCTAACATATGTCATAACATGAATAAACCTTGAAGACATTATGCTAAGTGAGATATTCCATTCACACAAGAACAAATATTGAATGATTCCACTTGTGTAAGGTACCTAGAATAGTCACATTCATAGGGATAGAAAGCAGAATAGTGGTTGCCAGGGGTCGGCGGGAGGGTGAAACAAGATAGAAAATTTCAGTTTTGGAAGACACAGAAGTTCTAGAAATGGATAGTAACAGTGTTTTCACAACAATGTGAATATAATTAATGCCATTGAACCGTATACTCCAAAAATGGTTAAAATAGTAAATTTTATGTTAACCGCAATAAAAAAAACAGGTATATTTGTCACATTTTATCCAGAATCTGTAGGTATTTGTTTGTTTTTTATTTTAATTTAATATCAGAAAGTTTTCCAGGCTATCTGAACTCCAACTTGTCCCAAATAGGTATTCCTTAATAATGTTACCCTTCGGATCTTTAAGCTTTTATTCTGCTGTAATATATTGCTGAGACAAATTAGCAAAAGAGCCAAGAAAATAAAACCTGAGCCTTGATTATTATATAAAGAATTCTTATTTTATTTAGTCTTATTTGATTGCTAGTATCAAGGAGCAAGACTAAGTGTCAAGGACTAAGAATCAAATTGACATGAGACAGATTAACAGAAGAAAATTAAATTCAATAGCGTACGTATGGGGAATCCACACAGACATACAAATGCCAAAGGCAGTCAGGCAAAATGAGATATATGTGTCATTCTAAAGTAAGCAGGAGTAGGGGTCTGGGTCTTTGAAGGGGAGGAGTGCAATTCACAGGGCAATAAGAAAAAAAGAGTAGATGTTTGGTAATTAGATGTTTGTCTTGACGTACAGATGGATTACTCAGATAAAATTTATCCCTGGTGATAATCACTATTCTAGTTTAAAAAAAAATTTTTAGATTCTTCTGTGTAATTAAGGGAGAGGCAAAAAAAAAAAAAGTTTTTCGTAAGCCTGCAGGGTCTCAATTGCCTTCAGCTCAAAATAATCTTCATGCCAGAGTGGCACATCTTGGGGCAGCCTGTCCTTGGCTCCTATACTAGGCTGGTTGTATTGTATAAATGTAGCAAGAGTCTAGGGATCTCAGGGCTCCACATATGAGAAGGAAAGCAGAATGAGCTGGTGTCAGTGCATCCACAGGGTCCCTCCCACACAGCTTCTCTTCTCTCTGGCTTTTCCATTCTTTCTAATAATTATCCCATTGTATTCATCTCCTCTTGATATCTGTTCATTTTTTCTTGTTACAACCCATTTGAATCGATCAGGTCCTCCGTATCTTATAAAAATTCTTGATGTGGTATTTTGGCACCTGCCCTTCCTAGTAACTGCTGGCATTCTAGGCTTCCTATTTCCAGATTCGTGAGAGGAATCTGACTTGATGATGATTTTGAGTCTAGTCATCTGGGCTAGATACACTCATTTGCTAATTAGGAAAGCACGTGGAAGGTCCCCTTCTGCCATGGCAACGTGAGGAGTTCCATGGGCCTACTCCCCAGTGAAACTTGTGAAAATTATTGTTTAAAACCCCAGCCATTTAAATATTTTGGAAATGGTCCTAAGATTGTGCAGCAAAAAAAAAAAAAAACAAACAAACAAAAAACGAAAAACAAAACAAAACAAAAACCTCTTCAAGAAAGCCTGCTAAAACTTGGTAAGAATAGCATAAATATGTAGCACTTGAATCACAGTCTGCTCCCTCCATCACCCCAATCCCAGCTCAGCATGGTGGAAACTGCCCTCCAGATGGGTGCAGCCAAGAACAAGGTTTTTCTCTTCCTCCAGCTGCCAGTCTGAGGCTATGGTGTCTTCCCGAGAGGGACAAGATGTCAGTATTTCTCATTCTGCCCACAACAACATGTTGCAAATGCTAAGTTCTGATCAGGCAGTCAGGACTTGGGGACTCTCTTCTTCCATCCAGCCTCTTCTTGTGGGACAGCAGCTCTAGGATGGAGGCGGTGACTGCTGGAGCCCTGTCACTCTTGACTCACTCCTAAGACAAACGTCCCATGTCGTAAGTGGCAAGCTGAGACCTGAGCCTACTGTCCTCAACCCTGGCCTCCCTAGCAAATGCTAGACCCTAAAGCAGGAGTGTTACTCAGAGAAGGATGTGTCACTTTCCCCACCCTGAACTTCAGAGGGGAACAAAGGAGTTGGCCAGAGATAAAGGTCATAAAACACAGCAATAGAAACACTTCCTAAAGGAATTGACTTCATTTATAACAGAGTGTGGTGAAACTCAAGCCTAAGGGCACTGTCAGAAACAACAGAGGTTATGGTGAAGAGAAATGAAGAGACTTTAGATTCCTTAATCATAGAAGATAACCATAAGCCCTCAAATTTACAGAAGCAAAACAATGACCTCCTAGGGTCAGGAAAAATCTGAAGCACTGATCTCAAAAACTAATAGAGGATCCTGAATGTAGGTGGATCAGTCTGTGGAGCAATTTATGACCCCAGATCATTGTTGAAAATAATAGAGCCAGGGTGCCTAGCTGGCTCACCCACTGGAGCCTGGGACTCTTGATCTTGGATTGTGACTTCAAGCCCCACTTTGGCTATAGACATTACATTTAAAGATTAAAAAAAAAATCTTTAAAAGGAAAAGAAAAGAATGGAGCAGTCAGCTGGCAACTAGTTGGGCTTAACAGCTAGCTGATTGTGGTTAGGGAAAGAGATGGTCAGACAGCCCAGCCCAGCTCCCCATCATCCCATAGTGACAGTGTGTGCTCAAGGCTGCCCCCTCTAGGACAAACTTTAGAGGTTTCATACTGCTGGGAGAAAGTAGATTTCGCTCAACTAATCCAGCCAGTCACTGAACAAGTAAACGTTCAAAACACAGTAGCAAATCCTGATGTGGAGGGCTGGGGAACCAGTTCCTAAACTTGCTGTAATATATAGTACTTAACATGTCCGGTTTCCAATAAAAAGTCATGGCACAAAGAAAGGAAAACCTATACATGGGAGAGGAAAACAGACAGCAAATATTGCCTGTGAGAGCAACCAGATGTCAGACTGAATAGATAAGGACCTTAAGGTAGCCATTATGAATATGTTCAAGGAACCGAAGGAAACCACGCTTAAAGAAAAACAGGAAGATATGTTGACAGTGTTTATCAAAGAGAGAATGTCAGTAAAGGGACTGAAATTATAAAAAGAACTGAGTGGAAATTCTGGGTTTTTTACTGAAAAGTAAAATAATAGAAATGAAAATTTCACTTGAGGGACTCAGCAGATTTTAACCGGCAGAATAAATAGGAAACTGGAATGGAAATTGATGAGGGAGCATAAGGCAAGCTGACACCCCACAAACTCCCCCTGACCCAGGTAGGATATGTGTGACACTCCTCGGGCACTCCTGGCTGCCCAAGAACAAAGGAAAGGGGAAAACAAATGGTGAACTAATAGAGATCACAGTTGTGCAAGACCTGAGTCTCCTTAGTTTACAAATATCTTTGTAAATTACAAGAAAAAGGCAATCCTATCAATAGCCAGTAACTTAATCTCCAGAAACCTATAGCTCCAACATCATCCTCCCCTCCATGGTGTTGCGGGGGAACAGAGACAAGAAGGAAATGTGGATCCAGGAACTGTCTTAATGTTAATGCTTTGCTGAGGGAAGGGCAGCCTTGGCTTGACAATAGCTAGGCTTCCAGGAATCTGTGAGTCTTCTTTAGCATACGAAAATCTCTTTAGGAAACTTCCTCTTGACTTTACCTCCCCAACTCCATAGTGTATAATCAGTCACTCTTCACAACTCCGGTGCAGCTTTTTCTGCCCCCTGTCCCCTCCATGCTTTAATAAAATCACCTTTTTACACCAAAGACGTCTCAAAAATTCTTTCTTGGCCATCAGCTCCAGACCCCCACCACTCCAAAACCCCATCAGAAATCATTAGACATTATGCAACCCGAAGAACAGGGAGAAAAAGAAATGAAGAAAAATGAGGAGAATTACATCAACATATGTAAAATGGGATTACTAAGAGGAGAAGACAGAAAATAGCAGAAGAAATATTGATAAAAGATTCCTCAAGTTTAAGGCCACTTGGGTGGCTCAGTTGGTTGAGTGTCCAACTCTTGATTTGCTCAGGTCACAATCTCAGTTCGTGAGTTCGAGCCCCATGTCAGGCTGTGTGCTGACAGTACAGAACCTGCTTGGGATTCTATCTCTTCCTCTCTCTCTCTGACCCTCTCCTGCGTGCATGCGCACAAGTGATTTCTCTCTCAAAATAAATAAATTTTAGAAAGTCCTCACACTTACTGAAAACTTTAATCCCATCCAAGAGCTCAGTGAACTCCAATCATCTGTTCCGAGTGGGGGTTGCATGAGTACAAAACAAAGCCACTGCTCTCTAGCAGCTGGTAGAAGGGAGTGTAGCCAAGGCAAACTGTAGTTAATATCTTTAGTAGAAATACTAAGTAATCAACTCTCAATTTTTGTGTTACATAATAAAAAATGTATTTAGTTCATATCAGCAAGAATTCCCCATTAATGAGAATCCTAAGGTCCTGTAAGACTCTAAAGTGCCTTTATAATCAAAGAAATAGTAAAAATAATTAATGTTGATTTAATATTAAGTTATGTGTGTATATATTTTTAAGTTTAGTTTGAGAGAGAGAGAGCAGGGGAGGGGCAGAGAAAGGTGGAGAGAGAGAGAATCCCAAGCAGGCTCTCCACTATCAATGGAGAGCCAATGCAGGGCTTGAACTCACAAACCCAACCTTGAGATCATGACCTGAGCCAAAGTCAGACGCTCAACTGACTGAGCCACCTAGGCGCCCCTAAACAGGACAGTTTTAATACTAACCCTCCTAGCCCTCCGGGATAGTGTGTGCTTGATGCTTAGACAATTAAGATTTGAAGGGTCTTGAAGGCTCTCTTCCCGAAATTTGCTTCTCTGAAGACTTATTACTTGTAGTTAAGCCCCTCCTCCAGACATGAATGGAAGCAGGATACTATTTAAAGCTAATCAGGCTTTTTCATGAATTTGAAAGAGCTAATACAAACTTCCTAAGGCAAAGCTGAGAGTCTGGAAGGACACAAGATACTTGACAGTCACTAAGATTGGAAAAGGGTACAGCTGGGATAGTGCCTGGGGGGTATGAGACTTAACTTTGGCTACTTTTAGATTTTATTTATACACTTAAGAGGATTTAGAAGAGCAAATTACTTTTCCTTTTTGATCAAGAATTCATACTTGTTAAACTCATTAATCTCTCTGCTTTAGTCCACAAGTTTTGGGGATGGTTACAATTTGAGATCGTGACAGCAACACCAGTAAAGGAAATATAGTGTTCTGTAGTGCGCCATATACATTGAAACTATATTGTAATTACAGAACATAGATGAGTTCTGAAACTTTTTGGTTGAGAGGAAAACAGTGGTAGAGATGAGTATTTATAGAAAGAACTAAGTGCTGAAATTCTAATGAGTTAAATCATCCACCTTCTCTTGTGGACCATAAAATTGAAAAGGAAAAGACACCCAATTATGGAGACCTGTACTTTTTAAAAATAGGTCTATAAATCAAGGAGCTTCTAGAATGACCTTGTGGGAAGGAGGTGACAAGATTCCATTTACCACATTGCCTTAATAAAGTGCTGTGACATTAGCAGCTTCTCTCCTTTGAGTTAATCTCATGACCTTGACTTCTGGAATACAAATGTATGGTCAAAAAAAGAAATGCACATTATTTTTCATTAATTCCTAAAGTCTACTGGAAACATATTTTTCTCATTAAAACCATACTGTTAGTTAAAAGGTAAGTTTGATTTAGTTTGTTTTAAATTTTCTTTTGGCTGAAAAAACATGGAGGAGGGACACCCATCAGATTCCTAGTGGGAGGAAAGGTTGGGAACATTAATTACTTGAGATCATCCTTGAAGGAAACATAGAAAACAAGCAGTCATTAGGGAAGACTGGGGAGAAGTCAAAACATAAGAAGCAGAATGCACAGAGCCCAGAGATAAGAGTGAGCATGCTATGTGCTGGGACCTGCCAATATGTCAGCTTTGTTGGAGGATAGGGTATGAGGAGGAACATATAGAAAGCTTTATAAGAGATCAGACTGGAGAAGTCAGGCAGAAGCTTCTGCGTGATCTAGCAAGAATTGATAGTGGTCACAAGTAAAGTAGAGCCCATAGGAATGAAGAAAAGTGGAGGAATTCTAGAAGTACTAACCTGTGGTAAAGACAACAGAACACAGTATTTTCTGTGGATATAGATGAAAAGATCAGACTCAAGCATTTATGTTCTGGTGTCTGATTTAAGCAATTTCCTGAGGTGGTGCCACAGACAGTGGAGTGCCTTTGGCAAGTGTGGTCTAGGTGGATGATGAGTGGAGGCAGAGGCCAGAATTGCTGACAGTTCTATAAATTTCAGTTTCATCGTTATAAAGCACAGATTTTGTGAATTCTTTTCCCTTTCCTGGTCTTTTATGTACAGACTGGAAATCTTATCTCCAAGTTTTAATTGAAAACATTGATAAGAGAACATCAGAAACACTTTTGCTACTAGAAAGGCACCTCTCCCAGTGGATCAGGGAATATGCACAATGGAGGCCTTGCCCAATTTAGGCCAAAACACGGGTCTTTACCCAAACTATCAAGATCATCAAGGATAAAATAGCGGGAGACATTCTTCTGTTATCCAGAGGATCATTTCCTTAAATCCTCCTTTTGTTTTGTGCATGTCCTCAAAATGAAGCTTAAATAATCTTCCTGGGAAAAAATGGATGTTTAAAATCAATCTCCTTTAACTCTAAATAAATAGAACTTGTGTTCCGTAGTGGCTGTAGTTAGAACATGTTTTAGATCTTCAGTCACGTCCAGGAACATCTAAGAATACTGACTAGGATCCAGAAACTTTATATATATATATATATATATATATATATATATATATATATATATATATACATATACATATATATATACACACACATATACACATATATACACATATATACGTATATATGTGTATATATGTATATCTTTGATGGTAAGTTAATTTGATCTTCATAAGAGCTGCCTTGGCTGTTGTCAGAGTATAGGTTAAATTATCTGAAGCTTGAGAGGAAACAGATCATCTTGGGAAATCACTTTGGATGACAAGGGAACTATAACTTTAGCATTCAAGCCACATCAATCATGGGGGTGGAGAACTACTAAAGCACCACATGAAAATCATTGCGTAGTTTCCAAGGGCAGGGAGGAATCTATAGCAAGCATTATAATGTGGAGTTTTAGGGGTGTGGCCTTTGCTTTTAAAACATTTCAGTAGTTTTAAAAAGATACATTTCCTTACATGCTGCACTGATTTTTTTTTTTTAATACTCTCTAAGAATAGTACCACTGGGAAAACAAAAGATCTGGGTTGTCTTTGATCGCTAGAGGATCCCTACACTGTTTGAATCAGAGACATGTATGCTATTTTTTTATCCTACAATTATCATCCACTAGCTTATTTTATATAAGTGGAATTCCACGACTAGAGAATTTCTTCCCAGAAGGGTTCACAATTTGAGTTATTTACAAATCATCTGGTAATATGGGGTGCCTGGGTGGCTCAGTTGGTTAAGCGTCCGACTTCTGCTCAAGTCATGATCTCACGGTTCATGGGTTCAAGCCCTGCATCGGGCTCTGTGCTGACAGCTACCTCAGAGCCTGGAGCCTGTCTTCGGATTCTGTGTCTCCCTCTACCTCTCTGTCACTCCCGTGCTCGCTCTCTCTCTCTCTCTCTCAAAAATAACTAAAACATTAAAAAAACATTTTTTTTTAATCATCTGGTAATATCCTTCACTGTTAATGGCAGCAGGGAACAAAGTAAAGGAGGCTAAAGACAGGAGAGGGAGAGGAGGTGAAACCGGGTATCTCAAGAACCACAGGATATCCTGATGCGTCATGAAGAAAGAATGAAAGTAGAGGCGATAGGGGTCGAAAAGTAGAATGGAAGAACACATTGAAAAAAGAAGTTGGCCAACTTCAGTTTTCATGGAGCTGGGTTTGGAGTCAACAAGTACTAAAAAGACGACGAGGGAGTTGAGTGATGCCTGTGTATAGGATCAATACTGATTTTCCAGTGCATTCATGCACTTCCAATACATACATACACATACATGTATTTCTTTATTTATTAAAAACATGACAGCTTTTTCATATGTCAGCAATAAAGAATTTATGGAGATGGGCAGTGCTGAAAGAACCATCCTTTTTGTCTGTGGTGGGCCATGTATTTGCCTGCTGCAGTTATACTATTATGTGGGTCCTTGACCACAGGATTGAGCAGTACTGCCTTTGTGTGCTCTGAGAGCTTGAGATAACCACATCTGCTATGTGGAGCTGTTACTGGTGGGCAGAAGGTGGGGCAATGTCAGTGAAGGTAATGCAAAAAGAAAGCCACAGGGGCACCATAACATCAGGTTATGGTCTATTTTATACAAAGCTGTATAACACATTCATTTAATAAATATTTATTGTACTGGGCATTATATTGGGTAAAACATACGGAGAAAGACCAGGCATGGTCTTGAATTTGCAAAGCTTAAAATACTAATAACAATCAAGTAACCTTATAAGTGGTATTTAATTGCAAGTCAGGTAAGTAATATGAGAAAAAGAACATGGTTCATAGGAGAATATGACTTTGATACCTAGTCCAGGTATGTGGACTGGTGGGTGGGGAAGATGGTCAGGGAAGCTTCCGTGAGAAAGGAAGAATTGAGCTGAAATCTGGTGGTTGTGTAATGATAGTTCTCTAGATGAATAGGAAGACTAAAAGCCCTATATGTGGAGACAGAATGAGGGAATGAGGGCGACTCAGGAAGTGGGAGCAAAACAGCAGGAGTTAAAAAAATGTGCATTCCAAGAAATGAGAAAGGATCATTGTAGCAGTTGTATAAAGAGGGGAGAAGGAGAACGGCTCAAGATGAAGGAATAGGCGGGGACCAAACCGCAGAGAGCATTAGGTCAAGTTCCAGAATATTTTCTTTGTCTTAAGAGGAATGAAATGCTGATTAAATATTTGAAGCAGTTCTGCTTTTGCAAAAATTATGTTGGCTGAAGTGTATAGAATGGATCGGAGAGGAATGAAAGTGGCAGGGAGGAACCAGTTAAGAATCCGTTGCAGGAAACCCAACAGAGATGATAGTAATCTGAATTAGGACAGTAGTGACACAGAGAGAAATAGGAATAAATTTAATAGGTATTTAGGTGGTAGATGGCAGGGTACTTGATGATAGATTTCATATTAAGACTTAACAAAAGTAAGGCTTGTGTCAGTAACGCTTGTGTAATAGGATGGTTGAAATGGAATTCTTGGGAAGGGGATCTGGTGTGAAGAGGAGTGTATTTTGGTTTTAGTTATAATGAGTTTGGGCGACCTTGAAATAGCTAAGAGAGAATGCTAAGTGGCAGGAAACTATTTTGACTTGCAGTTCAATCATTGTGTTTTGGATGGCTGGAGCTACTTAACACCTCTTGTTCGGTTAGTAAGAAGAAAATGGTATGCTGAAGTTAGAGTTCCCCTGAGTCCGATCAAGTTTGCCTTCTGATCATGCAGAGTCTTCACTTAGTGCATCTATTGAATTCTATTTTGCTAGTCCCCCACTTTAACATCTGTAAGCCTAAACTTTATTATGTACCACATATAATAAGGATTATAAACTATTTCGTTTTTAATGTACTCTAAAAGCAGCATTTAAAATTGAATTCCAAAAGTAATTTATGATTGGCTTGCCAGCGTGGCTTAGGTAGTTAAGCATCCGACCCTTGCTTTCAGCTCAGGTCATGATCTCATGGTTCATGAGATCAAGCCCTGTGTCAGGCTCTGTGCTGATAGCACGGATTTTCTCTCTCTCTTTCTGTCTCTCTCTGCCCGTCCCCCACTCAAATATGTGTGTGTACACTCTCTCTAAATAAATAAATATTTAAAAAATTTATGGTGTTTCTGACTGAAAAGAAAACAACCATCCTCCACTGAGATTCATAGAAAAAATGGCCAAGTATTTTGACCATTCATTCAACAAAATATTTGGTGGACCTCTACTATGGGCAAGACCCTCTCCTAGGTCCTGGAAATGTAAAAAAAAAAAAAAAAAAAAAAGCAAAACAAAAAAACAGAAAAAAAAAAAACCTACCACCACAAAGCTTACAATTTAATGAGCTAAATGTGTTTGTGGATAAAACAATATATGCAATAAGTGATGTGAATAAATTCAATATGTAGTATATAGATAATGACAAATATTGAAAAAAATCAAGTAGGGATGGGAATTGGGAAATGTATGTGTTGAAAATGTTTAAATTTTGAACACGATGGCCAGCAAAGACCTCACTGAGCAGCTAATGTTTGAGAGAAGATCATAAAAAAAATGAGGGAGTGAACTTTGTGGATGAGCATTCCAGACATATAGAAAATGAACACCAAAATGGCAGGCATAAATTCTGCTTTATTAATAAGTACATTTGGTCCATTTGAATTCTTCAGTTCAAGGGCAGGTATTGGAAAAATGGATATAAAAACAGCAGCCAGCTGTATGCTATCTACAAAGAGATAGCATTATTCAAATAGGCAAAACATGGCAACAAATTTCAATCCGTTGATGACTGGATAAGCCAAAGGTGGCATATCCATGCAAAGTAATATTATTCAGCCATGAAATGTGCTAAAGTACTAATACATACTACAGCATGGATGAATCTTAGAAACACTATGCTAACTGCAAGAAGCCAGACTGCAAGAAGCTGCATATTATATGTGAAATACTGTGAAGAGGCAAATTCCTAGAAAGAGAATGTAGATGAGGGGTTGGCCAGAGCCAAGTGGAAAAGCAATGGGGAGTGATTTCTTATGATATGGGGATGCTTTTTGAGGTGATGAAATTGTTCTAGAAATAGTAGTAATGATTGTACAACCTTTTGAATATACTAAAACCACTAAATCATACACTTTAACATAACATAATAAATGGTATGGTATGCATATCATGTCTCAAAATAAAAACCACCGCAGCTTAAGAAGAAAAATGACACAACAGATTTTAAGAAGGAGAAAATAGAAATTCTTTCATTGAAGAGAATAAGATTTAAAACTAATGGATGATGAAAGGACTAGATTAGAGATCGCTGAAGAGGGAATTTGCTCATTGGAAAATAGTTCAGAAAAAAAAATCCAGCCTGAACAACAGAAATATGTTGGGGAAATGGCAAGATAGGATAAAAACATAAAAGACACAATAAAAAGGGGCACCTGAGTGGCTCAGCTGGTTAAGCGTCCAACTCTTGATCTCAGCTGGTGGTGAAGTTCAAGCCCCACATCAGGCTTAGCACTGATGGTGCAGAGGCTGCTTATAATTCTTTTTTTTTTTTTTCCAATGTTTTTATTTACTTTTTGGGACAGAGAGAGACAGAGCATGAACGGGGGAGGGGCAGAGAGAGAGGGAGACACAGAATCGGAAACAGGCTCCAGGCTCCGAGCCATCAGCCCAGAGCCTGATGCGGGGCTCGAACTCATGGACCGCGAGATCGTGACCTGGCTGAAGTCGGACGCTTAACCGACTGCGCCACCCAGGCGCCCCTGTAATTCTTTCTCTCCCTCTCTCTGACCCTTCCCCACTTGCTCTCTCTCTTTCTCTCTCTGTCAAAATAAATAAATAACTTTTTAAAAACTCTTAAAAAAAAGATACAGTAGAAGTTCTAGCACAAGTTTAACTAAAATCTCAGTAATAGAGAAGAGAGAGAAAAGAGGGGAAACAATATTTACAGAGGTTATGCCTTAGGATTTCCCATACCTAAAACCAATTTAAGCCACAGATTCATGAAGTCCAAACCAACTCCAAGCAAGGTTACAAAAGCACACCTACACTTAAAATAAAGGTGGTTGAAGATCAAAGATACAAAGAATAATATCAAAAGCAGCTGGGAAAAGTAGAGGATTACTATCCAAAGAGCAACTATTTGACTGCAGATTTCTTGAGAACAAGAAAAGCCAGAAGGTAAGGGAAAGGTATATTGAGAGAGCTCAAAGAAAATAATGGCCGGACCAGGATTATAGCCCCATGTAAATTTTATTCCAAGAAATAAAGAAAATAAGACATTTTCAACTAAAGAAATCGCTATGAGAATGGTATTTTAAAATACTGAAGCATATTCTTCAGGGAGAAAGAGAATAATATCAGATGGAAAGTTGGAATAATATGAGAGAATAGGTAGGGTTAAGAAAAATTGGTGAAATGGAAGGTAGATTTGAAGAAATTACTCATATTGCAAAATGGTAAGATAAGGAGATGAAAAATACAAAAGAGTGGTTAAGTGACACAGAGTTGTGAATGAAAATTTCCAATGTATCTTTAATTGGAGCCTCCAAAGAAGAGAATCAAGCAGATAAGAAAAGGGTAATATTTGAAGGGATAGTTTGAAGAGATAATTTTATAGAACTAGTAGAAAATGAAGATTCAGGACCACAACAGAGAGAATAAAAAGATTACAAATAAGACTGAGAATCTTCAACGATATCAACAAATGAAGCACTAAGGTAGGGAATTATATCTTGAGGAATGCAAAAAGAATACAAGTACTGACATAAAATTGTATTCCAAGGTACATTTTTGTTCAAGAATTAAGTTGAAGTACAAACATTTTTCAGACAACCCAAACCTTATAGTGTATTACCAATAGATCTTATCTGAAGAAATATCTGAAGAGAAATGAATATCTGAGGCATAGGATGAAGTGCACAAGGAAACTGGTAAACTCGCAGGCAAATTTAAGGTAACAGTGATTATTTAAAATAATAATAGCAATGCCTAGTTTTTGTGGTTAAAAGAAACAACAAAAAGAACCAAAATAATAACATGTAAGGCAGAAAAGGGTTGGTGATTGCAATTAATATGGTCAAGAAGTCCCTGATTGTTTAGGAATAAGAGAGAGAGAGATTAGGAGCGCTTGGATGGCTCAGTCGGTTGAACATCCGACTTCAGTTCAGGTCATGATCTCACGGTTCCTGGGATGGAGCCACGAGTTGGGCTCTGTGCGGACAGCTCGGAACCTGGAGCCTGCTTCTGATCCTGTGTCGCCCTCTCGCTCCCCCACTCACACTCTGTCTCTCTCTCTCTCTCTTAAAAATAAACATTTAAAAAAAATTTTTAAAGAGAGAGAGATATTAAGTAGTATTTGATTTTAAGTAAAGTTTGCTTGTTAAAATTTTAAGTCAATAGAAAAGTAGAACTGGGATGTGCCTAACTTCCAAAGCTGTGGGGAAATCAAAGTGAACAGAAAAACAGTATGACTACAAATCATAATGCACATCAAGTAATAATGCACAAGAAGCTACAAATAAATCCAGTAATGTCTTCCTCTTTTATACTTAAAATCTGATGTCCATTTTCATTCTCTTACAACACATAGTTGAGTAACAGTTTAAATCATACAATTAGCTGTATTTGCTTTTTGAATTTTGTGATGTCAATTTTTTATAAAGCTCTTTATAAACATAAAAGCTCTTTATAAACAAATTAAATTCAAGCAATTTCCCATTGTTTGTATTAGCAGAAATTCTCTCTCTCTCTCTTTGTTTTTGACTAAACACATTTTCTTATTTTAATGAGTCATAACTAAAAACATTTGATTAATCAGGGTCTTAGATTAACATTACATTTGTAAAGAGAGATGTGCGAGTAAAACATATTTACAGAAAAATAGCAATTGGTCCAAAAATATATTGAGCACCACTCAGCTTATCCACCCTTCAACCCAGTGTTGGGCTTTGCACTGAGTGTGGATCCTGCTTGGGATTCTCTCTCTCCTTCCCTCTCCGCCCCTCCCTAAAATACATACATACATATGTACATACATATGTATGTATATAAATAAATAAGTAAATAAATTTTTAAATTTTTTTTCAACGTTTTTTATTTATTTTTGGGACAGAGAGAGACAGAGCATGAACGGTGGAGGGGCAGAGAGAGAGGGAGACACAGAATCGGAAACAGGCTCCAGGCTCCCAGCCATCAGCCCAGAGCCTGACGCGGGGCTCGAACTCACGGACCGCGAGATCGTGACCTGGCTGAAGTCGGACGCTTAACCGACTGCGCCACCCAGGCGCCCCAGTAAATAAATTTTTAAAAGTTAGTTCAAAACTGAAAAAAGAGAAAATATGGTATTTGACACATAATTACTTAGGAGAAGAAAACTGGGCAGGCAGTTACCTGCAATGCAAAGCAATTTGATGTACTCCAATAGATTTATGAGTAAAATTCTTCAGGAAGAGAAAAGGGGATGAGATTAATTGTGGTTCACACGATGTGGGAGTAGACAGTATTTGAACCAGATTTTGAAAAATGGGGAAAGTTGTCACAAGTTGCTTTCGAAAGGAAGAATTCAGGATGTCAAAAAAGAGCATTACCAATGTCCTAGACATTTGAGAGAAGGAGAGAAGCATATTCAGGGAATAGAAAGCAGTGTTCATAGGAAAATGAAGAAATGTCAGACTGGAAAAAGTAGTGGGAAGAAATGGATTTTTCGGCATCATGAAGAAAGAAAAATAATCTGATAATGATAGCATGAGGCTATCATGTGAGTGAAGTGAAGAAATGACTGGAAGTAATAATTCAGATTAGGAATAAGTAAAGTAACCACATCATTTATCATCAAAAATGGGACATTTTTGAGAGCAAACATGGGCCCTAAAATCATTAAGATGTTATAACTTTTAGAAATACTTATAGGTAAGCAGATAGGTTGTATTTTTTGATGGACCTATAAAACCATTCTATTTAAAACTGATTTTCAAAAATAGGATATACCCATATACACTAAAGCAAAAACATTGATGAACTGAAATTTTACAATAAGCATAATAATTGTTTTTTGTATAAGGTCACATATCAGTTTCACAGCAGTTGCTACTTTTAATACTTTGTCATTGATATTTTCTGGAGAATATACTTTCAATAAAATCTTATTATTATAAATTTTTCATTAAATTGTCATCTTCTAGAAAGTCGCATTTTCTGGTCGCGAATTTGAAATGGACTCGTCTGTAGATTCTGATAATTTTACTTGATAAAGTGCTCTCCTTCCAGGTGCTGACATGCTTAACAAACTCTGAGCAAGTCTTGCTAAATGGAAGATTTCCTCAATCTTAAATTTTTTATTAAACTTTGAAAATACTTTTGGCCTAATATTTTAGGTATTTTTTTAACCTCCTTTCAAGGAACCATCTTTGACAAATATTCCTCTAAGACAGATTGTCTCTGTGTATTCTTTTTAATGTTTTGCCAAGCTTAAATGTTAGAAAACCGTAAGCCTTCTCCATTTGATTTCAGTATGGAAAAGAAACTTACTACAAACAGAAGCTCCTCCATTAGAGACTATTTCTGCAAACTGAGACATTTCATGTTTCAAGGATAAAGCAACAGACTTACATCGTGTACATCCACTGAGTGCCCATATCAGTTTGTTCAGTTCTCTAGCTTTTGTAAGGATGATTTTCATTGTCTTCCATTTCGCAAGCAATGCTTTCAGTCAATTCAAAATGTAAACGCTTCAAAGATTTCCGATGCTTGGTTTGTGGAACACTTTGATTAAAAGTTTCCTATTACTTTATATAAAATTATTCTCAAATTTAAAGAGCTCTTGTACCGAAATTTTCAATGTCATCATGGAACACGTATGTTGATCTGCAAATGGTTCTTCAAAGGCTTAAATATATCTAACCACGAATTAATTTTCAATTAATGAAGTGTCTACAAGTGTGCTGGAGTGATTTTTAAAATATTAAATATTGCTTCATCACAAACAATGCAAACCAGTCACCCCAAGTATGTATATATAATAATATTTGTAAATCGTAAATGTGGACGGTTAACATACTCTATTTCAATTGGTAGATTCTTGAAACTTGTTTGAACTCAATTATAAATTATATGTTCATCACCATCAATTCCAAGTGGATTATTCTCTCAACTACTTTGTAAGACTGTTGTTGTTATCATAAAACTTGCTGATTCTAAGTTCGTCTTTGTATTTTTACTCCTAACTGAATCATGCTGCCTTCAGTGTTGAACTTTCAAACAACTTTCATGCTCTCAGCTGTTTCACTTTTGCAAAATGAACTGAACACTTCTTTCTCTCTGGCTCCAATAATTGGATGAAAAATATTTGAATGACTTTTGATATGAATTTATTTATTTTTAATTTTTTTTCAATGTTTTTAATTTATTTTGGGGACAGAGAGAGACAGAACATGAACGGGGGAGGGGCAGAGAGAGAGGGAGACACAGAATCGGAAACAGGCTCCAGGCTCCGAGCCATCAGCCCGGAGCCCGACGCGGGGCTCGAACTCACGGACCGCGAGATCGTGACCTAGCTGAAGTTGGACGCTTAACCGACTGTGCCACCCAGGCGCCCCTGATATGAATTTAAATGATGTTCTATTTGAAGCACTTGAGGATATTGATGAACAAACAGCTTTAGTTCACTGTTTGCAAAGGTCTTTTTTCTTCCTCTTTGCTAGTAGTGGATGCATTGACAACTACTGCTTCAAGACATCTTGAAATTGAAAATGAACGCGTTTAATCTAGAAAAACAGACTTTCGATATAATTGGAAGTCAGGCTTCACAGGTTCGTGTGTAAACACGTTTTCTGCAGTTACACATACTAAATCGTTTTCTTCAGGCACAGCTTTCTTAAGATAATTAATTTTTGAGGCAAATGCCTATCCTTCTTTAGCAGATTTGTGCCTTATGGATTTTATGGGTTAGTGATACAGTACAGATATCATGGTGGATGGGCACTGATGAACATTTTGTGCAGGTTTCTTTTGTCATCTGCTTTCTTGAGAACTGAAAATTCAATATTTCCTTTTTCTTAAATGTGCACTTCTAATTTTGGCTCATTGCTTCTGAACATTTCTTGCAAATTTTAAGATTTGAGAAACAAGGAATAAATATTATCGATTTACATAATACAAAGATGACATTACCACTACATCAAGGATACAGACAACTTTCTATTCACTCTGTAGAAGACACCTGCAGCCCTCTTCCATATACATTAGTCACATACACCTAACTTAAAATTTCCCATGTTCCTCCCTGAGGCCCCTCAGCCCTATCTACTATAAACAGTTTAATGCGGGACTGGTGGCCTGGCAGATGTGTCTCTCTTGTAGAACAAGACAGGACCGAGGCACGACTGTCTGGCCAGCCATAGCCGCAAATAGAATGGTTCTCCCTTCACCACTGCCTGAGACCAGAAGGAGATGGTTGTCTTTTGCAGCTAATGATTCAGGAGCATAACATCATCTGGCAAGCACCCTACATTGCCAACCTCCAAGGGGAAATGTTAGTCTGTTTCTGTCTGGGGGCTTCAGAAGAGAAAAGGTTTCATTGGTTGTCTCAGTTTTGAAGTAGGTTTCAGGTTGCAACTATTCATTTCACATAATTCTCACTCTCTGGATCAGAACATGACAGAAACTACCAAGCCCATATTGGCTTATTTAAACACAATTCTTGGGGCACCTGGGTGGCGCAGTCGGTTAAGCGTCCGACTTCAGCCAGGTCACGATCTTGCGGTCCGTGAGTTCGAGCCCCGCGTCAGGCTCTGGGCTGATGGCTCGGAGCCTGGAGCCTGTTTCCGATTCTGTGTCTCCCTCTCTCTCTGCCCCTCCCCCGTTCATGCTCTGTCTCTCTCTGTCCCAAAAATAAATAAACGTTGAAAAAAAATTAAAAAAAAATAAACACAATTCTTGATAATCCTTTGTGAAAATTGAAAATCCAGAGCAAATATAAATCATGACAGGGTGCTTGGACCACTGGCAGACATTGGGACTGTCCTGGGCAAACCACCCTGTAGAATGTTCTGGTTATTGATTGCTGTGCATGAAACTACCTCAAACAGTAGTGGCTTAAATCAATCCTTTTATTATATCTCCTGATTTTGTGATTCGGAAAATCAGGCAGTTAAACTGGGTTATTGTTCTGCTCCATGTGGCATCAACTGGGGTCACTTGGCGGTGTTCAGCTGGCCACTGGTCTGGTTTGGAGGGTCTCAGACGGATTCATCCACACGCCTGTTGCCTTGACAGAGACGGCTGGGAGAATGCAGTGTCACTCCTGTTCCCTCAGAATTGTAATCTCAGAACGGGTGTTCTGTCCCTCCGGGTAGTCACACTTCTTACACTGTGGCACAGAGCTCCTAGAAACGAAGATGGAACTTGTCTGTCCTCTCTAGGCCAGATGTGGAACCAGAATAATATATTTACAGAATGCTCTGTTGGTCACGGCAGTCAAAGGCTAGCCTGGATTCAAAAGGAAGGCACATCCGGCACAGTTTCCAAGAAGGAAGTATAATCGAGGAACTCGTGGCCATCTTTAACAAGCCACATACAGTCGCAGTTAGCTCCGGCTAACCTGAGAATGTATGTCCATAGCTGTTCGTTCACTTGCCGTTATCCAAAAATCAACTGTTCATTCTTACTCAAAGCTGTCAGCACTCATGTATATAGTTGGTTTCATCGCAGTGTTAACCTCTTGCCTATCAATCAATTAGACATGTAACTATTAGCACTATCTGGGTACAAGACCCTGGCACCGTGCTGATGGCTATGGAGTGAAAATATGAACCCAAAACTCCAACCCTTAAAGAGCCAGGAATCTACCGAGAAAATACTTGTGCTCAGAACAGCACCTAAAGGAAAGGGATGTGTTTTCTTAGCGAAGGTGAGCCACCCAGTACCCATTCAAAGAATATGTGCAGGCATGCCTAAGACCACAGGAGTACTGACTATTAAAATAATTTAATATTGATTACATAAGTATCAAGTTCATTTAATATTTGATTTCCCTCCTGTTAATATTCCAAGGCATTCAGCTATCATAATATTATTTAGTAATTGACCACACAATGTTATGACTAGTTAATGTTTTTATTGAAAAGCTTTTCATGTATCCTTAAGGTTAAGGCCTTTTATAACTTTAGAGGGAGGAAGATGTGATCTGTAAAATGTAGCATCATTACAGGTGGACTTACAGATCTGAAAGAACATACGTATTGTCATCTTAAGAGAGAGTCACTTGTATGCCAAATGCATGAGGTCCTAGAATCTTCTGACACAAGCCCAAAAGGCACACCAACACAGAGCAAATTTCAAGTGTGTCCACTATCACTCTGGCTTATGATTATCCCTGTAAGTAAAAAATGAAAAGCCACGGTGATCTGTGGTGGAAATAGCCAGTGTTATCTGCACTGAGAAACAATTCTAATTCTGTGTAGTTATTGGCTCCAGAGAAGGAGATGCACTGTCTCCAAATAAAGCATTAGTTTTAAATATGTAAGGAATTATGAGATTTTTTTTTCCTTAAGAAATGCAGCAAAAATAGGAGGGTAGTGTAGGGTGGAACTAAAAGGAAAAAGAAGGGAGACTTCACCAAATGAATTACACCTCAGTAGAGTGAAGGCTGAAAGTCAGGATCTCCTATGTTAGCTGAAGGCAAACTTGCAGTCCTTTCTGTAATTTCTAATAATAATACCACCACCAGGAATCCCGTCCTGATAAATTCTTAGAGGTCATTCGTGTTCATTAACCTGAACAATGCTAAGTGATTGTGTTATAATGTGGTTCTCACTCCACACTTTTGTTCGTGTTTATCTTCAACTTGGCTCAAAGTAGATTATGGCAGAAACATCAATTGACAGAGATTGCAGAAATAGCTCACTGTTTTGTTTTTGTTTTTATTTTTGTTTCCCCCTTTTTGAATGTTGAAATATTCCTAGGCAGAGCCACACAGTTGATCTCCCTTCTCTTCTTGGAATGCGTAGAAACAGATAATTTATGTGCTTGTCAGTTGCTACAAATAGGGTTTGTATTACAAATCCATTCCCTTTTTTGGATGTATTTGGTCTTCTAGGTTGGTAGCTATTGTTAGCAGTATTAGGAGATAGGAAAGGTTTTGCTTTATTTAAAAATTTTTGTTTGGGACGCCTGGATGGCTCAGTCCGTTAAGCATCTGACTCTTGATCTTGGCTTGGGTCATGGTCTCGTGGTTTGTAAGTTCAAGCCTCATGTTGGGCTCTGTACTGGCAGTGCAGAGCCTGCTTGGGATTCTCTCTCTCCCTCTCTCCCTGCTCCCCCCCCCCCCAATAAATAAATAAGCATTAAAAAAAAACCTACTTAAAATTTTTTTTGTTATAAAAAATAATACTTTTCTTTCATAGGAAAAGCATCAGTAAAGAGAACAACAAATGTTATCTATACTCTAGAGATAATTCAGGATACGTTCTATGCCTTTTGTCCAGTGTTTTAAAAACCTGCCAGTATGTGTAAGATTATATTGTATACTGTGAATAACCTTATATACTGTCCATAAATAGATAGAAAGGGGTTAGAGGTCAGCATTAAACACCTTTAACATCAGACCCTGTGGCGATCAGAAGATTGTGTAAGCCTGATATGTCTGCATCGAGATGGGGTGGACATTGAAAGACGTCTTAGGCTGGGTTCACTAGAAAAGCACTCAGAAATGAAATGATGTGTGCAGGAGTTTAATTAGGGAGAGGCAGAGCTGGTCGCTCCTTCCCTTTCATGTCTGAGGAACTGAAGAAAAGAGAATGGGGCAGGGAAGTTGCAAGAGAGGTCTCAGTCCCTCCAGTGGAGGGAGTTTCGAACCTGGGCGATCCTTCAGAGGTGTCCCACAAGCGGGTCAGACTTCCAGCAGCAATAATGTGTCTTTTATTTTGGAGGGTATGTCTGGGCATGCCCCATCCTGTTGCACTCCTGGAATCTCCGTGATGTGGCGTTCCCCTGAAAGTTTGTGGGCTTTACTTCTCACCATATAGAGAGAGCATGGTTAGCCTCTTCCAACATACATGATACTTCCTGAAACTGATTTTTAAAAATTAATGTGTAGGACATTAGCTGTCTTTTTTTTTTTTTTTTTTTTTTTAAGTTCCTGTAAGGATTCACTCAGCATTTCTGCTTCTTTCTCGTGGGCTAGGACTTAGTCAGAGAGCCATTTCTGGAAGACTGGGAAACGCACTTTTCATTCTGGGCAGCCAAGTGTGCAGGTGAAAATAATCAAGGTTTCTCTTACTGGCCATGAAAACGTGGAGGGTGGACACAGGAAGACCGCTAGGTGCTCCTGCCATGAACATTGATTCTGTTTAAATCTGGAATCAAGGTTCAAGAGGCGTGGGAGTCACTGCTACAGAATCAAATGTAAACGCCATATGTCTTTGACAATATAAAAATAATACCTGGTAAGGGAGGTGAGATAGGTCTGTGAGGCCCAGCAGGCAGTGATCCTTTGTAAGGCAATAAGGATCAATGTGGGATCAGGCAGGAGCAGGGCTGCAGGACAAACAGCCAGAGATGGAATTGTAGGGCAGACCTGTGACTCAATTGCATTTGAGTGATGCCTCCAACACTTTTGCTCTCAAGGCATATGGGGTCACAATAACATACCACTGGTGATGGCCTATGATTTTTAACTCTCCAAGAGACAGGGAATTCGTTTTCAAGGCACAGTAAATCATGGCCTTAGGCAGCTCCCTCCTTCCCCCACCCCCAGGAATCCTAGTCCTCCAAGCACAATGCTCATAAATACCCAGGCAACCGGTCTGTTCAAATCACTTAATGGCTAACAAACACAAAAGTCAGGGACACAGGGAATAAAAATTACCCTGTGTATGATGGTATCTAGTATTTGCAGAAAGCAATTTGTCACGGATTGAAAAACAAGATCTGCTTAAAGTGTAGAGAAAGGGATAATTTGGGGAGTACAGAATAATGAAATTTACCTTAAAATCATGTATCTGTGCATTGGGGAGAAATTTTAAGTACGGCGAAGTAATTTTACAGTGCAATTAACATTCTTTTAGGCAAGCTAATAAAGTCTCAGTTTTTGTAAATTTCACTTTTTTTTCCAGCTCTTTAATCGAATGTTAACTTAGTTGAAAGGTATTTCGCCTTCAAGATCAGTTATAAAGCATACTTTTTCTCTTCTAATTACGCATTTGATCAATTAAGACAAACAATAGTAACGTAAAGGTAGCCATTAATGCCGTAACTTAATAACAGTTTTCTGTTGTGCCACAAGATGGCAGCACTTGCAAGGGCGCCTTTTTTTTTTTTTTTTTTTTTTTTTAATGAGTAATATTGTATCATTGTGTAGTAAATGTATCCTTTGGTTGGAGGTCTGTAAAGGATGATTCAAAGGCTAATTCCTACCTTCTGGAATATAACCAGTTTGCATTATTACTTATTTTATTGTTTTTCATGTTTTTCAGCTTGAGAGCGATGTCTGTTTTCACCCCATACTATCAGATCTAAATTTGTTGTTTTGTAAATTAAGCAACCTGGTGAAAAATCCATTTACTGCTAGGCCAGGGGAAGAACACATTTCTTCACTCATAAATCTTATTTTGCTCCTCTTCTGATTTACTGACTTTGGGGGGAAATCATCTCACATTGCTGTCCCCCGGATTCCATATGGCTGTCTCTCAATTCCATAGGTCAGTGCTCAGGTCAGTTCACTGAACCCTTCCATGCCTACCCTGTGAAACACGACGACACAATCACGCCTCTGCTGCCTTTGGTATTGCTTTCCCCCTTTACCTGGGCTTACTGTTAAACTCTGTATTTTATCATCAAGCAATCTATCACCTATCTCCTTGTTTATTTGTGTCCTTCCCTAACAAGATGCAGGCTCGACAGACAGGATTTTGTCACTTCTGTTCCTTTTTTCTATTCCCAGCCCCAAGAACGGTTCCTACACATGGTGGGTGCTCAGCAAACCTGTGCTGAGTGTATCGGCTCGGAGGCAGCAACAAGTAATTGCAGCAGGGTGGAAGATGTGTTTAACAAGTATGGCAAACAAGAGCGCTAATCTGAGAATAGGCAGACCTAAGTTCTCGCTCCTGTTCTGTCCCACTGGTGAGGGACCTTGCGTTAGTAGCCCACCTTTGTGGGTCTTGGGGTTCTATTCAGTTAATACGGATAATAAAACTATTTGGGGGTCCCCTGGGTGGTTCAGTCTTGATCTCAGCTCAGGTCTTGAGCTCACAGTCTGTGAGTTGAAGCCCCACGTTGGGCTCCGTGCTGGGCATGAAGACTACTTAAACAAACAAACAAACAAACAAACAAACAGACACCATTTTTACTGCTATCTCAACATGGCTGGAAACTTGCAAATTTGTATCTCCAGTTAGGACTTCCTCCCTCCACGGTAGATCTCAGGGCCCACTCATATCTCTGTTCGAAGGTCTCATAGGGCTCCAGCTGGAACTGCTGTCAATTCTTTCTGATGATTCAAACGCTGTAGGTTTGTTGTTGCCTCCTCCTTTCTCTCACATCCTAGCTTCCCCTTCATCAGCCTGCGTTGCCAGCTTATTATCTCAATGTCTCCCAGCTCTGAACACTTTTGTCCATGCTCACTACTGTTTGCAGAGCCGAGCAAGCTCCCATTCCTTTTTTTTTTTTTAATGTTTATTTATTTTTGAGACAGAGAGACAGAGCATGAACGGGGGAGGGTCAGAGAGAGGGAGGCACAGAATCTGAAACAGGCTCCAGGTTCTGAGCTGTCAGCACAGAGCCCGATGCGGGGCTGGAACTCATGGAGCAAGCTCCCATTCCTAAAGCAGACGAGTGCAATAGCTTCCTGACTGATCTCTCAGGGGCTGCCCTTGTCTTATCAGTCTAGTGTTAACCCAACAACCAGCATGACCTTGTTAAGAAATCAGTGTGATCCTAGCACTCTTCAGCTCCTAAATGCCATTGGCCTCCATCTCTACTTGAGAAAAGGTAAAGCCCGGGGTGCCTGACCGGCTCAGTGAGACTCTTGATCTGGGGGTTGTGAGTTCAAGCCCCATGGTGGGTGTAGAGATCGGCTTAAATAATTAATTAATTGGTTTTAAAAAGGAAAGAAAAGTGAAAGCCCTAAAATGGCTTTAATGCCCTGTGACATATGCACCTAGTCCTTACTGCTCTGATCTCATCTCGGTTTAACTCTGCCTCCCCCACCCCACGGCCCCCAGTGCTCATCCTTTGACATAACGGCTATACAGGGCTCCGTGATGCTTCTTAAGCACATCAGTCAGGCTTCTCTCTCTCTTTGGCTCTCTGCATCTGCCTGGAGCTCTCTTCCTCCAGATAGCTGCTTTGCCTAGACCCTCCTCTCCTTGATGATGATGCTCAAGTTGTACATTTTCACAGAAGCCTTCTCTGATCACCTTACTTAAAATTTTGTTCACCCCAACACCTCTAGCTCCATTCTCGCCTTCATTTTTGCTGTAATTCGTGTCACTACAACACAATGTGTTTTTGGCTGTTCTTTTTACTTAACGTTTTCCTTTGTCTACTAGAACATATGCTCCATAAAAAGGAATCATCACTTCTGCTTTCTTGAGACAGCCCTTGTGATGATGAAAAAAGGAGGAAATTCTTCTGTTTCCCTCACCTGCCCAGAATAATCATAAGCCAAACTTTAGGTACTCCCAGCGACACTTACACATAACATTTTATTATAATTTTTCATATGTGTATGTCTTCCTCACTGGGAGGAAGCTGTCTCGAGGTATTTTATTTTGTTACATTTCTGTTTCTATCCCCAGCAAGGTGCCTTGAAGATGAGATATACTCAGTAACTTTTTGAACTGAAAGGGATGTATGAAACACACATTCACTTAGTGTATGGCTAGAATGTGGCAATGATATAAACAAACACACCAGAATTTACACATATAAAGGAGTGTTTCATTTTTCTAATCTTCAAAGAAGACACCTTTGGAAACTAAAACTATTCTCACCATTTGCCTGTTTTCTTTTCTTTTCTTTTCTTTTCTTTTCTTTTCTTTTCTTTTCTTTTCTTTTCTTTTCTTTTCTTTCTTTCTTTCTTTCTTTCTTTCTTTCTTTCTTTCTTTCTTTCTTTTTTCTTTCTTTCTTTTTTTCCCCCTGGAACTCCTCCTTAGTAATTGCCTTCAATATTTGAACCAGTTTCTTAAAGATATTATCGATAATGTCAAACCATCCTTTGAAGTTAGATTTGTTTTAGGGGCAGTTAAATTTGGAACTAAATTTAGTGAATAAAGTGGGCATTACTCAGAGGCCAAAATGAAATGTGGTGATAATGTAAGACTTCTTCTGTTTCACATGACTAATAAACTGGATCTGATTATAAATATTAAAAGCTAGGTCAGTAAGGATGACTGGGAAATCATAATCTTTCAAAGAAACTATGCAACAATAAACAACAACAACAAAATCTATTTAGAAGTATAAAATCTATTGTTACTTTTTTAAAAGTGGGGGACACATCTTGAAACAGTCTTATTTTCCGAAGAGAGAAAGAAAGGTTAGACACTCGGCAGCACTGAGGAAAGACATAACTGAAAACAAGCGTGACTTGAAAAACAGTCTTCCCAAACTCTTATCAAGGACTGAAGCCTTGCCTTGACAGTATATTTAAGTCATTTCCTGCTGGTATACATTGCCTGATGTTGCCGCAGATAAGAAATTAATCACTGTTCTCTATTTTATATTTTTTGAACTTATGTAACCAAGAGACCTCACATGACTTTTGATTTTGCTACATCACTCTACTTGAACTTCCTCTCTCAACAGGTAAGAAGGTTCTGATAAGAGCAAAACACTCTGCTAGCTGGAAAACAGTAAAATCTCATACACAGCAGTAATTATTATTTAAATACCTAATTATGCGAACCTAATTAAACTTTGAAATAATAATTAACAAGATATGGAAGTGTATAATTAGATGCTAAAATAAGCAAATGAAAAAATACGTGCTACAGGAATTTGGAGACTAGATTGTGTTGGCACTAAAGAGGTGGAGATCCTTTCAGAGAAACTGGGCTTGAGCTATATAGCTGACAGATTGAGAAGGGAAAATTGTCATGAAAAGCACAGGGTAAGGCTTGAAGTTGGAAGTGGGAGGTTTGGGGTGGAAAGCGGTGTAGGGATTCCTGGGAGATATAGCTGAATGAGTTCCTGGGAGAAGTACAGATCAGTAAGCAGGAAGGAGTCAGGAGGGGGCGTGTGAATGCTATCTTGCCAGATAGGAAAGATAGCTGAGCGTTTTTTTAAAGGAGAGAATCATCTAGATGTGTTAAAGACATCAACATGGCTGCAGGGCGAGGCATGGATTGGAACAGCAAGAAATTATTTTAACAGAATTCCAAAGAAGAGATGACCTTGTCTGACCCAGCCGACAGAACCTGTCCAACTATGACTGTACGTGTGTAGGCTTTGTCTCATCATTAGTCAAAGCTCACAAATGCTTCCTGGACTTACACAGGCAGTTTTTAAAAATGTGTGAATTGTGACCATCCTATGACTTTTAGTGTCTATACTATAGCTGATTCTGTCCACTATTTACCTAGACTATTAAAAAAGGACTCAGCTCTGTTTATTAGCTTAATTTATGAAAAAGAGCCCGTAGTGATATACATACATGAAATTAATAGCTTATTTTTTATAAGAATCCTTCCTAGGTCCTTTAGACTTCCCATTCACTGACTTACTGGTACCAAATGTATTCATTAAACCTGATTACTTACATAACTTGAGAGCCATGAGTCAATTAAAAATGATACTTCTTGGTAAGAAATAAAAATGAAAAGGATAGATGCAGCAACGCTGGTTAGAAAAACTGCCAGATAAACCTTTAAAATCGTAGTGAGTTTTCCGATCCTCAGAATTATGCTTTGAAAAATAGCATGATGGGGCGCCTGGGTGGCGCAGTCGGTTAAGCGTCCGACTTCAGCCAGGTCACGATCTCGCGGTCGGTGAGTTCAAGCCCCGTGTCAGGCTCTGGGCTGATGGCTCAGAGCCTGGACCTGTTTCCGATTCTGTGTCTCCCTCTCTCTCTGCCCCTCCCCCGTTCATGCTCTTTCTCTCTGTGTCCCAAAAATAAATAAACGTTGAAAAAAAAAATTTAAAAAAAAAAAAGAAAAGAAAAATAGCATGATAACAATTATAACCTAACCTGGTCAGAAATTATATTCTTGTAGGTTTCCTTTGTTAAAGGAAAGTTGGATTTCCAAATAATAGAATGACCCAGTGATGATACCTGCATTAAATCCTTTTATTTTTAGAGTTCCTTTAAAATACCTTGAACGTTGGTGTTGCCTTCATGAGATCCTAAAATTTCCAGTTAATGAAAATTTAAAATTATGTAGTATCTCTTTCAATATTGCTTTTCTTTAATGTTTATTTATTTTTGAAAGAGAGAGACAGAGACAGAGCATGAGTGAGGGAGGGGCAGAGAGAGAGGGAGACACAGAATCTGAAGCAGGCTCCAGGCTCCGAGCTGTCAGCACAGAGCCCGACGTGGGGCTTGAACCCACGATCCGTGGGATCGTGACCTAAGCCGAAGTTGGACACTTAACTGAATGAGCCACCCAGACACGCCTCAGTATTGCTTTTCTAATGTAGCAAAGTTTTTTTATTTGTTTGTTTGGTTGGTTTTTCAGCCCTCTTCTATAATCTTTACCAAACCCAAAGCTAGAGAAATGAGTTACCTAACATAGGTTAGGCAGGTGTGGAGCCTGGCTGCCATTATGAAGTGCAGGAATGATGGAGAATCTCTCTCTGAAGACAGTTGGGACTAAATTATCAGTCTTTAGAAAACAACAGATTAATTATGATGTCAAAACATCCTGATTTCTGTGCTTGCCTTATAAAACTCGACTTACCCAGTTCAGTTGTGGAACCAAACAGGCTCAAGGACGACCGTATTAGATTGCATGACACATAGATAACTTTATAAACCGTTGCTATGCATGAGGAAAGACTGACAGTCATGCTTCTGTGGACTGATGGATATGAGAATATGGGGAAAACGAGAAGATTGAAATTGCTGGTATTAGTAATTTATATTGACAACTCTGATTTACCTTATTTCTTTGGATAATTTAACCTGTCTGAGAAAGCTATTTTTCCAAAGTACGTGGAACTGTTTCCTGGTCAGACTGGCCGCGTTCGCTGCGCTCACAGGAGGCTGTAGTGAAATCCTTGTGCGTGTCTCTTCAAAAATACCTGAGAGAATTTGGGGGGCGGGGGTGGGGCATGGCCTGGTACACGCCACCAATCCCAACAGCCTAGCAATGGCTGAGAATTTCTTCAGTCATAGGATAAGCAATGATTTTCCGTAGGCAGTGTGGTGAAAAGTAAGAATGGAATTTACAGCTTTCTTCCAAATTATCCCTTCACTTCAGCCTCCACCCTCTGTTATATCTATACCAACATGGCCTCACTCATTCTTCACACCAGCTCTTGACAGCCCTCAGTTTTCCCAGGCCGACTTCCGTTTCTGTAGTTTTTCTGGGCTCCATTCAGAGGAATGGAGTCAGAAGCAAGCCATTTAGCAGAAACAAGTATAGTTCTTTGGAAGCGGTATCCCTTTTCTTACCACGACTCGACTTAGGAGGAAACGCAGAGCATGCTCATAAACTCTTTTCCCTTCTGGCTCTTGAGATGGATAAGAGTGACTATCACCATTCCTACCTGCTCTTTAGACACTAAGATCAACAGACAGTCATTATCATTGTTGCTTGATGATTAGCATGGTTTCAAATTCATCTTAAAATTACCAGTGGGATGGAATTCATCTTTAAATGTCGTGCAGTCGAAATTTCATGATTTATTACATTACAACCAGGTAAACTGAAAAACAAACAAAACCCCCTACACCCAATCAAGACAATTAGCGTTAAAGGGCGTGTTAAGGGCATAACACTTAGGGTGTTATGTTAAATCTCATAGTTAGCCCAGACTCACTGAGCCAGTGCACTGACGCTTTGAGAAAAACATGCTCACACCTTTGCCAAATTTTCTGTCAGAGTAGTAAGTACAGAAACGTGACATGGAATAACTCCACGAAATTACAAATGGAAAGAAGAAATAATAGTTCTAAGTCCACTTTGCAAGAAATCCTAATTCTTAGTCACACTACTACTTTCCTCTAGAGGTCTTTGAATTTCAACCCCTCTGATAAATTTATATTCAGGTTAAAAGACATTTTTTTTGAGAGAGAGACAGCGTGAGCAGGGGAGGGGCAGAAAGAGAGGGAGACACAGAACCCGAAGCAGGCTCCAGGCTCAGAGCTGTCAGCACAGAGCCCGATGCGGGGCTCAAACCCATGAACTGTGAGATCATGACCTGAGCCGAAGTCAGACGTTTAACTGACTGAGCCACCCAGGCGCCCCTATATTTAGGTTTAAAAAATTAACTGAATTCTAAAACCAAAGCTCCATCATATCTGTTAGTCTCCCTTCATATACAGGGGCCTCTTGAAAAAACTCCAGCGTGGCAATGGCTTCCATAGCTGAACTGCATTCTCCTTTTCGTCTCATTAAATATATATAGTGCACAGATAATAAGTTCCTTTCTGTCAAAAAGTTGGAAGCTTTTATTTCAAACCAGTTTATTTTACACGTATATAGTCACATACTCTACACTGGCATTTTAAATTTTATTCCAGAAAGTGAGAGCAAGTAGAACCGCAACGAGATTTTTATTTAGCTCAAGCGTTAATGCAAATGTCCTCATTACTGTCCTTGGAAAACAACAACAGCAGCAGGAAAACCTACATTCCCAGTAAAGCTGTAATCCAGATATCTAAGATTTAAGCCGAAGGGTTAAAAAAAGATAACAATATCAGCAAGGGGCAGGAAGACAGAAGGTGTAGTTTATCAACTAATGGAAAAGATTGTGCCTAGGAACCGAGAAGGAAATAGCGTACAAGATAGCTTTCGTTGAAAAAGTGCCCAGTGAGTTCCTAAAATATTTGAATTCCAGTTTGGAAACTGTATCTTAAAACACATTAAGTGAGCTGGCTGTTCCCAGTCATTCCTTTTGAAACACATCTTATTCAAGCTGTGAAGGGATCGCACGAACTCAATGTGAGAAAAGTATTCATTACGGTGCGGTTACAGTGTGAGCAGTGCCTGATGGCAACGTAACACAAAGGAAAAAGGAAGGTACGAAAGGACCTAATTTTACAATGATCCCAACCAAGATACAGCCATGTCACTGGGATCTCAGATTTCTGGTCCAGAAAAAAGAACGTTTTAATTTTAGGCTTTTAGCCTCTGTTGAATATGATTTTCAGAAGGAGCATGACATCGTTATCTCTAAAGCTCATTTCAGAGCATTCCCTCAGTGACTGAGCCTCACCTGTGTACTTTTGCGGAAAATGTTTCCCCAGTGCACCCCGCAACTCGGTTCCTGAGTACAGAAGCCCTTCTTGGGCCACAAAAAGCAGGACCCCCAAATTCTGATCCCCGTTTACAAATACACCATTTAGGAGTTTGCTTTTAACGGCTTTTTCATTTCTATCACAGCCTAGGAAGGCGTAGTTTGAATCACTTGGGGTCCAAAAAGGCAACCTCTTCCGAGCGTTCAAAGGAAAGAAAAATGATATTTGCCTTCTTACTCATTCGTGACATAGGCACCTGTGTACAGACAGTTTGGAAATGCATTCCTCTCATTATTCTCAAAAGAATCATTGTCAGTGCTTATTGTTAGTAAATACCTCTTGTTTCAATTGCACATGGTAGACAAAAAATCAGTTGGTTCACACATTACACAGCTTCAGTGCAGCCACATGCTCCCCTGAGGATACACTCACGCTAATGGAAACATCTCCTTTAGAAAGTTTGTGTTGGGCGCCTGGGTGGAGCAGTCGGTTAAGCGTCCGACTTCAGCCAGGTCACGATCTCGCGGTCGGTGAGTTCGAGCCCCGCGTCGGGCTCTGGGCTGATGGCTCGGAGCCTGGAGCCTGTTTCCGATTCTGTGTCTCCCTCTCTCTCTGCCCCTCCCCCGTTCATGCTCTGTCTCTCTCTGTCCCAAAAATAAATAAATAAACGTTGAAAAAAAAAAAAAAGAAAGAAAGAAAGTATGTGAAATCTGGAGGTGCCTGAGTGGCTCAGCCCATTGAGCATCTAACTTCCGCTCAGGTCGTGATCTCGTGGTTGGTGGGTTAGAGCCACGCGTCCGGCTCTGTGCTGACAGCTCAGAGCCTGGAGCCTGCTTCAGATTCTGTGTCTCCTTCTCTCTCTGCCCCTCCCCTGCTCTCACTCTATCTCTCTCAAAATGAATAAACATTAGACATTTAAAAAAAAAATTTTTTTATATTTATTTTTGATAGAGAGAGACAGAGCACAAGTGGGGGAGGGGAAGAGAGAGAAGGAGACCCAGAATCTGAAGCAGGCTCCGGGCTCCGAGCTGTCGGCACAGAGCCCGACGTGGGGCTCAAACTCACACACTGAGAGATCATGACCTGAGCTGAAGTTGGACGCTCAACCACTGAGCCACCCAGGCGCCCCAAACATTTTTTAAAAAAAGAAAATATGTGAAATCTAAGCAGTGTAGCTTCAACAGGTCATCTAGCATGGAGCTGCAAGCATTCTGAGAGCAAGAGAAAGGATGAACTGGAAAGAAAGCCATTTTATACCCCGTTTGGCCTTGACGTACCATCCGTGATCCTCTCCAAACTGTTCATTCTTTTTCATTTTAAGTATCAAGACAGTTGAAGGAATGCTAAGGTAAGTGAAGTAAAAATATCATTTGGGAAAATCATGGTGATTTTGGCAAACACAGAAGGAAACCTGAATCATCCTTGTGGCTCTCCACAGGAAGGGCCCAGGCAGGCTGTCTCCACAAAAGCATGCTGACATTTATCTCAGAAAAGACACTGTGACGTCCCATAGCTCCTGTAGCATTTGTGTAGAGGAAGATAAATATATTTCACTCCGTGGGTCTGTAATCCTCCAGCCTTTTAGTTGGACCAAACCGTTCAAGAAATTCCTTCCAAGTCTTAGGCCTTGTTCCATTTCCCAATGCCAGCATACTTGATGATCTCTTTTTTATTCTGAACGTGTTGTATGTAACATTTTTATGTGGGATATAATTAAAGAATAGAGAGACAGAGAGAGAGAGAGAGAGAGAGAGAGAGAGAGAGAGAGAGAGAGAGAGGAGGAACACTAGTGAGGCCAAATCCTGGAAGCACAGCTTGTGTTGAGTACTTTATAGAAACTGTAAAATACACTTTCAATCATTACATTATATATGAGACTCAGTACAGTGTTGACTTTCTTTACTGGCTAACAGGGTCTTAAAATTGGATATACAATGACTCTGGTGCAGAAAATGCAAGTCTTTCTTTCTCAAGATGAATTTTTACTTGACCTTTGTATGGCACAACAATCTTTGGAAGCCAAATACTTTGTTTCTTATTCATTACGCTCCTCTAGAGAACTCTGCCCCTTGGTGACAACGAGGAACAATTTGAGGATTGTCTCAGAACACTGTCACTTTGTACGTCTCAAAAGTTACTCACAGATTTTGAAATGAAGATCTTAGAGGTGAGGTCAAATGACCTCAGAATAAGAGGCGCCATTCTTCAACACTCCCTGGCCCCTGGTGGATAATTGACCAAATTTACTCTTTCACAATTAGCAAGTGGGTGTGTATGAAGCTACGTGGGTGGTAGTTGTGATAATCAGTGTATCCATTTCGTAAAAGTGTTTATTCAGAATAACTTACAATTTTACGATGATGGTTGTGTAGCAGTATCCCTGCCATGTTCCTGGAGGAGGAACCTTTCCTTCTCAAGGCTTTCTTTCTCCAGGGTGGTTTTCCGCTTGAGCTTTCCTTTTAACAAACTACTAGAAATATTCTTATATTTTGCTTATCCTTCTCTTGCTTTTGACCTCTTCCCCTGCATGTGATGGTTAGTTGTTTCCCCATAGTTAACTAGATTGTGGTTCATGGTATAAAGGAAAATATGAGTTTCTTTAAACAAAAATGTCCACTTTATAGTTTTCACGTACAAAAAATTCTTGTGGGAAATCCCACTGAACATGATCCAAACTACAGATTACGATACAAAATAGATGATTTTCCCCTCCTCCACTCATGCTCTGTCTCTCTCTCTCTCTCTGTCTCTCTCAAAAGTAAATAAACATTAAAAATTATTAAAAAATAGATGATTTTTGTATATTTGCTCATATGTATTATTAAAAGTGTTTGGAGTATACAAAAATAGCCACTAATCAGAACAAATGAGCACCTGGAAGAAATATACACACCAATCACAAAGCACTAAATGTCATTCATAAGATAAATTTGAAATATCTGTGCTTCCGGGAACAGGTTCATATTTTTTTTATTTAAAAACTATAATTGCCTTGCCAGTGATTAAATATAAATAGGAGGTTTCTCCTAAACCTTAGGCTAAATTCCTGTGTGCCCCACAGCAAAACTAAGACTATTTGATGGAGTAAATTGAAGGTGCTCTTGACCTAGTGATAGTGAGGATGGCTTGAAAATATAATTAAAAGTAAAGATGTCTGATTGTTTTCATGATAACTGTTTTATTCTGCACTACTCAATTCCCTACGCTCTTTTTTTTTTTTTAAAGAAGCACATCATTAAAAAAAAACTTTATTTATTTATTTTGAGAGAGAAAGAGAGCAGGGTAGGGTGAGAGAGAGACGGTAAGAGAGGATCCCAAGGAAGCTCCCCGCTGCCAGCACAGAGCCCGATACAGGACTCAAACTCACAAACCATCAGTTCATGACCTGAGCAGAAACCAAGAGTTGGACACTCAACCGACTGAGCCACCCAGGTGCCCCCTAGGCTCTTTTTGATAAGTTTATTTTTTCTGTTATTCATATTAATTTTGCATATTTTTGCAAAAGAAGACAATCATAAGAATGATGTCTCCTGAAATATCTTTAGATTAACTGAAAGTGCTCAATAACAATCTTCTCTCTAATGTTGATGGATTGAAGAGAAGGAATCACTTGAAATTCAAGTTAGTTGAAAACGTACAAGTGAAGCTTTGCACAGTGGCAGTATCGTAGCCAAAAAGGTTTATCTGAGGTGCGATTATTGCTAATTGAAAATGTACGAGTGGAGGGAGAAAAGAATGGTATATTTTTTCTTACCCTTATATTTTAAGATAAAAATTTACCGTTAGCATTTAGGTGATGTTCCATAAAAACAAGGACCAGGGCTGCTTGATTTTAGTTGAGCAATATTTCAGACATCATGCATCTTTGAGTTCGTAATGAATTTGAATCACATGTGAAAAGTGTATTGTGGTCATCATACTTCCTTGCATAGGTAATGTAAGAGTGAGCTAAGGTAATACATATAGGGTCGGAAGAGAGACTGATGCAGTGTCAAAGCCCTAGTGTGCTGTCTGGCATTCAACTGATAAGTAAGAAGCTGAAGAGGCAGGACATGCGGATAGAGCCATTCTTCTCTGCATCAGAGTTTCTCAAGTGGGAGGGACCCTATTGACATTTTGAGCCCAATAATTCTTTGTGTCCTGCACATTGTAGCATGTTTAGCAACATGCCTGACCTTTGCCCACTAGATGCTAGTGGTGTATCTGCCCCTCCACTATCCCCCGCCCCCCACCTCCACCCCTCCTGGCCACCTGAAACCTTAGTTGTAACAATGAAGAACGTTGTGAACATATTGCAAAATCAGGGCAAATTCTCCCTGGTTGATAACCAATGTCTGTGAAAAGCAGAGTTCATTGCTCCGTATCCTGTTCCCAGTTCAGGAGCCCTGCCTGTCAAGTTCACCCTTGGTTTGTTACACAATTAATGGCAGAACTTCCCCATTCTATAAGAACATGGTCACTGTGTTTTTAGTAGTCATCCCAGAACTTACTGGAAGAAACTTCTTAATCATGCAAGTTGTTCCTAAATTAGAATAAAATGAGAAGCAGAGAGAGAGATGGGAGGTGTGGTATTTAATTACATAGTGTCAGTGAATTCCATGTGGATTTGAAAAGAAATCACCACTTCAGGCAAACATTTCATGCTTAACGATTATCCTTGTTTAACACAGAATGTCTCAAGTTATTTGTTCAGTTCCTAAAAATCAAGAATTATCAAACTGAAGTGAAATATGTACTTGAGGTAGAGAAATATTCTCCTTTTGTGCTAAGAATTCTATTTCCTTAATTGATGTTTAATATACACTGTGTAGAAGGATTAAAAAATACCAGTCGTTCTATAATGTAATTGCTCTCACAGACAAATGTTTATTTTTATTTTATTACCTTTATTTCTGAAGTCATAAAAGTTTTAAAAATTACTATAACCAAATGGCTAACAGATATAAGCAATAAAAGATATTAACGCTATTGCTGTGAACTATTAAAATAAAAACAAGTTTTTAAGATGTGCCAGTTGGTAGTTTAGTATATATGAGATACACACATTGGAGCAGATTATATTTACAATTGCTCTGTCTTCATGACGATGTAAATGTGACTTAAATGTGGGTAGGGAAAGAAAATTTGTGATGTGATAGAAACCACTTAAAAGCATGAAGTTGAACAAAAATCAAAATGGCTGCATTAATGCTTCCAGGAGGCTCAATTTTTGGAAACATTTTTATTTGTTTATTTTAAAGAGCAAGAGAGCTCAAATGGGGAGAAGAGCTTGAATGGGGGGGAAAGGGGAGAGAGATAGAGAGTGGGGCTGAGAATATTAAGTAGGTTCCACTCTCAGCTCCATGGTCATGAAATCATGACCTGAGCCAAAATCAAGTCTCTCTCTCTCTTTTTTTTTAATGTTTATTCATTTTTGAGAGAGAGTGTGTGTGTGTGAACAGGGAGGAGCAGAGAGAGAGGGAGACAGAATCAGAAGCAGGTTCCAGGCTCTGAGCTGTCAGCACAGAGCCTGACGCGGGGCTCAAACTCACAAGCCTCGAAGTTGGATGCTTAACACAACTGAAGTTGGATGCTTAACCGACTGAGCCACCCAGGCGCCCCTTGATTTTGAACCTAAGTAACTTTTTCCCTCTGTGCCACACACCTCCCCTCCTCCCTTCTGAGGCTTTTGTTTCAGGAGCCCAGTACCACTCTGAAAACAAGAGTAAGGAGGCTGGCTGCACAAACACAATTCCTGCTGAAACCGGCTAGATTCTCCACCCCCTATAAAACCCCACGGCCCCTTGGTTGGCAGGGGCTTGTAGCTTTGAAGGCCTTAGTCTGCTGCCGTCTCCTTTGCCCCACAAAGCAATGAAGCTCTTGTTCCTCTTTATGCCCAAACTGTCTTCACCTTACGTATTTGGACTCCAGAGCACAGAGGTCGGTTTTTGACATCATTATCACGAGGAAAGTCCAAATGTTCTCCGCTCTATGCAAACAACTAGGTTAGTGCATACCTGGATTAGTTATTTCTTTATTTATACTCATCTTTGACTCAAAATCAGTTGAGTTAGCTTGTATAAAATACAGCAACATGACTCAAATGCTTAAAGTGTAAATGGAAAAAAGCCAAAACAAAATCCGAGAAACATAAAATAAGGTTAATAAAAGCCTAGTTTAAAAAATACCATTATAAAATGAACTTCATTGTGGTAATCATTTCACAATGTATACACGTATCAAATCATCATGTTGTACACTTGAAATATATATGGTTTTGTCAATTATACCCTAATAAAACTGGAACAATAAATAAGCTGAAATAATTCTTTTTGTATCTACAAAACCAAAGGACAAAAGATCCGAATAGATAGTTCTTCAAAGAAGATACACATATTGAACTTAGTTGAATACACGCTCAACATAGTTACTGACCGTCAAAGTCCTTGACAAGTTGTACATACAGGTTATACCACAGTTCTAACTCCTCTGCTATCCAATATGGCATTTGCATAAAAACAGTTATGTAGGTGTGGGTGGCTCCATCAGAACAGCATGTGACTCTTGATCTCGGGGTCATGAGTTCAAGCCCCACATTTGGTGTAAACATTGCTTAAATAAATAATAAGCTTAAAAAAACAACAACCGAAAAACCCCGCCCCCCCCCCCGCAAAAAAAAAAAAAAAAAAAAAAAAAAAAACGGGCCCCTGGGTGGCTCAGTCAGTTAAGCATGTGACTCTTGATCTTGCCTCAGCTCATGATCTCACAGTTTGTGAGATCGAGCCCCATGCTGGGCTCTGCAGCTGACAGCCTGGAGCCTGCTTGGGATATCCTGTCCCACTTTCTCTGCCCCCTCCTTTGCTTGTGCTTTCTCTCTCTCAAAATAAATAAATAAACTTAAAAAAAGAAAAACCAGATGCATCGGTCAATGGAACAGAAAAGACAGTACAGAAATAAACCCACACATATGTGGGCATTATGCTAAGTGAAATAAGTCAGAGAAAGAGAAATACTGTATGATCTGTCTTATATGTGCAATCTAAAAGAAAAACAAAAACTGAGCTCACAAGTACAGAGAACATATTGGGATGTAGAGGATAGGTGAAATGGGCGAATTTGGTCAAAAGGCATAAACTTCCAGTTTAAAAAAGAATAATTTCTGATGAAGTGTTGTACATTGTACATTGTGTACAACATGATGACCATAGGTAATAATACCATATTGTATATGTAAAGTTGCTAAGAGGGTAAATCTTAAAAGTTCTCAGCACAAGAAAAAATTTTATAACTCTATGTGGTGATGAATGTTAACTAGACTTATTGAGGTGATTATTCTGATACATATACATATATTGAATCATCATGTAGTACACCTAAAACTGATGTAATGTTTTATGTCAGTTATGTCTCAAAAAAAAAAAGTTTTTTTAAAAGAGAGATCTACTATTCTCACCTTTTCTAAAATCACTTTCTGAGGAAAAACTTCTTCTTCATTTTTATGATATTTTATCTTTTTATTTTATTTTATTTTATTTTATTTTTAATGATTATTTATTTGAGAGAGAGAGAGAGAGAGAGAGAGAGAGAGAGATTGTGAGTACGTGAGTGGGGGATGGGCAGAGAGCAAGAGTGGGAGAGAGAGAATCCGAAACAAGCTCTGCACTGTCAGCTCAGAGCCCAGCACGGGGCTCGACCCCATGAACTAAGATATTATGACCTGAGCCTAAATCAAGACCCAGATGCTCAACTGACTGAGCCACCCAGGCGCCCCTATTTTCTCTTTTTAAAGTGTCATTGTTCTATTTCAGATAATACCAGGGATTTGCTCATATGGCACATATTTATTTATATACTAGCGAACCTCCTTGTTTGTGTAGAAGGCAGCTCCCCGAAGGCAATGATGATTGGATGATAATGTGAAAGAATAATGACAATGATTATAAGCTCAGCGTTCATGTTTTGTGTTATTCCAACATGTCTGCACAATGCAGTAAAATTATCTCTATTATTTAGCTCCGTAGTTAGGTTAAAGTAGATCCTCAAATAATTCTATTTGCTGAAAAATGTACAGTCTTATTGCTTTATTGGAAATCACCTACCTGTTGTGTATTAACATTAGCCTCATGTGTGACTACTCTTTTGTTTTCCTGCAGCACAAAGAAGATGCCATTTGCATTCACACTGAACCTCCTCCATTCGATTCAAGACTGTATTCTTGGTGCTGCATGGAATGCATAAAGGACCGAGGCAGTGTCTGACTTCAAGGATCTGGCCATCAAATCGTAAGGATAAAACAAGAGCACGGTATAAATCAGATAATAAAAACCGTAATTGGAGGCACACACGATATGCTATGGAATTTGACGTAAGGACACATCACATCAGGTTACAAGTTAAAGGAAAGTTGGGGCGCCTGTCCGACTTCAGCTCAGGTCATGATCTCATGGTTTGTGAGTTGGAGCCCGCTTCAGGCTCTGTGCTGACAGCTCAGAGCCTGGAGCCTGCTTCAGATTCTATGTCTCCCACCTCTCTCTCTCTCTGCCCCTCCTCTGCTCATTCTCAATCTCTCTCTCTCTCTCTCTCTCTCTCTCTCTCTCTCTCTCTCTGTCTCTCTCTCCCCCCCTCAAAAATAAATAAAAAGAAATTAAAGGAAAGATTTCATGAGATAGGTGGCATGTCATTTAGGGACTCTGTGGCAGAAACTATTAGTTGTCTACCTACATATCCACAATCCCCCTTCCTTCTTAGTTCAGTATCCTGAATTTTAGCTGAGCCTGTTGATGCATGGAAAGACCACATTTCCCAGCCTCCCTTAAAGTGAGGTGCAGTCATGTGACCAAGCACTGGCTGGTGAGATGTCCACAGAAGTGTGATGTGTGATTTCTGTGAAGGATGTTCAAAGAGTAGCTGACTTGCAGGAAGGAGTTTCTTTTTATTGTTCTGCCTTTTTGTCTTCTGGCCCACAACTCAGATATAATGGCTGAAGTTACACAGACCGTTTTAGGTCTCGATGTGTCGTGAATGTAGCAACCTTATGCTAACCTGGTAGAAGAGAACAACAGGAGTTGGGGTTTCTGATGAAAACATGGGATGGACTTCTTACCAGGCCACCTGGGTGGCTCAGTCAGTTAGGCATCCAACTTCAGCTCAGGTCATGATCTCACAGTTTGTGAGCTTGAACCCCACGTGGGTTCTCTGGTGTCAGTGCAGAGTGCACTTTGGGTCCAGTGTCCCCTTCTCTCTCTGTGCACCTCCCTTCACCGTCTCTCAAAAATAAATAAACATTAAAAAATAAGACGGACTTCCTACCTTCAGATTTGTTTTACATGAGAATAAAGTCAACTTTATATTTATGTAACCCCTACTGTTAAGGTATATTCTGGTCCCTAAAGATCATAACACTATAAGCTGTAGACATTTTCATTAAAGGGAGGCAGAGAGGAAAGTTGTTTTAGCAAAGAAAGTAACACTCTATTGGGAGATTGTATAATTTTACCTCTTTTCTCATTTTGATAATTTCTTAAAGCCTCTGGTAGTATTTCTTGTGGTCCTCTTGCCTTCCAACAATACTTCAACTTCAAGAGAGGCAGTTTTACTCAGTGATTAAGGTTGCAGACTGTTGAGTCAGACTACATGGTTAAAATCCCAGCTTGACCTCCCATGAGCTGTATGACAGGAGCAATTATTTAACCTTCCCCAGCTTTCTCATTTGCATAGTGTAAAAGGTGATAAAACCTATTTCCTAACGTTTTTTGTAAAGATTGATCAGTAAAGCCTGTAATAATAAATGTCAGAGAGAAATGTGGCTCTATCATTCCAGAATGATATGTCGAGTGTTCGTTGAATATCAAGCTCTATACTCAACCCGGGAACTCAGAGTTAAATACATCACATTCCTTACTCTCTGGAAGTTTACAGTCTAGTGATCTGTGAGAGAAAATGTGTTTGCATATCAGGGATGATTCTCTCTGTAGTTCCGTGTCCTGTGAACCGCACCACACTATGCAGTTCTGAGGTATAGAACAGTGTTTATTCAGCAGACGAACCATGCAGTTCAGTGCGTGCTCCAATGCCAAGAAAAGATGTTCTGGCATGGACCACAAGAAGATCAACGTGACAATATCATGAGATTATCCCCCCTACAAAAAGGAAGAACAGACTATCTCTCACTGTGTTCAGGTTAATGGTAACTCCGTTTGGGGGAGACCTAAAAATGACTAATGTCAGAGTACAATGGCATTAAAGGTGTCTAGTGTTACTAGATAACAATTTGTGCAAATGACAAATGACAAAGCGGTCCTGACACGTCTCTACTGCCTGTCCGTGTGTTTGTACTGAGAGATACTTCCTCTTTTGTGCACATGACTTTTCATCAACCTCCACTTCCACTTGGAAGTATGGAGGAAATTGCCAAATCATTAGGAAGTCTGTCAGTTCTTTGGAAATTGCAGATATTTATTAGAGAAATAATAAATACGTGTAGCCTACCTGACTCATAATGTGCCTCATTAGAGCAGCATTATAGCATAACGTGACACTAGCATTGTGCTCTAAGCTCTCCCAGGGGAAATTCATAACGTATTCTAACTTCAGATGACAAAAACCACGTCCCACTGCTGTAACCCTTTCCAACACTACCTCCCCAATCACTGGGAATGACTATTGAGACCCGGATGAAGAGTTGCAGCCATCTGGGGCTTGGGTAAAGGACAGTTGGAAGAGGGCAACGACAGTTCTCAGGTCCTTTGTTCTGCATCATCTCCAAATTACATTACTTACAGAGCCCTGACGGTGACCCACATGTTTTCAGTTCTGCTGCCCTGATCTGTCCCTTCTGCCCCCGGTCTGTCTCCACTCCCAGGTCACAATCGTGAAAAACTGAAGTTATTCTCTAGTCTCCAAATGCCTGAATCCAAGTGTATAGTCCTTTGGAGCAATGGTTTTCAAGCTTTTATTTACTATGACCCACAGCATTTTACATTGTAATTAAATAAATATGTACCTATATATTTACATAACTGAAACTGTTTTAGGGAAGAAAACTCATCACACTGGGCGATAGGCACGTTGATCATTTGTATTTCCTTCTAGCATATTGAAAAAAATCAGCTCACTAAATTGATTTAATGACAGATTTAGAGATCACATCTCACTGTATCAAGAACCCTTATTGGAAGATTTTAAAAATATTTTATAACTTCTTTTTTTAATGGTTATATTTATTTCTGAGAGAGAGAGAGAGAGAGAGAGAGAGAGAGAGAGAGAGAGAGAGAGAGCATACTCTTGTGAGAGGAAGAGAGAGACGGAGAGAGGGAGAATCTGCACTGTCAGCACAGAGCCTGCCCAACACAGGGCTCTAACCTATGAACCTGAGAAATCATGACGTGAGCCGAAATCAAGAGTCAGACGTTTAACCAACTGAGCCACCCAGGTGCCCCAACATTTTAATAATAAATCTAAAAACATTAGCTTGAAACTAATAAATAGGGAAATTCACAAAACTCAGGTCATCTAAAGTGTCCCTCTACTGGGCCTTTTACTTTACTTCTGCCTGCTTAGTTATTGAAGCTCTTTCCTACTTTTGGGGAATTCTCCGCCTCATGATGCTTGGGGAGGCAGGACCCATCTCCTACTACGAAGTCTCCATTGTCCAAACACTGTTCTTTCTCCAGGCCCTAGAAGTGAGGGATGGGTACAACCCTACAAGCCCTTGGTCTAGAGCAAGAATTCATCTGGCAGCTTACAAGGCCTTTGACTGGTGCATCAGTGTACCCTGTCTGGTGCCACATGGAACTGGGTGTCTGGTACTATACCTCACACACAGTTGGAAAGAGAGCAGTGCCTACCTCCACATGGTGCTTGGTCAAGGTGTGGTTTTAGCTGTACCCATCGTGTCCAAACTCCTTTGGCTCTTGCCTTGGCTTTGTCCAGTTCTCTAGACTTTCTGGCAATTCCTTTTCTGTTTGTTTATTTATTTATTTTTTCAGTATATGAAATTTATTGTCAAATTGGTTTCCATACAACACCCAGTGCTCATCCCAAAAGATGCCGTCTTCAATACCCATCACCCACCCTCCCCTCCCTCCCACCCCCCATCAGCCCTCAGTTTGTTCTCAGTTTTTAAGAGTCTCTTATGCTTTGGCTCTCTTCCACTCTAACCTCTTTTTTTTCTTTTTTTTTTCCTTCCCCTCCCCCATGGGTTTCTGTTAAGTTTCTCTGGATCCACCTAAGAGTGAAAACATATGGTATCTGTCTTTCTCTGTATGGCTTATTTCACTTAGCATAACACTCTCCAGTTCCATCCATGTTGCTACAAAGGGCCATATTTCATTCTTTCTCATTGCCGTGTAGTACTCCATCATGTATATAAACCACAATTTCTTTATCCATTCATCAGTTGATGGACATTTAGGCTCTTTCCATAATTTGGCTATTGTTGAGAGTGCTGCTATAAACATTGGGGTACAAGTGCCCCTATGCATCAGTACTCCTTTATCCCTTGGGTAAATTCCTAGCAGTGCTACTGCTGGGTCATAGGGTAGGTCTATTTCTAATGTTTTGAGGAACCTCCACACTGTTTTCCAGAGCGGCTGCACCAGTTTGCATTCCCACCAACAGTGCAAGAGGGTTCCCACTTCTCCACATCCTCTCCAGCATCTATAGTCTCCTGATTTGTTCATTTTGGCCACTCTGACTGGTGTGAGATGATATCTGAGTGTGGTTTTGATTTGTATTTCCCTCATGAGGAGCGACTCTGAGCATCTTTTCATGTGCCTGTTGGCCATCCAGATATCTTCTTTAGAGAAGTGTTTATTCATGTTTTCTGCCCATTTCTTCACTGGGTTATTTGTTTTTTGGGTGTGGAGTTTGGTGAGCTCTTTATAGATTTTGGATACTAGCCCTTTATCTGATATGTCATTTGCAAATATCTTTCCCCATTCCATTGGTTGACTTTTAGTTTTGTTGACTGTTTCCTTTGCTGTGCAGAAGTGTTTTATCTTCATGAGGTCCCAATAGTTCATTTTTGCTTTTAATTCTCTTGCCTTTGGGGATGTGTCAAGTAAGAAATTGCTACAGCTGAGGTCAGAGAGGTCTTTTCCTGCTTTCTCCTCGAGGGTTTTGATGGTTTCCTGTCTCACATTCAGGTCCTTTATCCATTTTGAGTTTATTTTTGTGAATGGTGTGAGAAAGTGGTCTAGTTTCAACCTTCTGCATGTTGCTGTCCAGTTCTCCCAGCACCATTTGTTAAAGAGACTGTCTTTTTTCCATTGGATATTCTTTCCTGCTTTGTCAAAGATTAGTTGGCCATACTTTTGTGGGTCTAGTTCTGGGGTTTCTATTCTATTCCATTAGCCTATGTGTCTGTTTTTGTGCTAATACCATGCTGTCTTGATGATGACAGCTTTGTAGTAGAGGCTAAAGTCTGGGATTGTGATGCCTCCTGCTTTGATCTTCTTCTTCAAATTACTTTGGCTATTTGGGGCCTTTTGTGGTTCCATATGAATTTTAGGATTGCTTGTTCTAGCTTCGAGAAGAATGCTGGTGCAATTTTGATTGGGATTGCATTGAATGTGTAGATAGCTTTGGGTAGTATTGACATTTTGACAATATTTATTCTTACAACCAATGAACACGGAATGTTTTTCCATTTCTTTATATCTTCTTCAATTTCCTTCATAAGCTTTCTATAGTTTTCAGCATACAGGTCTTTTACATCTTTGGTTAGGTTTATTCCTAGGTATTTTATGCTTCTTGGTGCAATTGTGAATGGGATAAGTTTCTTTATTTGTCTTTCTGTTGCTTCATTATTAGTGTATAAGAATGTAACTGATTTTTGTACATTGATTTTGTATCCTGCAACCTTGCTAAATTTATGTATCAGTTCTAGCAGACTTTTGGTGGAGTCTGTTGGGTTTTCCATGTATAGTATCATGTCATCTGCAAAAAGGGAAAGCTTGACTTCATCTTTGCCAATTTTGATGCCTTTGATTTCCTTTTGTTGTCTGATTGCTGATGCTAGAACTTCCAACACTATGTTAAACAACAGCGGTGAGAGTGGACATCCCTGTCGTGTTCCTGATCTCAGGGAAAAAGTTCTCAGATTTTCCCCATTAAGGATGATGTTAGCTGTGGGCTTTTCATAAATGGCCTTTATGACCTTTAAGTATGTTCCTTCTATCCCGACTTTCTCAAGGGTTTTTATTAAGGAAGAATGCTGAATTTTGTCAAATGCTTTTTCTGCATCAACTGACAGGATCATATGATTCTTATCTTTTCTTTTATGTATCATGTTGATTGATTTGTGAATGTTGAACCAGCCCTGCATCCCAGGAATGAATCCCATTTGATCATGGTGAATAATTCTTTTTATATGCTATTGAATTCGATTTGCTAGTATCTTATTGAGAATTTTTGCATCCATATTCATCAGGGATATTGGCCTGTAGTTCTTTTTTTAGTGGGTCTCTGTCTGGTTTAGGAATCAAAGTAATACTGGCTTCATAGAATGAGTCTGGAAGTTTTCCTTCCCTTTCTATTTTTTGGAATAGCTTGAGAAGGATAGGTATTATCTCTGCTTTAAACGTCTGGTAGAACTCCCCTGGGAAGCCATCTGGTCCTGGACTCTTATTTGTTGGGAGATTCTTGATAACAGATTGAATTTCTTCGCTGGTTATAGGTCTGTTCAAGCTTTCTATTTCCTCCTGATTGAGTTTTGGAAGTGTGTGGGTGTTCAGGAATTTGTCCATTTCTTCCAGGTTGTCCAGTTTGTTGGCATATAATTTTTCATAGTATTCCATGATAATTGCTTGTATTTCTGAGGGATTGGTTGTAATAATTCCATTTTCATTCATTATTTTATCTATTTGGGTCATCTGCATTTTCTTTTTGAGAAGCCTGGCTAGAGGTTTATCAATTGTGTTTATTTTTTCAAAAAACCAGCTCTTGGTTTCATTGATCTGCTCTACAGTTTTTTTAGATTCTATATTGTTTATTTCTGCTCTGATCTTTATTATTTTTCTTCTTCTACTGGGTTTAGGGTGTTTTGTTGTTCTGCTTCTATTTCCTTTAGGTGTGCTGTTAGATTTTGTATTTGGGATTTTTCTTGTTTCTGGAGATAGGCCTGGATTGCAATGAATTTTCCTCTCAGGACTGCCTTTGCTGCATCTCAAAGCGTTTGGATTGTTGTAGTTTCATTTTCATTTGTTTCCATATATTTTTTAATTTCTTCTCTAATTGCCTGGTTGACCCATTCATTCTTTAGTAGGGTGTTCTTTAACCTCCACGCTTTTGGAGGTTTTCCAGACTTTTTCCTGTGGTTGATTTCAAGCTTCATAGCATTGTGGTCTGAAAGTATGCACGGTATGATCTCAATTCTGGTTGAGGGCTGTTTTGTGACCCAGTATGTGATCTATCTTGGAGAATGTTCCATGTGCACTCGAGAAGAAAGTGTATTCTGTTGTTTTGGGATGCAGAGTTCTAAATGTATCTGTCAAGTCCATCTGATCCAATGTATCATTCAGGGCCCTTATTTCTTTATTGACCGTGTGTCTAGATGATCTATCCATTTCTGCAAGTGGGGTATTAAAGTCCCCTGCAATTACCACATTCTTATCAATAAGGTTGCTTATGATTGTAATTGTTTTATATATTTGGGGGCTCCCATATTCGGCACATAGACATTTATAATTATTAGCTCTTCCTGATGGATAGACCATGTAATTATTATATAATGCCCTTCTTCATCTCTTGTTACAGCCTTTAATTTAAAGTCTAGTTTGTCTGATATAAGTATGGCTACTCCAGCTTTCTTTTGACTTCCAGTAGCATGATAAATAGTTCTCCATCCCTTCATGTTCAATCTGAAGGTGTCCTCAGGTCTAAAATTAGTCTCTTGTAGACAGCAAATAGATGGGTCTTGTTTTTTTATCCACTCTGTTACCCTATGTCTTTTAGTTGGCGCATTGAGTCCATTTACATTCAGTGTTATTATAGAAAGATATGGGTTTAGAGTCATTGTGATGTGCATAGGTTTCATGCTTGTAGCGATGTCTCTGGTACTTTATCTCACAGGATCCCCCTTAAGATATCTTGTAGGGCTGGTTTAGTGCTGATGAATTCCTTCAGTTTTTGTTTGTTTGGGAAGACCTTTATCTCTCCTTCTATTCTAAATGACAGACTTGCTGGTAAACGATTCTCGGCTGCATATTTTTTCTGTTCATCACATTGAAGATTTCCTGCCATTCCTTTCTGGCCTGCCAAGTTTCAGTAGATAGATCCGTCACGAGTCTTATCGGTCACCCTTTATATGTTAGAGCACGTTTATCCCTAGCTGCTTTCAGAATTCTCTTTTTATCCTTGTATTTTGCCAGTTTCACTATGATATGTCGTGCAGAAGATCGATTCAAGTTACATCTGCAGGGAGTTCTCTGTGCCTCTTGGATTTCAATTCCTTTTTCCTTCCCCAGATCAGGGAAGTTCTCAGCTATTATTTCTTCAAGTACACCTTTAGCACCTTTCCCTCTCTTTTCCTCCTCTGGAATACCAATTATGCGTAGATTATTTCTCTTTAGTGCATCACTTATTCTCTCATTTTCCCCTCATACTCCTGGATTTTTTTTATCTTTTTCTCAGTTTCTTCTTTTTCCATAATTTTATCTTCTAGTTCACCTATTCTCTCCTCTGCCTTTTCAATCCGAGCTGTGGTCATCTCCATTTTATTTTGCACTCATTAATAGCATGTTTTAGCTCCTCCTGGCTGTTCCTTAGTCCCTTGATCTCTGTAGCAAGAGATTCTCTGCTGTCCTCTATACTGTTTTCAAGCCCAGCGATTATTTTTATGACTATTATTCTAAATTCACCTTCTGTTATATTGTTTAAATCATTTTTGATCAGTTCGTTAGCTGTTGTTATTTCCTGGACGTTTTTCTGAGGGGAATTCTTCCATTTCATCATTTTGGATAGTCCCTGGAGTGGTGCGGGACTGCGGGGCACTTCCCCTGTGCTGTCTTGAATAACTTGTGTTGGTGGGCAGAGTTGCAGTCAGACCTGACGTCAGCCCCCAGCCCACCGCTGGGGCCACAATCAGACTGGTGTGTGCCTTCTCTTCCCCTCTCCTAGGGGCGGGATTCACTGTGGGGTGGTGTGGCCCATCTGGGCTACTTGCACCCTGCCAGGCTTGTGGTGCTGGGGATCTGGTGTATTAGCTGGGGTGGATCGGCAAGGTGCACAGGGGCAGGAGGGGCAGGCTTAGCTCGCTTTTCCTTCGGTGATCCGCTTCGGGAGGGGCCTTGAGGCACCGGGAGGGAGTCAGACCCGCCGCCGGAGGGATGGATCCGCAGAAGCACAGCGATGGGTGTTTGCACGCTGCAAGCAAGTTCCCTGACGGGTACTGGTTCCCTTTGGGATTTTGGCTGGGGGATGGGCGAGGGAGATGATGCTGGCAAGCGCCTTTGTTCCCCACCAAGCTGAGCTCTGTTGTCCGGGGCTCAAAAACTCTCCAACTCTCCCTCCCATTGTCCTCCAGCCCTCCCGCTCTCCGAGCAGAGCTGTTAACTTATAACCTTCCAGATGTCAAGTCCCGCTTGCTGTCAGAACACACTCCATCTGGCCCCTCCGCTTTTGCAAGCCAGACTCGGGGGCTTTGCTTTGCCGGCGGGCTGCCCCTCCGCCCGGGCTCCCTCCCGCCAGTCCGTGGAGCGTGCACCGCCTCGCCACCCTTCCTACCCTCTTCCGTGGGCCTCTCTCTGCGCTTGGCTCCAGAGAATACATTCTGCTAGTCTTCTGGAGGTTTTCTGGGTTATTTAGGCACGTGTGGGTGGAAACTAAGTGATCAGCAGGAGGGGGTGAGCCCAGCATCCTCCTGTGCCGCCATCTTCCCAAACTCCCTCCTTCCTTTTCTGTTTAAATCTGCATGGCTTTAGTTGGTTTCTCGCATTTGCTATCAGTTGCAATCAGTTTCCCTAAGGTTTAGTTAAACATTAGGGATTTTCACTCTGCTTTATGCAAAAGATGACTATCTTGGCAGTTCCTTGCAAAATCTGCATTAGAAGTCTGGTGAAGAGAAGGATGGGGAACTCTGACAGGTGGAAGCTTCATTGGGAGACTGACAGTGCATCTTGCTGGTGAGACAGTACATAAGGGGAGGACCCACCTTGGAGGTTTTCCACTTTCCTTTCTCAATTAGCTTCCTTGTTATTTCTCTTCTTACTATGAAAAACTCAGGGTGTGGGTTGTAGATTGTGTGTGGAGAATAGGGAAGGCAGTCATAGGCAATGAAAGGGAAGGGAAGGTGCAGGCCTGAGGAATAAAAGTAAACTATTATGGTCCTTCTCTGGGATAGCTTTTCACATTCCAGAGGGCCAGTCCAGGGTATACATGAGTATACTCATGCTATAGATGAAACTACAATACATCTACCACCCATGAACAGTCACTGCAATATAAATATCTGATTCAACCTTTCCTTAGCCCTTCCCCTCCTTCCCTTCTTCCTTCCTTCTTTCCCTCCCTTCCTCCTTCCCTTCCTTCCTTCCTTCCTTCATTCCATCCTTCTTCCCTTCCTTCCCTTCTTCCTTCCTTCTTTCCCTTCCTCCCTCCCTCCCGTCCTTCCTTCCTTCCATCCTTCTTACCTCCCTCCCTCTTTCTTTCTTTCTTTCTTTCTTTCTTTCTTTCTTTCTTTCTTTCTTTCTTTCTCGATTGTTTGCTTGCTGTCAGCAAACTGTTAGATCCTATTTAATTATTCCCAGTCAAGGAAATCAAGGGCTATACTGGTTAGATGGCCAGTTTAAAGTCTCTAGTTTGAGTCATCAAGGTGGTGCCTCAACTTCTTTAGTTTCTAGTAAACAGGATTGGAATAAGGAGTACCCAAGTCCAAAGATACAGGTTTGTTGGAGCAAACACTCACTCAATTCCATTGCTGCCTTTCTTTTTAGGACATTAATGTTTTGACATCTCAACCTCATTACACAAGATATTTCAGACAAAGTACTTTGTGTGTAAATCCAGTAAGTACAGATATGTTGGAAATTTTAACTTCCAACCCAAGTGTCACCAGCCTACCAAACCCATACTGGACTAATTCAGTGTGTGAATGTGATGATTTCTTGCCTGCTGCTAAGCCAAGTAAACAGAAATATGTTCTTGTAGCAATAAGCACTTGCAAACTAGTGAAATAAACAGGAAATAATAATAAATTAACAACAACAAAAAAAACCTGAAAGAGGTAACAAATAATTTCATTTAAATGTTGGCTAATTTAGTATAGGTAGTGACCATATAGATACAATTAATGAATATTGTTTTAGTATCAAAATATCAACTTTAATGTTCAAAACATCTGGAAAGGTGATATTTACTGGGTTTGATCTCATGAATTTTTATTAAAAAAATAGTTCTTAGAAATTTTTTTTCTTAGAACTCTTCTTTATCTGCATCGTGATAATGAGATAGAGATGTAGGGCACAGATAGTGTTCACATGAATTATTGTGCAATAGGAATTTTGAATCATATGAATATATGATTAAAAGGTGTCACCTGTGGTTTCAGGCTTGAATAATATTAAGGCTGAGTTGCCTGAACTTGTTTTAGGTCTGAGGTGTGAAGGGGCAGGACCTTTGAGGGCATCATCTAGTTCATCCAATGAAGTATTTTTCTCAACTTGTTAATTTTTAATTTTTTAATGTTTGTTTATTTCTTTTTGAGAGAGAGAAAGAGGGAGAGGGAGAGAGAGAGAGAGAGAGAGAGAGAGAGCGAGCACCAGTGTAGGAGGGGCAGAGAGAGAGAGAGGGAGACAGAGAATCCAAAGCAGGCTCCAGGCTCGACATGGGGCTCGAACTCACTAACTGTGAGGTCATGACCTGAGCTGAAGTTGGACACTTAACCGTCTGAGTCAATCTGGAGCCCCTCCAATAAAGTATTAACATGTTGGAAAGAATGATTCTTCCTCATAAACTAAATGCTAATGTTAACTTCCAGAATCTGATAGATAAGGTATCTTCACAACTATTCATGTAATCAAGAATGAGAAGGAAAATACTTAAAGTTTTTAAAGAGCAAATAGTTTCAGTTTTTGATCCAATTGATTAAAAAAATCATGTGAGGGTTATCACAGAAATATGTGAAGATTTTAATATCTTATTCCTTTTATCATAAATTTCTGAATGCTGCTTTGTTTAGGAATGACAAGCTCAAAATCTAAGTATATTTAGAAACAAAAATAAAAGTGAAGTGAATTCTGTTTCCAGAAGAGTCATAAGTTAATTTTACAAATTATTTCAGATGATGAATGCCCTGCGAGGCTATGCCTAGGCAGCTTCTCTGGATCTGCTTTTCCTTCTCTGTGAAACCTGAACAAGTGGAGGGCAAAATGACAGTATCCAGAAAAATAATACATATGTTTTCTCTTGGACTCAGCAATAAATCCCATTTCTAGGAAGCTATCCCAAAATTACATTGGGAAAAATATATCCCATGTGCATAGATTCATTACTTATAACACTATTCATAATGGCAAAAGATTAAAAACAAGCCCATCAGTGGAGAGCAAGTTGAATAAGTTATGATATCATCACCTGATGGAGTATATACAACCATAAAAGGAAGTGAGGAGAATGTCTGCATAATGATAGATTGGGGTCACCAGAGTACATTAGGTGGAAAAAGCAAGGTGGACATCAGTGTATACAGTAAGGTACATTTCATCATCAACAGTGATGAGCAGTCTGATTCACAACAACTAGATATCATGTTTATCTTGATGTAATACAGCATAAAATACATAGATTCTCCTATGAAGTATTCTTGCCAAAAGTGCTTGACCGGAGTCTAAGTCTATAGGTCTAATTCTCAGTTTACTTGAAATATGGGGGACAGAGGAACATTTTAAAGGGGACATGGGGGAACAATCAGATCAAAGCAGAAGGTGGGACACTCTCCACAACCACTGGTCTATTGTCTTTAAAAAGGAAACTTCTGGGGAAAAGATAAAGAGGTTGTGATAAGGACTCTTCTAGATTAAAAGAGAATTTAGACTTCAGAGCTTGAATTGATTCTGGTTTTAGACCAACCAATTCCCAAAGACATTTTGGAAGCAATTAAATATGGACTAAGTATGAGATGGTATTAAAGAATTGTTGTTAATCTTCTCACATGTGATCATGATATGGTGATGAGGTAGGGAAATGTCCTTCTTTCAGAGATGTCCCTAGGTATTTAGGATAGAAATACTATGTTGTCTGCGATTAAAATGCTTCAGAAAAAAATAGTTTAAACAAACTGACCAGAATGTTAACCATCACGAACTCTAGGTGATGGCTATATGGTAGGGGGTATTATTATTATATTATTTCTACTTTTATGCGTGTTTGCAAATTTTATTTGATAAAAAGCTAAAAAATAAAATAAAACAACAAGACACTAAATGAGGTGACTCCTTCAGTCCCTATCCCTTCCCCCTCTTGGAGACTGGGAGCAGGCAAGAGCTGGAGCAGCTGCCTTGACCCCCGCTAAATAGAAGGCATGAGTTGAAGTTGGCAGAGTAGTGCCAGGTATGGAGCACCCGCCCACCAGTACTGGACTACCTGTCTACCCAGGGAGAAATAATTATTATAATTAAGCCATTGGAAAAATATTTAATTTTAAGTGTTGTAAATTTCCAGGATGTGCCAAGAAATGAAATATTCATGCTGAATCTCAGAATTCCCACTGCCCCCTCCCAGACCTTTGAGACTAAATCTTAGACCCTATGGGATTTGCAAAAGTGGGGCCCATGGAAGAACTCACTGTGATATTTGGAACATTGTTAATTCCTAATAAAAGTTGCCAAAGAATTTCTTTGATATATGTCACTAATGACCAAATGACCTGCCTCCATGTAGGTGGCTTATTAAATAGAAATGAAGCTACCCTGAGGATTCAGAATAAACATACAAAACTTTGCATAAATGTCCTTCCCAAATGTTATATTTCACCAACACTGAGGAAGGGAAAGTTGCCGTAAACAGACGTACTTAAATATAAAAAAAACTGTTTCTAAAATGCATGAATAAAATACATGTGTAAAATATCTTCTTGGCAGGATGGTGATTGGCAGAAGTTTCTAGGCATGGTTTTTAGTCTGTGGCAAAAATGATAGTTAAACATTTAATTTGCTTGAGAATTGCTGCCCAGACTGTTATTATAGGATCACTTATTTGGTGCTGTAAAAATTTTATATTTCAAGAAGTGTTTGATGTGTCTAAGACATATGGTAATGTTAATACCACCCAACCTTCTAACCCACTTCTCATCTTTAATGTTGAATTGGCTTCATGAGTTCTTGTGGGGAATAATCTTGTGCGCAATGATGGCTCATTAACACAAACAAAGCAACTGACGGTAGGAAGAGTGAGGCTTCCCATTAAAATCAAGCTATGATGAGAGACGAAGACAGTGATTAAAACCTGAGCGAGACCCCCTTCCTGTATGGAAGTGTTAAGTGGAAGTCTTATATTCACCCTTCCCTACCTGGTTTTACCGATCCGTCTCCCTCACACATTCCATCCCACTCCCACCCACCTCCTCAAGCTCTGCTACAGTCAAGGAACTCAGCTTCCTGGCCCATTGCAAACACCTTTTGTGGATTTTTGACTTTCTAAACCTCTGCCTTCCCCAAACCTCCTATAATCCAAAATATGACTGCTGTAGAATTTTGTCAGAATACTTACAGACGCAAGTAATTTGTCTACACAAAGTCAGAATTCTTAAGTTACAGTGGTAAAATCCTATGGGCATAAGATGACTCTGTGTCTACTATATGATGCTTTTTGTTCAGTTTTACTTCTATCTGCTGCCTAAACGATCTGCAACAGAGGGGACTGGGAGCAGGTTAGAGGGGAAAGTCAAACCAGAAATGGAAATGGGGGAGAGGAGATCATATATACACTGAAAATAAAGGAAGGGGATTTATTTGCATTGACTTGCATTTAGTCACAATATTTATTTTCAGATAACATTAAAAGCAATTAAATTTCTATATTCCATAAAAGGGAACCTGAGAAATACTGCATTGTCCCTAATCAAAAGTAACAGAAACGTCTAGACTCTTCCCATGTGTTTGTTTTTATTTTAATTTAACAATAAATTTACTCACTTGCAGTTACTCTTAGTGTCTTACCCCCTTTTTGCAATAATTAGCAACTGTAATAAATAATTATATATATTTTACTGAGCTGTCTTTGGTTCTTTCTGAAAGTGAATACCAAATTTATGGAAAAAAACAAAAACAAAAACAGGAACAGACACATGGGCTGATTTAAGAGTACATACAATACTGCTTAGCTGTCCCAATATTTTCATTGACTCTTTTATGGTGAGATTTCAGGTGAGGAATTGTTCTTGGCTCATATAAATTTTGGCAACGTAGCTTGTAGCTCTCCTAATAAATCAAAGTGTCTCATATTCATGGTGCCAAATATTTTCATGACTCACTTATATCTGTAGTTGATCAAAATCTATCTCCATGCCTTGGGGTGATGTTAAACATGATGTGAGGGGCACCTGGGTAGTTCAGTTGATTAAGTAAGTGTCTGACTCTTGATCTCAGCTCAGGTCTTGATCTCAGGTCTTGAGGTCAAGCCCCAGGCTGGGTGTGGAGCCTACTTTAAAAACAAAACAAAACAAAGGGGCACCTCGGTGGCTCAATCGGTTAAGCATCCAACTCTTGATTTCAGCTCAGGTCATGATCTCTGGGTCGCACTCTGTGCTGACCCTGAGGAGACAGCTAGGGATTCTCTGTCTCCCTCTCTCTCTGTCCCTCCCCCATTCACTCACTCTCAAAATAAGTGAACATTCAAAAAAATGATGAGAAAAATAAGTGTAACCCAATGAGTTTTTCATGAAGTTGATTTTATTTATTTTAAAAGACTGTCCTTTATTATAATAGTATTCCTTTCTTGGCTTTTAACGTTGAAATAAATCCTTCCCTTTATAAAACAATGGTGACAGTAGCAGGTAATTGTTTTAACGTGTGCTTAATGTTTTTAATTTAACAAATTAAAGGATGGCAAACCTGTGTCTCCTTAGTTGTTCTGTTCCCACTAGAGGAGGACAGATTTTACTTGTAGTGGAAATCCAAAAGCTGAAACCCACTGCTCATGGTCTGCATGGTCTGCTTTCTCCATAGTCTTCCTGGACCTGCTTTGAAAGTTGTTTTTCCAGGTGACTGAATCAGATTACAGCTAGGAGAGAAAAGGATCCAATTTCAAAGGTGCTTTTCAAGTCATAAACAGACTTTTCAAGTCATAAACTGACTTTTCAAGTTGTAAACTGCTTGATACTAACACTTTTTTTTTTTAACTGAAAAGATGTTTTTGAATTGAAAAGACCATCCCTTCTGAATAAACTGAGAAAGCATTTTCTTCATCTGCGCAAAAAAGATCAAAGAGCCTGTCTTTCTCCTGGGCTCTTCGCTGTGATTTCAAAGTAATCATTTTCAGATTGATAAACCAGAGTTGGCCTTGGAGTTACCAGGTTTTTCTTTATTAGGAAATCTGAGGTTAGCTAGAACCCAGCTGCAGAACATAAGAGAAGAAAGAGGGAAATGTGAGGCAATGCTTAATGGTTTCATTATGTACAATTAACCATTTATTTCACACTCCTTAAAAGCAGGGGCCTGGGATGATGGTGTCTGCAAGAAAAAAAAAAAAAGTGTAACTAAATGCCCCTCAGTTTTTTACCTTCAGTTAAAATTTCATCATTGCAGAAAATTTTATAATTCTTTGCACTTGTTTCTTCACCATCTGCTCTCCCATTTTGGGAATTCTTAGTTCAAGGTCCCGATCTAAATGGGGGATTTAAAAAACAGTTATTGTTAAGGACAGAGAATAGTATTTTTCACCTAAAAAGAAATATGGATGTAGATATGGACTTAAATTTACACATTAATCAGTAATTTTGGAACATTTTGTAAAGAGCAATGACTAGGCACTCTAAGGATAGAATTTCAACATACATGTCAATACCAAACTTTAAGTTTTCAAAAGTACTTTTTGTAGAACAACCCAATTTTGTGTTTTCTGAAGAAAGAGTTCAAATATTCCTTGATCTGACCAATTCATAATTTTTTTTTTTTTTTTTTTTTTTGTCGTTTTCGCTCTTTCTGTCGGGACTTTTTTTTTTTTTTTAATTCTTCCAATCGCGTCTCCAGCGATTTTAGGTCTTACTGTTTAGTGAATGAACTCTCTCGACCCAATTCCAGCAGCCTGGTTGCCCTTGACTCTAGCCACGACTTCAGGATCCCCGGCTTTCCCTGCATTCGGGGACCGTCCTTTCCCGGCCAGAGGCCTGGGCCCGGGTCGAGCCGCACACTCGCCGGGGCGGCGGGACGCGCGCCCAGAGAGGAGGCGGCGACGGAGCCCGAGCCGTCCCAGCGGCGGCGCCCCGAGCAGGGGTTGGCCGGGAGCCTGGAGACGGGCTGCAGGCGGACGACACGGCCGCGGTTCCGAGCAGAGATGCACGAGCCCAAGAGCACCAGGAGGGGAGATGGTGGCCACCCGGAGCAGTTCGCGGGGACCCAGTGTGTCCGTACCCCCGGAGGGGAGGGGGGAGCTCCTGGGCGCGGGGCGGGGGCGCGGGGCGGAGCAGGGGCGGGGCTCGGGCCTGGATCCCACCTGACTTGGGGGCATCCCCGGCAGAGGCGTGGCCCTGAGACCCTGCGCGGATTCTGGCGGGTTAAGACCCGCAGCGGCTGCGCTTGTCAGCCCTCGCCAACTCCAGCTTCTCCAGGCTCGAATTCAGCGTCCAAGTTGCAGCCTCCCGAAAGCCCACACCCAGCAGAAGAACGTCTGCTCCTGGACATAGTTCTCCCGAGGGTGGTGGGGTTGGCTCAGGGCCGCAAAGCCGTCGGGGGTTGAGCCAGCCTGCAGCGAGAAGGCTGAGAGGGCCAGAGAACCCCGCAGGGCGCGGACAGCCGTCGGGGCTTGCGAATTGGACTCCTAGATTGCGAGGCCCCTGATAGGTGATGACCTAAGCCTTATCCCCGGCATCCCTCGGGGCGATTTCTTCCGTGCACACTTCTGGTTCTGTTTCTCAAGATCACCCTCTTCCTCCCAGAAAGGCTGACTCAAGCTGCAGGTGCCAGCCCTCAGCTCAGAGTAGCCGTGGTCTCTGCGGAAAGCTGCATTTGAAAACAAGGGCTGGGATCGCAAGCTGCTCTCTGCTCCGGTTGCCCCCATGCTCCTGCCATGGTTAACAGGACTAGCGGCTGGAATAGGCTTCCTGCATTTCGTGCAGAAACTGGTGTTCCCTTATTTCTGGGATGACTTCTGGTACCTGCTGAAGGTGGTACGCTATGGAATTCGGCTGGAGATGTACGCGCTGAAAGGGGAGCTGTTCACTGTCCTGGATAAATTCCTGAGTCTTGCCAAGAAGCAGCCCCAGAAACCTTTCATCATCTATGAGGGAGACATCTACACTTACCAGGATGTGGACAAAAGGAGTAGCAGAGTGGCTCACGTGTTCCTGAACCATTCCACGCTGAAAAGGGGGGACACCGTGGCTCTGCTGATGAGCAACGAGCCTGACTTCGTCCATGTGTGGTTCGGCCTGGCCAAGCTGGGCTGCGTGGTGGCCTTCCTCAATTCCAACATTGTCTCCAACTCCCTTCTGCATTGCATCCGCAGCTGTGAGCCCAGGGCCCTCGTGGTGGGTGCAGGTAAAAAGCCCGTCCGGGTGAGGTCTCCATGGGCAAAAGGCAACCCTGCCTGTCATCGCTCCCTGGCCCCTGTTGGTTACAACCCTTCACAACTAATACTTCGGGTGTGTGATGAAGTGTGCATAGTATGGCTACAAAATAGTTTTACAGTTCTGTGACTGCTGGTATAATATCCCCTGTTCTATTTCAATCACTTACCCTTTTGTAGATTAGTAACCAACAGGAAAGGTTCAGAAAACTTTTCTGAAATCTCTGCTTCTTATGATTTTGAAAGAGGGGCAGTTTTACAGTTATTGGTATCTTCCATGAATGCAAGAACACAGAGAGATAGAATTCGGTAAGGTCTAGTTTTGTCAGATCTGACAAAATTATTTGATGAGTAGGAAAGTTACTTTGATTTCATTGTGGAATACCTACCTGCCTCTAACAGTAACAATATGAAGGTTGACTACGTTTGAAGAGCAAATTAATCTGAATTGCATGAATTCTTATCTTCACGTCTGCTCTTATTTTGCCATCCCTGCAAGCTGGGACTTGCATAGCAAGGTTAGGCTCCCATCTCCCAGCCAGTGGGCGGGCTCTTGGAGGAGTCTAGGCTTCTTCCTCTCCCCCATCTCTGCATTTTTTTCTTCGTTTCCAGTATGTTCTAGTCTTCTCTCCCTCCTCCCTTGGGTTAGGCTTTGGGTACACATACTGACACAGAACTGCAAAGAAAAGTTTTTGGTTGAATACCTCATTAACAAAGAACCTGGGAAGTTGAGTTGCACCACCAAGTGGAATTGAAGTATGACAAGTGATACTTACTTGGTATAATGTAATGGGTTTATGTATATTCTTCTTGCATGAAGCCAGGAAGGTAGAGGGTGAAGAGGCTCCATGGCAAGGACCTTAGCTAAAGTATTTAAGTATTTTAGATGAATAGATGCATACTGACAACTCGTGCAGAGTTTTTAGATTCACAGAGCAGTCTGGAAAAATTATCTACATTGATATGTAAGTGATCTTGAAGGTGTAGAACTTCACTAGTAACCTTTCTTGTATCATTATTGCACATCACACAATAATGGGTTCGGCGATATATAGTACAAAGGTTACTCAAGACTGATTTCTCCTGGTTCCCATTGTCCTTCCAGCTCAACTTAGGACCTGATAAAGTAGCAAAATGTTTACTCTCAAGTATTGATTTTGTCTTGTTTAATCTAAAGGAGTGGAGAAGCTGCATAGTCTCTCCTGTGTATTTTTTGTTCATTTGTTGTTCATTTGTTCAAGTTTACTAGCGTGATGAACTTTCTCTGAACTGCGACCATAAGCAGGATAAATAAGTCATACAGAATTTTGATATCATGGTGAATGGGGCAAGTGTGAATGAATGTGAATGAAGCAGAAAAAAAAATATCATAGTTCTTCTTTGGATATATTTTAACATTTTATTCCATTGCCCATATTATTGCTCAATCCAATTAGATCACTAAATCCAATTTAGGTCACAGTTTCTAGAACAAATCAAAATTAAGTTGTGCTGAAATTTGATAAAGCCATAAATTGCTTTGACAAGAGCAAACGAAGAGGGCCAGAGTGTCCCTGAAAAGGTTTCTGTAGCCCTATTTTTAAAGCCAACCTGAGAAACATCCTACAGCCAGTCTCCTGAGGGATTCCTCTCAAAATGTATAGGGCTTGTTACCTTTCAACATAGACATTCCAACTTTGCTCTTTGCTGAGTGACTGCCTAATTAGGACCAATTAATTTTGCAGTGTTACTTGTGCCAGAGTTTTGCTTTCCTTGCCAGTAACTTAATTGCATTGTTTCCTTGTTTTTAACACCAACAGTAAGTTTTGGTATATAAAAGCCTATTTGAGATGCTGGAGTTTTAAGCCAACAGCAGTCAATTTGCTTAGGAGTAGATAGGTGGAGAAATCAACCTTAAATCTTTTTAACAGTTCTTTTCAGCATATCTTTAAAATATATAAAGTACATAAGTTTTTCGGCTATGGGACAATTCCGTTTCATTTAGTTACTAGATTTTTGTTGTTGTTAAGATGTGGCTTATATCACAAGCACCTTTCTATATTTGAAGCTCTTAGCCTGAAATACAAGAAATTTTGTATTCTTGGCATCTTGAGTTAAACATATACATATGGTTCTTAGAGCCTTAAATGTTAGAGCTCTTAGAATCTCATGGAATGTTTCTGATGGAGATGTACCATTAAACCCTTGTATCCTCAGGGAAACTGTATTGAGGTGGAAAGAACAATTAGATGGTTGAGATGGAGATAAGCCAGACATTAAGGATAAGATGATCTGCTGCGCTCCCTCGCTCCCTCTGGTTTTACTTACTTGCAAATGGTGACAATACCATCTATTTCACAGTGTAATTCTGAGATTAAATGATAGATCTTATGTAAAGTGGCTAGCTGAATGCCTGGTATGTGCCAACTGAAGCCTTAGTGAATTGAAATAATTGTTACTATTATTATCATTATTAAGTCATCTGAGGCCTTTAATAAGGAAACTTGTTTGGATTTTGCTGCTACCATCTAATCTGGTGTTAGCTATAAGAAAGGCTAGTACGCGGTTTGGCATAGGACCCCAAACACCTTACTTTGGTATGTTTTAACAACATTTTATTTTCCAGAAGTTATCTAGAATCGATTTCAAACAGGTTTTACAGGTAGGCCAGATAATGTCTTATAATTCTGTCTCCATGAACAAGTCAAAAGGAGAAGATAGCAACTAATCTACCAGGCAAATTGTTAGTGGCATTAACAAAAATGTTAACAGTTGCCTTTTACTCAAGGCTGACTATGTAAAAGATATTCCCAGTGACTCCGAGAGGCAGGTACAGAGTTATATATTGGAAATCGAAGGGAAGAAATTGATTGAGGGTGTCCAGGTTGACACAACTCAGGTTTAAGAGCAGACGTTCCCAACCTGGTCTCCTATATAAGACAGTGCTGGACTGTAGAGCCTAATTGTTTCTGAGGCTGTCAGTCCCCTGGTGATACTACTAGGAAAAAATACGCATTCCAGTTATATAAAAATAGTAAAATAAAAGTTGCCAATATTAAAATACCAGGTAGTTCATACACAGATAACTAGAAACAATTTAAATGGTTTTAAAACTTGTATTTCATTCTCTCACGGTATAAAGTTTCAAAAATACTTACTAGGAAGTTTCCTGTGTGTACTCTGTAGTTTTGAAGAAGTGTCAAATGGCATTTCAGATTTCCCTGGAAAATGTCAGTGCTTACTGAAAAATAGGCTTAGATTAAACCTAGTCCTTTCCTCACAATATCTTAACTTTGATATTAGTGATAGTGGCTCTTGCCAAGATGATTGTCTATGTCTATATGCTTTTCTCTTTGCTTAGAATAAATAGGAAAATGTTGGGATGCTTGTATATCACTTTAAAAAGTCTGTGTAATTATATTCTTTGACCTATTTACTACTACTACTACTACTAATAATAATAAATAATCTCTTCCTTTTCTAAAGTACTTAATAAATTACAAATTGTTTTTATATGTATATCTTATGTGATTCTCACCACAGCCATAGTAGCCTTGTTCTAAAGATCAGGAAAGCATAGGTTAGAGAGGGCAAGCTGTTCCCTGAAGCTCACATATGTAGAAGCATATGACTAGAGCCTGCATTTTCTGATGCAAAAGCCTGCGGGTACACCTTTGTCCTTGTCCTCGTGGTCCTGTTCATTCCCCCATCTCCATCTTTTCCTTTCTTTTCTGTTCTCCATCCCCCCACCCCCACCCCACCCTTCCCCCTTTCCCTTCCTTCTCTCTCACCTTTCATCTATCCACTTACTTTCTTTCAGTACCTTTTCCACTAAACCGTCCTGCCTCTCATATACTCTGGCTATTTATTCACAGCCGCCCAATGGAGTGGTAAAGTTCTAGTTGCTATTTGTGTCTCTCTGGGGACTAGACCGAATGGGGATGTAAGCTCTTTGAGCCAAGGAAGTTGGTTTGGTTCACCACTAAATTCCCTGAACTTAGCACAAAGGAGATGCTCAACAAATATTTATTGTCTAGATGGATGAATGAATGAATGAATGAATGAACTAATGAAAAACTCCAAAGTACATATATACACTCAATACCTTTTTATTTACTTGCATAGTTTTGCTAATAAACTGTCCCTCTGCTGTTCATCTGGTAACTGATTTTGACAGTAGATATATCTGTGGAATTTCTTTGTTGTTTTATTTTATATTAATGTTGCTAAGTGTTAGGATCATGACTTCCCAAAAGTACAAAGTCTTTTAGACGCACTAGGCATCCCCAAGTTTTCAGATTTACTTGCACGTGTGTGTTTTGTACTCTCTGCCTTCTGAATATACACAAATTATTATCAGTGGATAGCTAAAAAAATACATATTAATATTACCCTGAACTCTTACTTTAGATTCAATAGTATTTTGTGTTTCAACATGTTTGGAAGGGTTTTGCGTTCCTGTTCCCAAGAAACAGTACTATAAACTTAAAGTAACATGCAGGTTTGCCTCGTTAGTTTTCATGAACCATCTCATTCAGACTGTTCCAGTCATCAAGCCTTTGTAATTCTCCCAATGACTATCAGCCTTAAAGATAACTGCTTTTTAAAGACCAAGAGGAAGAGTTAGGAGAAAAATGAAGTCCTTTTAAGTTGTATAGAAAGGAATGCATATTCAGATAAGATACATGGCTCATGTACACTTTTATCATTTAATCCATGTGCCATAATTATCTTCACATATATTGGTTTTAATTTGGGGGGCATTTTGATATTTATGCTAATGTTTAGTGGAATGACTGGCTGTTTTGCATTTTTCTTTTCCATTTTAGACTTAGCTCCATCAAAGATTACCTCCATTCCAAAAGAAAATTGCTCACTTCAATAGGAAGGTTCAGTGGCTTCATGATTCATTAACTAACAAATACAGTGTTCTAAGTACTGATACATTTGTAGTTTTCTTTCTTTTCTAATCATGGGGACACTCAATGGGGTTCTTATTTACACTGTCTGCTGAACACGTGTTTACTGTAAGGGGATGATGTTTGAATACTGGCAGGAGCAAAAACTACTTAAAAGGACATCGTGACTGCTTAGAGAAGTGGCAGGGTAAAATGAGAAGTATACATCTTGGAGCCAGGAAAACTTGGGCTTGGATCCTAGCTCTGCCATTAACTGACTGCTGACACATAGCAGATGATCAATGAGTATCACTGGGTCTTTTGTGAATTAAACGTAAAGAACGCAACAGAGTCACTGGACCGTAGTATCTATCCATTAAATGGTTGCTATAATTATTTTTAATTGCAGAGGAGCAGAGACATGTATACGAAGTAGGAGTCTCTGTCGTTGTTGGGGAGAAGGCTGACAGGAGGGAGTTCCAGGCACATGGCACACGGCCCATGTGAACTGGTTTTAAGCATCTATTGTGTCCTCCCCAGTAGCATTGCAAACATGTCCACTTTCCCGTCATCAGCAGCTGGGGCTGGAAGAGTGTCAGGCACAAATTAGCAGCCAAATGGGTTAGCTCTTCTGTGGCCGAGAAAAAGAGGATACTTCCATTTATAACCAAAGAGGAATGTGGAAAAGAACTCTGATGGGGTCCGAAACTTGTAGAAATACCACCTTGTAATTGCCTTTTACCACTTTATCCTCTACTTACTGTTTAGTCTGTGTCTAGAGAGCTTTTCTATGCATTTACTGGTTTATACTACTTTGTCACTGAAAAATAGTAAGCCAAATATACTGTGGCGTTGTGGTCCCATTTGAGTAATAATTTTTCATTGGCAATAGGAGATGTGCTAGAAACAAAGTCAAATGAAGTGTTCTACTTTCTTTTTTTGCACAGTTTTACCCATAAGGAATATGATGTCTCTTCCTCAAAATGGGTGGGGATGGCCAAGAGTGAAAACACATAAACCCCCTTACAAACTCATGTGCATATATTCAGGGCAGCTAATAAAATCGTTTCAGGGAAGAATATGTTATCACAATTGAAAGTCTTGTGCTTCTGTGCCCTTCCTAGGGTTATTATGATAATCAATAAACTAATATTCATTAGGATATCAACTAAATATCAACTTTCTTAGAAACCAGAGTCTGCCCATGTTTTCTATGAAAAACCTGTTCTAAGCTGCTGAAAACTGCCCTAAGTAGTAGGATGGTAGTTAAAGCATGAAGTGAGGTCTATAATTCCACTTTGGATTCTGTGTGATTATTGCTTTGGAGTGTGAAAAGCTCAATCTAAACATTTGTAGTTGAATTTCATATAAGTTTTCTTCTCACCTAAGAATTCAAGTATATTAAGAGCCACAAGCTCTTCCTTTGCAAGCCTTTTAATAATGTAATTCATGTTAATGGCATAGTAGAGTGATATATTAATTTGTACTATCAGAAATAGGAATAAGAGACTTGCTGGAGAAACAACTTCATTGGTACAAAAAGTGCTACATGATCATAAGCAGAGATCACAACTTACCTGTTTTTATGCTTGCAACACCACCTAATGAAATGCCTTGCATGCTTGAGACATAATGTGTGTTTTTTTAAGTTTATTTTTTTCTCTTGAGAGAGAGAGAGAGAGAGAGAGAGAGAGAGAAAGAGAGAGAGAATGCATGCATACAAGCAGGGGAAAGGCAGAGAGACAGGGAGAGAGAGAAAATCCCAAGCAGGCTCCAACCTGTCAGCTCAGGTCCTGACATGGGGCTTAAACTCACGAGCCGTGAGATCATGATGGGGGCTTGAACTGTGAAATCACAACCAGGATTTGAACTCATGAATCATGAGATCATGACCTGAGCTGAAAGAGTCAAGAGTCAGATGCTTAACCAACCGAGCCACCCATGTGCTCCAATAATAAGTGTTTCTTAAAAGAACCTATTGCTTTGAAAGTCTTCTCCATTTCAGCCTTGTCCTATAATGTTGACTTAATTAAAGGTCACAGAATATTCAGCTGTCTCACTTTCTTATGGTAGTTTTCCATCAAAACCTGCATCCACAGTGGATTCCGTGGGCAGAGCTCAGTTCTGTAAGTACATCTCTGTCCAGCAACTCCCGTGTGTGTGCCAGGCACAGTCCGCTCAAGTATGGATTAGGGTCCACATCATTACCTTGAGATGTTTACAGTTCTCTGGGTTTCAGTGGTAGCACACTTCACTAAAGAGTAAATCTTCATGAAAAACACAGGCAAATTTCCTTGAGGCATTTGAACAAATGCTCTTTTCTGTCAGGACTTAATGTTTAGAATTTACTTTCAAAATTACACTGAAACTTTTCATTTTGTTAACATAAATTGGCCGTGATAAATAAAATAATATTTTATCTTCTGCAAGACTTTTTAAATTTTTATTTCAGTTTTCACTATCCTCACCCACATTTCCCACTAATACTGAAGAAATAATTTGTGTGATGAAAGTTCTGTGGAATTCTAAATGTTTCAGCTAAGTCAGTTTAATGTTAACATACGAAGGAAATGAAATTGTATTTCCTCTAATTCTTAGGAATCTACTCACTTCCTTTTTCTTGTAAAAATCATGACTCTTTGACAACATTGAGTGTTTTTTATTATATATATATTTTATAATATATATTTATTTACATATATATTTTTAAAATATATATTAAATAAGTATATATATTAATATTAGTAAATATTAATCTATATTAAAATACATATATATGTATTTAAAGTCTACTTATTTATTTTGAGAGAGAGAGAGAGCGAGCAGGGGAGGGGCAGAGAAAGAAGAAGAGAGAGAATCCTAAGCAGGCTCTGCACTGGCAGCCTGAAGCCTGAGTCTGGGCTGGAACCCATGAACCGTGAGATCATGACCTGAGCTGAAATCAAGAGTCGATCATTTAGCCAGCTGAGCCAGTCAGATGCCCCTGAGTATTTCTTTAGCCTCTACAATTCCAACAAAGATTTCAGGCCAGAATTCATCATCCTCTAACTTTCTTTGTACTTATTTTTCCTATTTAGACATACCTACCATTATGAACATATAAAAGTTTATGCTGTTAATTTACAATTCCCTGTGAGCGATTTGAAATTAAGATAATGAAATGAGTCACTTAAGAGACTTGTACTTACATGTTCAAAATGTGAGAAAGAGTCTTTAAAATAAAAGAAAATAGAAAGTCTAGATGATTTGTTTGTCCTATTTTTTCATTTATTTGTGGCTTGTTCTCCCCCCCCAGCCAGCATTCCTTGTGATTTTTCACTTCTTCTTACCAAAGCAACCTGCAGCATGCTGTATATGCTCAGTGGAACTCTGGACTCTTACAGTTTATTTTCTTTGGATTTGCTATAGGAATAGAAATTAATTCAGAAAAGCTCAAGTCCCAGTTTTCCTCCCTACGTCCTACATATGAACTCCTTATGATTTTCTGTGTTTCCCTAGTATTATTGCAGGTTTTACTTGTGAACAACCTGGTCCCATTTGACATATGTCTCTTGCTGTTTCTTTGTGATCAATCTGAATGATAGATTTTGAGGAACTAAATCATGAGTTTTTTCCCAAATGTATTGAATTATAGTAGAATTAAGTAGTGGCTGACAGGTGGCTTTTTGAGGTAATCAGATTCTGATTTACATTTCAAAAAAGGTGTTTAATGCAGCACACTGAGTTCAGCTTCGAATATATCTTGTAATTATTTTTAAAATTTTGTTAAAAATTTAGAAAAAAATATAATTGATTGGAAATGTTCATATCTATATGTACTTGAACATTCTGACCAGGGTATATTTAATATTTAATATGGTTTTTTAATGTTTACTTATTCGGGGGTGAGAGGGGCAGAGAGAGCAAGAGAGTGTGAATCCCAAGCAGGTTCCATGCTCAGTGCAAAGCCCAAAGTGGGGCCCAGTCTCATAAACTGTGAGATCATGATCTGAGCTGTAGTCAAGTGTTGGACGTTCAACCTACTGAGCCACACAGTGCCCCTAATATTATTTTTTATAATTGATTTTTTTATGAGGTAGTGTATACCCTTTAGAGATGATCAAACACAGGTTAGAATAACAATTCTGGAGGAGGGGCCAAGATGGTGAAACAGCATGGAAGGTTTTTTTTGGTGTCTCATCCATGAAATACAGCCAGATCAACACTAAACCATCCTGCACACCTAGAAAACTGATTTGAGGATTAACACAATAATCTGCACCACCTGAACCATAGAACTCAGCAGGTACACAGTGCAGAGAGGTGAACTGGGGGAGAGAGAAACCACAGAGGGCAGGGAGCTATTTTTGCTTGCAGAGAGAGGACGAAGATGGCAGGGAGAATATGGGAAGAGCACCCCCCCTCCCAAAGTAGCTGGAGAGAAAGTGGAAGAGTGCAAACAGCCACAAGGGACTGAACAAAAAAAGGAAAAAGGAGAAAGGAGAGGGTTTAAATTCCATTAAGACTCTATAAACAGGGGATGTGCAGAGTCTGAAAACTCTGCAGATCAATGCCTGGCAGTGCTCTGGTGGGAAAGGCAAATCCCCAGGAGTAGAGAGCAAAGTCCAGGAGGCCCTCAGGTCACATGGGGAGTGGCGGTTCCTTTGCTGCGAGGATATTTGGTAGAGGCTGTGTGGCCTCTCCACAGGCAAAGGAGAACCCAGAGAACACAACATTCACTGGTGTTGAAACAAGGACATTAAGGGTGAAGTCTGGTGCCAGATGTGTGTTGTGATTTAACCATAATCCTTGACATGCTGCTGCTACATGATCGCACAAACTTTTTGGGGGCAGCCTGGCACCGAGCAGCAGTCTCTGGTCATCGGTAGCAGCATGGTCCTGCTGATGTTCCTGGGGGCGGGCCAGCACCCAGCCATTGCTCAGTGAGACCCTGCCCAGAGGGTCTGAGTGGGTCAAAGCCACAGTCCCTCAGAAGTGAGGGGTGTGGGAAACACAGCCCCATCTGAGATAAAACTCAGAAAGGAAGTGCCACCTGTCAGCCTGATGGCTTGGTCACAGAAAGTGGAGAAGCGGGGAGTGGACAGAAGCCAGAGACAAGGAGGGGTGTAGATTGCCAGTAGGAGAGAGCACAGAGTTCTAAAACTAGAGACTGGGTAGCTGGGTATGCCATTTTCACCTGCGCATGTGCATACATGCCTACAAGCACCACAACAATCCACCCCGGTAAGCTAAGCAGTGCCATCTAGTGGAGAATGGAACCATGACACTAAGCCCCTCCCAAATGGGCTAAACATGCTCTTGAGGAACACCACAAGTCTCTCTGCCTGCTTAGTTTACAGACTATAAGGTGCTTCATAGTTTGACTTCTAGGGGAGACCATATGTAATTTCAATCGTATTTCATTCTGTTCCCTGATCCATCTATCCAATTTTGTTTCTTTTCTTATTCTTGAATACAGAAAAGGAAAATTTTTATTTTTATTTTCCATTTTTATTAAAAAGATTTTTCTTTAATTTTTTCTACTGTATTTTTTACTTTTTTGTAAATTTTTAAAATTCTCTTTAGACTGTCATCATTTCATTTTATTCTACTTTATTGTATTTATTTTTTCTAATTTAAAAACATTTTCTTTTTTTTCTTTTCTTATCTTTTCCTTTTTTCTTTAATCTGTCAACCTTCTTTCAACAACCAGACCAAAACACACCTAGGATCTAGCAACCCTTATTTGATTTTTTTATGTTGTTTTAAATTTTTTATAGGCATTTATTTATTTTTTTCAATTTTTTTAAATTTTTAATTTTATTTATTTATCTTTTTAAATTTACATCCAAATTAGTTAGCATATAGTGCAACACTGATTTCAGGAGTAGATTCCTTAATGCCCCTTACCCATTTAGCCCACTCCCCCTCCTACACTCCGTCCTGTAACCCTCTGTTTGTTCTCCATATTTATGAGTTTCTTATGTTTTGTCCTCCTCCCTGCTTTTATATTATTTTTACTTCCCTTCCCTTACGTTCATTTCTTTTGTCTCTTAAAGTCCTCATATGAGTGAAGTCATATGATATTTGTCTTTCTCTGACTGACAAATTTCACTTAGCATAATACTCTCCAGTTCCTCCATCCACATAGTTGTAAATGGCAAGATTTCATTCTTTTTGGTTGCCGAGACATACTCCATTGTATGTATGTGTGTGTGTGTGTGTGTGTGTGTGTGTGTGTGTGTGTGTATATATATATATATATATATGTATATATATATATATATATATATGTGTGTGTATATATATATATATATATATATATATATATATATACTATAACTTCTTTATCCATTCATCCATCGATGGACATTTAGGCTCTTTCCATACTTTGGCTATTGTTGATAATGCTGCTATAAACATTGGGGTGCATGTGTCCCTTCGAAACAGCACACCTGTATCCCTTGAATAAATACCTAGTAGTGCAATTTCTGGGTCATAGGGTAGTTCTATTTTTAGTTTTTTGAGTAAGCTCCATACTGTTTTCCACAGTGACTGCACCAGCTTGCGTTCCCATGTTGTTTTTAATTTTTTAATTTTTTTTACTTTATTAATTTATTTTCTTCCTTCAAAATGATGAAATGAAGGAATTAAACCCAAAAAGAAAGAACAGGAAGAAATGAAATCCAGGGACTTAACACAGATACAAGCAAGATGTCTGAACCAGAATTTAGAATCGTGATAATAAGAATACTCGCTGGGGTTGAAAATAGATTAGAATCACTTTCTGCGCAGATAAAAGAAGTAAAAGCTAGTCAGGATGAAATGAAAAATTCTGTAACTGAGCAGCAATCTCTAATGGATGCCACAGTGGCAAGGATGGAGGAAGCAGAGCATCAAATCAGTGATATAGAGGACAAACTTATTGAGAATAATGAAGCAGAAAAAAAAGATGGAGACTAAGGCAAAAGAGCATGATAAAAGAATTGAAGAACTGAGTCACTCATTAAAAAGGAATAACATCAGAATCATAGGGGTCCCAGAAAATGAAGAGAGAGAAAAAGGGGTAGAACATTTATGTGAGCAAATCATAGTGGAAAACTTTCCTAACATGGGGGAAGACACAGACATCAAAATCCAGGAAGCACAGAGAACACCCATTAGATTCAACAAAAACTGACCATTAACAGGCATATTATAGTCAAATTCACAAAACACTCAGGCAAGGAAAGAATCTTGAAAGCAGCAAGGGGAAAAAAAAGTCCATAAGACTTTGAAGCGGACCAATCCACAGAAACTTTGCAGGCCAGAAAGGAGTGGCAGGATATACTCAATGCACTGCATCATAAAAATATGCAGCCAAGAATTCTTTATACAGCAAGGCTGCCATTCAAAATATAAGGAGAGATAAAAAGCTTCCCAGACAAACAAAAATTAAAGGAGTTCATAACTACAAAACCAGCCCTCCAAGAAATTTTAAGGGGGACTCTCTGAGGGGAGAAAAGAAAAAAGAAAAAAGAACAAAACAAGACCAAAAGCAACAAAGGCTAGAAAGGACCAGAGAACACCACCAGTAACTCCAACTCTAAAGGCAACATAATGGCAATAAATTCATATCTTCAGTACCCACTCTAAAGGTCAATGGACTAAACGCTCCAATCAAAAGACATAGGGTAACAGATAAGAAAACAAGATCCATCTTTATGCTTTTTACAAGAGACCCATTTTAGACCTAAAGACACCTTCATATTGAAAGTAAGGGGGTGGAGAACCATCTATCATGCTAATTGTCGCCAAAAGAAAGCCAGAGTAGCCAAACTTAGACAATCTAGATTTTAAAATAAAGACAGTAACAAGAGATGAAGAAGGGCATTCTATCATAATTAAGGGGTCTATCCACCAAGAAGACCCAACAATTGTGAACATTTATGCTCCAAACATGATAGCACCCAAATACATAAATCAGTTAATCACAATCATAAAGAAACTCATTGATAATAATACCATAATAGTACAGGAATTCAACACCCCACTAGCAACAAAGGACAGATCATCTAAACAGAAAATCAACAAGGAAACAATGGCTTTGAATGACACACTGGACCAGATGGACTTAACAGATATATTCAGAACATGCCATCCTAAAGCAGCAGAATATATAGTCTTCTCCAGTGTGCATGGTATGTTCTCCAAAATAGATCAAATACTGGGACACATATCAGCCCTCAACAAATACAAAAGGATTGAGATCATACTGTGCATATTTTCAGACCACAATGTTATGAAACTTGAAATCAACCACAAGAAAAAAATTTGGAAATGTAACAAATACTTGGAGACTAAAGAACATCCTACTAAAGAATGAATGGGCTAACCAAGAAGTTAAAGAGGAAATGAAAAAGTACATGGAAGCCAATGAAGATGATAACACCACAGCCCAAACCTCTGGGATGCAGCAAAGGCAGTCATAAGAGGGAAGTATACAGCAATCCAGGCCTTCCTAAAGAAAGAAGAAAGGTCTCAGATACACAACCTAACATTACACCTTAAAGAGCTGGAAAAAGAAGAGCAAATAAGATCCCAAACCAGCAGAAGACAGAAAATACTAAAGAGTAGAGCAGAAATCAATGTTATCGAAACCAAAAAACCAGTAGAACAGATCAATGAAAGCAGGAGTTGATTCTTTGAAAGAATTAATAAAATTGTTAAACCCCTAGCCAGTTTGATCCAAAAGAAAAAGGAAAGGACCCAAATCAATAAAAGCAAGAATGAAAGAGGAGAGGTCACAACCAACGTGGCAGAAATACAAACAATAATAGAATATTATGAGTAATTATATGCCAATAAAAAAGGGCAATCTGGAAGAAATGGGCAAATTCCTAGAAACATATAAACCACCAAAATTGGAACAGGAAGAAATAGAAACTTTGAACAGACCCATAACCAGCAAAGAAATCTAATTAGTAGTCAAAAATCTCCCCAAAAACAAGAGTCCAGGGCTGGATGGCTTTCCAGGGGAATTCTACAAAACATATAAAGAAGATTTAACACCTATTCTATTGAAGCTGTTCCAAAAAATAGAAATGTAAGGAAAACTTGCAAACTCATTCTATGAAGCCACCATTACCTTGATTCCAAAACCAGACCCCACTAAAAAGGAGAATTACAGACCAATTTCCCTGATGAACATGGATGCAAAAATCCTCAACAAGATACTAGCCAACTGGATCCAACAATACATTAAAAGAATTATTCACCCCGACCAAGTGGGATTTATATCTGGGATGCAGGGCACTGGTTCAATATCCGCAAAACAATCAGTGTGATACATCACATCAAGAGAAGAAAGCATAAGAACCACATGATCCTCTCAGTAGATGCAGAGAAAGCATTTGACAAAATATAGTATCCTTTCTTGATAAAAACCCTCAAGAAAATATGGATGGAAGGATCATACCTCAAGATCATAAAAGCTGTATATGAAAGACCAACCAATATCATCCTCCCTGGGAAAAAGCTGAGAGCTTTCTCCCTAAGGTCAGGAACCCTACAGGGATGTCCCCTCTCACCACTGTTACTCAACATGGTATTGGAAGTGTTAGCCTCAGCAATTAGACAACACAAAGGAATAAAAGGCATCCAAATCAGCCAGGAGGAGGTCAAATTTTCACTCATCACAGATGGCATGATACTCTATATGAAACACCCAAAAGATTCCACCAAAAACTGCTAGAACTGATCCATTAATTCAGCAAAGTCACAGGGTATAAAATCAATGCACAGAAATCGGTTGCACTCTTATATACCAATAATGAATCAAAAGAAAGAGAAATCAAGGAATCGATCCCATTTACAATTGCACCAAAAAACATAAAATACCTAGGAATAAACACAACCAAAGAGTTCAAAAATCTATACACTGAAACCTATAGAAAGCTTATGAAAGAGATTGAAGACCCAAAGAAATGGAAAAACATTCCATGCTCCTGGATTGGAAGAACAAACTTTGTTAAAATGTCGATACTACCCAAAGCAATCTACATATTCAGTGCAATCCCCATCAAAATAACACCAGCATTCTTCACAGAGCTAGAACAAACAGCCCTAAAATTTGTATGAAACTGAAAAAGACTCTGAATAGCCAAAGCAATCTTGAAAAAGAAAACCGATGCTGGGGACATCACAATTCTGGACTTGAAGATATGTTACAAAGCTGTAATCACCAAGACAGTATGGTACTGGCACAAAAACAGGTGCTCCGGTCAATGGAACAGAATAAGAAACCCAGAAATGGACCCACAAACATATGGCCAACTAATCTCTGACAAAGCAGGAAAGAATATTCAATGGAATAAAGACAGTGTCTTCAGCAAATGGTGCTGGGAAAACTGGACATATGCAGAAAAATGAACCTTTCTTACACCATACACAAAAGTAAATCAAAATGGATGGACCTAAATGTAAGACAGAAAGCCCTAAATGAAGGACAGAAAGCCATCAAAATCACAGAGGAGAAAGCAGGCAAAAACCTCTTTGAGCCTGGCTGCAGCAACTTCTTACTCAAGACATCTCCAGAGACAAAGGAAACAAAAGCAAAAATGAACTGTTGGGACTTCATCAAGATAAAACGATTCTGCACAGCAAAGGAAATAATCAGAAAAACTAAAAGGCCACCAACTGAATGGGAGAAGAGATTTGCAAATGATGTATTAGGTAAAGGGTTAGTATCCAAAATCTATAAAGAACTTAGCAAACTCAACACCCAAAAAGCAAATAATTCAGTGAAGAAATGAGCAAAAAGACATGAATAGACACTTCTCCAAAGAAGACATCCAGATGGCTAACAGACATTTGAAAAAATGCTCCACATCACTCATCATCAGGGAAATACAAATCAAAACCACAATGAGACATACCACCTCACACCTGTCAGAATGGCTCGCATTAACAACTCAGGAAAACACAGATATTGATGAGGATGATGAGAAAGAGATCTCTTTTGCACTGTTGGTGGGAATGCAAACTGGTGCAGCCTCTCTGGAAAACAGTATGGAGGTTCCTCAAAAAATTAAAAATAGAACTACCTTATGACCCAGCAATTGCACTACTAGGTATTTATCCAAGGGATACGGGCATGCTGTTTCAAAGGGGCACATGCACTGCAATGTTTATAGTGGCGCTATCGACAATAGCTAAAGTATAAAAAGAGCCCAAATGTCCATGGACGGATGAATGGATAAAGAATTTGTGGTATACACACACACACACACACACACACACACACACACACACACACACACACATATACACACACACACAATGGAGTATTAGTCGGCAATCAAAAAGAATGACATCTTGCCATTTGCAACTACGTGGATGGAACTAGAGGATATTGTGCTAAGGAAAATTAGTCACTCAGAGAAAGAAAATATCATATGACTTCACTCATATGAGGAATTTAAGGTATGAAACAGATGAACATAAAGGAAGGGAAGTAAAAATAATATAAAAACAGGGAGGAGGACAAAACAGAAGAGACTCTTAAATATGGAGAACAAACAGAAGGTTGCTGGAGGCGTTGTGGGAGGGGGTTGGGCTAAATGGGTAAGTGGCATTAAGGAATGTACTCCTGAAATCATCGTTGCACCATATGCTAACTAACTTGGATGTAAATTTAAAAATTAATTATTAAAAAAAGAATAACAGTTCTGTTCACCAGCTTGTGACCTTGGTGTATTAATTTCCTGGGGCTGCTGAAGTAATATATCACAAACCAGGTTGCTTAAAACAATAGGAATTTATTCCCTCACATCTCTGGTGCTAGAAGTCCAAAATAAAAGTGTCTGCAGGGCCATGTTCCCTCTAACGGATCTAAGCAAAAAATCTTCCCTTGACTCTTCCTAGCTTCTGGTGGTTGTTGGTAATCTTTGGCATTTCTCACATTAACTCTACAGGCTAGTGGGGTATTAGTGTTTTATATCTCCAATACAATAGTGTAGATTTTAGGATAAATAATGTAGCCCTCAGAAATCACTTATATCTTCGACAATTAGGACACTTTATAGGAATACCAAACTAAAATCGGAGCACCTTTGTGGAATGTAAAAGTCAAACTTCACTGTTAGAGATCTATATTAAAGTAGGGAAGTGTCAAATTTTAAAAGGGTTTAAAATACATAAATAACTGTGTCTCTTCCCTGGAAAAAAAAAAAAGAAGGCCTCTTTACTGGCTTATGCAAAGACTCTCCAGGAACAAGATGCCTCCCCCCACCCTTGTTTTATATCCTACAGTGTGCTGGGTACCTTAATAAGTATTTCCTCCTCAGGGACTCATGCCCACCTTCTGTCTTGGTTTTCTCTACCCACCTCTCCCCATGAGCAGATTACATTTTCTTCTACATTAATGACCAAATTAAGAAGATTTAGTTCAGTCTCCCAAATTAATGTAACATAGCCTCTCCTCTCCAGGTGCTTTGTTGTGATCTGTACGGAAGATGCTTCTTGAGAGAGGTGTCCCTTTCTCCTTTCTGAAACCTTTATTGCAACCCAGATTCTTTGTCTTATGAGACTCTCAAGATCTTCAGGCTTGAAGACACCAGTGTTTCAGGATTTTCTTTCTACTCCCCTGCCTCCCTTTTCGCCTGACCTTGGTTCTAGCTGAGCCTTGGATTCCATTGCTGCTGATGGAGGGTGCTGCTGTCATCAACCTGCTCCTACTTGCCATTGTTGCACCTTGCTGGGAACTGAGGATCTTACTACCTTTTCTGGAAGACATTCATTTCCTCCTTTTGCTTTCAAAGACTTTCACTTTAGAAAAAAAAAAGTTTATTTTTTTGAGAGGGAGAGTGCAAACAAGAGAGGGGCAGAGAGAAAGGGGGACAGAGGATCCAGAGTAGGCTCAGCACTGACAGGCTGACAGCAGTGAACATGATGCAGCGCTTGAACTCGTGAACCATGAGGTCACGACCTGAGCCGAAGTCGGATGCTGAACTAAGCCACCCAGGCGACCCCAAGCTGACTTTCCATTATCCTGATCCAGAGAAAAGGACATCTCTAATTTCCTTAACTTTTGACTCCAAAAGTGTCTCTAAACCATAATGATCTTATGATACCAGAAGAGTCAGGGGAGTCTCCTGAATGTATTGCAGAATAGTAGAATTAAACAGTGACAGACAGATGGTTTTTTTTTGGGTATAATGAGCCACTAAGATGTATTTCACGGAAAATGTTTAGTATCCTGAGTGTAGATGTAACGCAGGATATAAAAAGAGTTCCACTTAAATATTGGAAAAAACCATAATCTGAATAATGGTGTCTGTGAAGTTCAATTTGAATCAGCCTATTTGAATTTATTAAGTCAGGTGATAACCAGATTTCCCTTTCAATTGGTCCGGTTGAATCAGAATCATATAGTTATCCTAATGAAAAGGAAGTCCGTGTTCTATTTATATTTTATCCCTGTTTCAACAGAGAAAAGAAAACACAGGTTAATCGCTTGAGATTTATGGTTTATTTATCTATTCCTAAACCTTTGGTTTTTAGATTTGCTTGGAACTATAGAAGAAATCCTGCCGAGTATCCCAGAAGGTATCAGTGTTTGGGCAATGAGTGATTCTGTTCCACGAGGCGTGATTTCACTCAAAGAAAAACTGAGGACGGCATCTGACAAGCCTGTGGCACGCAGCCACCATGTTGCCTCAAGCCTTAGGTCTACTCATGTTTACATCTTTACCTCTGGAACAACAGGTATGATCCCTTTCATCTTGAGAATTAAAAAGAAAGCAACATATTTGCAAAGCAACTGTAGTCACCATGGGTACTCAGCAAACATCTGAAAAAGCATGCATCCAAGAAGTCCTGAGGCTCTTAGATCTTAGAACCCTCAAACCTGGATGAAAAAGTTAATTGCTCTAACCACAACGTGGCAAAGTACCCTGTTCACTTGGCCACTGTCTCATTTAGAAAGATTTTCTTCAAACTTGATTCGACGAAGGACTCTGGAATGTCTGAACAGTTTGACCCAACCCAGTTGCTCGGAGTGTGAAATTTGGCCAGCCTCTTTGGCAAGATACCTGGTAGCTTCTCTGTTCCTTAAGATTCCTGATGCATAAAATGAAGAAATTAGCTGAAGTAGTTTCTAATTATCTTACTGGATTCAAAAATCCATCAGTCTATTTTAAAGGTCTCTATTTTCGTGTACCATGTTAAATCCTAAACACAATCCAGCTATAGCTGTAGTTTAAGTACCTATAGCAGGCTCTCCCAGTTTTTCCTTAGGGTGATCGGAACACATGACAAATAGGAAGTCTTGGAAGCCCTGCATGTTTTGGAGAAGATAGAAAATAGGATCAAGTAACTAAACATTCACACCTTTTTTTTTTTTTTTTTTGGTAAAAATAACAACACACCAAAATAAAAAGAATAAACTGCCTAAGAATTCAACAAAATATTAAACTCAGTTGATTCTTAGGAAAAGTTGAATGGTCTTTATGGTAGGCTAAATACACTTTTGCAGTTAGTGTGAAGATGATTGGGTATTTGAATTAAGTACATTAAAAATACTCTGTTCCTCATTTCCTGGGCACAGGCAGTAATATAAGCAAACTATTATTGCATAAATAGTTTTCTTACATTTTTCTTTTTCTTTCCTCTTCTGTGTATGTGTGTGCCTGTCTCTCTCTCTCTTTTTTAAATTTACTCTTTGGAGGCTAACGATCTCTTTTACACTGGAAAGTAGGCTGGCTGTGCTTTTAACTTCATTTAGAACAGCTTTGATAAATGAACTGGCAAATGCTAATGCGTATCAAATTGTCTGCATACATTTAGTCTGACTTTGGACTTTACAAGAGACAATAAAATTTCAGAAATGATATGTTTTAAAAACTTCCAACAGAAGGTACTTAACCAATCTATCTGTATGGCTGTTTTCTTGCTAAAAACAGAAAGTGACTGGTCTTCCAAACAATCTTCACCACTCCCCCAGCCCAAAGAGAACATGCCAAAGCCACTAGTAACAATTTTTGTTTTTCAAGATTGAAACCAGATTGTTTAATGCATTTGTACAACAGGCTGAAAGCAAAAGTACCACTAATTTTTATTTTATTTGATACTTATTTGTGTTAAAGTTATAGCACAGAGATGAAAAATTCTAATAGCTTAAGAAATTTTAGAGAAAAGTACCCTGCATGCCCACCCCCCCCAACCCCTGCCGCCTCAATTTCTCCTTCCCCAAACCAAATGCATTCAGTATTTTTATATCTTTCTTTTTAGGAATCACCTCCATTTCTCTAAAAAAAACAGGTATCTTACTAGATATTTAGTAGATTCTTACTGAAAAGTATCTACTGATTTCCCATGATGGAAATGAGGATTTGCCTTCCATCACCAGCCACTCTTTCTCTCCATTTATTTCTTTCTCTCTGGTGCAGACACTTTCTTTCCCCAACATCCTGCTAATGTGTCATCATTAATTTTGACTGGATTGGTATCAGTATCATAACTTAGTAAACACTATTATCTCCTTTTGTGTAAGATTTCCCCCCAACCTGGACTTAAACATTATTGTTTTGTTTGCTTGCTTACTTAGTTATCTATACACCTATCACTCATATTCACCCCTTTGTCAAAAAGAGAGCTCACCTTTGGTATTGAAAACATAGTCTGTATGTTGTCAAGCATGTGTTCTTGGCCACCTTTTGCCTGGAGCCTCCCTATGATTTCAGTCTCAACCCCTTGCTCTCTGACCATCCTGGGTTTATTTGTCACCATTGTCCTGGGAATTCCCTTCAGTTCTTTTTTTCTGATCCCCCAATTCCTAGATCCTAAATTAGTTTCCTCAGTTCACTGCCCCGCTTCCAGTAGCTATCTGCTAAGGAGTATTTAGGAGATGAATGGTTAAGTTCTCACTTCCAGCAATGTCTTATTTTCTACCCTTCTACTTAGCCACGTAATATTCTAGGTTAGAAGAAAATTTCTATGCCAGGGTTTGAGGACATGGCTCCATGTTCTGACTTCCAGGACACATAGTGAGACATCATTTCTTTTCTGATTTCTTTGCCTTTACATCCAAGCTGGTGTTGTTTTTCTCTTTGGGGGGGGGATTTTTATTATCTCCTGTGAGTCTTCAGTGGTCCCGAATGAGGTGATGACTTATACTGGGCCTGGTCTTACTTATCCATTTTGCTGGGAAATTTATAGGCCTTTTCTGTCTGGAAACTCATGTCTTACAAGTCTAGGTACTTGGAAATTAAAGAGAAAAAAGTTCTCTGTTCCTTTCTCTTTCCTTTTTTATTGCTATTCTTTCTGCCCATGTACTCCTTCTATTATATTTGTTTGTTTATTCTTTTGTCTTTGAAACTGTAACTTCTTAAAGATTGGTCCTCCTGGACTGAGTAATTAATTTTCTAATCTTTTTATCCCATTTTCCTTCTCTTACTTTTCATCTACTTTTTGAGAGATTTATCTTCCAAACCTCTATTCTCTGAAAATGCCTCTTTTTTCCACCATGTTATTTTTGTGTTATTATTTATTATCCCGTATCTCTCAGAATATTAGCAATAATTTTTTGAAAATGTCTCCTCTCTACCTTGTCTCTATTTTTGCCAACATCCTTTTATCTTTTGGTTTGTTTTGGTCTCTGTCCTTTATCCTAGAGGATTTCCTTAAATATTCACTTCATATTGAAAATGCATACAAAGAAACACACATAAAACCCCCCACAACAAATCCTGACTAGAGGCTCTGTGTGCCTGAGTGGAATTTATGGACTCTTTGGTTTCATCGTGAAGGCCATTTTGTCAGGGAATTCATGACTGTCAGTGTCTTTCAGTTTGTTACTTGTGGACGATTCAGATTCCTCAGACAGGATTCTCAAAGGGTGAAACGAGTCAAATGTGAAAGGGAGCTGAAGGCAAAGGCAGACTTTCTTTTTTTATTCCCCTTATTTGCTCAGTATTTCTTCTTCCCGAGGTTTCCGGAGGCTTCTCTTTTCCGGAGGGTAAGTCTCATAATTTCTACCAGAATAGTGGAAGCAATCTGGGGCTATAATTTTGTATTATTTTTTGAATTGTAAAACAAATATCAAGAAGCATTTGTTGACATTCTTCTAAAATTGGTTTGTGAATGATCTTACACAGGGAGTGTTCTACAAATGTCATCCCCTTTTAATTTAAAGTCTAAGCAATGTGGGGTCCTCTTATAAAGAACAGAGCAGAGCAATGTACAGAACTGGTCACAGATATCACGATTTAATAATATAATGCTATCGAAGAGTCTGACAAAACCATATGGAGCCTCCTTGAAGATTTAATTAATATTTTTTTATAAAAGGCATCTCTCTCTAATACAAAATGTTGCTTTTGCAACTCAAAATCTTGTGCTGAATTAAGTGACTGTAACGGTAATAAATATGATCATTTATATTAGTATGCCATTTGATGTTATAAAAGTCACTTGATTCTCACACAATAAAGTCTTAGGATGTTGATAATGAAGAAGGTGTTGATGCAAGTTAGGAAGTGATATAGAAAGTGGGCTTTGGCAAATTATGGAAAGAGCCTAAATGTCCATCAGCTGATGAATGGATAAAGAAATTGTGGTTTATATACACAATGGAATACTACGTGGCAATGAGAAAGAATGAAATAGGGCCTTTTGTAGCAACGTGGATGGAACCGGAGAGTGCTACACTAAGTGAAATAAGTCATACAGAGAAAGACAGATACCGTATGTTTTCATTCTTAGGTGGATCCTGAGAAACTTAACAGAAGACCGTGGCGGAGGGGAAGGAAAAAAAAAAGGTTAGAGAGGGAGGGAGCCAAAACATAAGAGACTCTTAAAAACTGAGAACAAACTGAGGGTTGATGAGGGGTGGGAGGGAGGGGAGAGTGGATGGGTGATGGGTATTGAGGAGGGCACCTGTTGGGATGAGCACTGGGTGTTGTATGGAAACCAATTTGACAATAAATTTCATATTTAAAAAAAAAAAAGAAAGTGGGCTTTGAAAAAGTGAATGATGGAGAGAGAATCTTCTCATAAGCCCTTTTGGCAGGTTATAAGGAAGCCTGTCAGCTGGTATTAAACATTTCCTATCCATTCTTACCACTGCCAAGTTCTGTTTGCCCAAGGTCACCAAAATAATATATTCCTGGATCTGAGCAGACACAGTCTGTCTCCAAGTGAGAAAAATATTGAGTTCAGTTTTGATGGCATTCATGTTTCTTTGACATAAGTGATAATGTGATATTTTAATGAACAAAGGTTGAGAATCATATAGATTCCCTTTTCTATAACATTGACATCATGGTTTCTTAAACAGAACTTCTATAAAGCTCCTTGTTTATAGTTCCATATTTATCTTCCATTTCAATAGGGTGCCTCCTAATCAAATTTCTGAGCCTTTCTGGGATTCTGTGGGGGCAGATCAGCTTTCCTCAAGGTTTATCTCCTGTGTCAGCTTTTTGGGTCTGCTGTGTACACAGCTGTCCTTCTGCTTTTCCAAAATTTGGTTGTTTTCATCTGTAATTCCATTCTTTTTGCCTTGAGTGTATGTGTTCTATCTGCCAACATCTAGTTCTCTTATTGTTCACTGGGCTTGGTTAGGTAGCTTCAGGAATCTCTAGGAAAGCTGTTTAAGCCTGGACAGAGGAGCCATTGGTTTGACCGTTCCTAAGAAGGAGGGGGAAGAAGAAAACGAGGTCACTGCCTGCCACACTATGCCTGGAAGCCAGTGGCTAACACCATCTCAATCTCTCTGTCCTTTGTCGCTCCTTTTCCTTGACCTTATGGATTTTTTCATTTTTCCAAAACTATCCCAGAATTCCTTAAATTATTTATTCCTACCTCTGAATTGGATCATCTCTCCCTTCTTTATCCTCCTAATCCTCAACTCACTGGACACAGCTTCCCTCCCACCTTTATGCCTGGACCTCCTCCTGGACATGTGAGGAGTTCCAATGCTAGGGATTCATAGAAGGTTAGGAGAGCAGAGGACTTTGGAGACCATATTAGGTATCTTTTCTCCACGTCTGTTGTACAGCATATCCCTTCACAACTTAAAAAAAAAAAAATGAAATAAAAATCGAAAAGGGACTTTATGACCACATAAGTTTGAGAAACACCGTAACAAAAATATCAAAGTTTCTGCACCATTGGGCTCCACAAGGGCTTTAATATGTTAATGGGCTTTCTAACTCTTTAAAGGCAGGACTTTAAAATGCTGTTGTAACAAATTTTATTCTCCTATTTCTTTTTTCCTTCTTTCCAACTTTAACCTCCATCAAGTTTTGATCATTTTCATTTCCTGGACAAGTTCATAATTGGTCTCTTATCAAAAAATCTAACTGAATACTTTGGATGGCTTATAATACATTAACAAGGTCATTATCACTTAAAGCTAACCAGCTTAGGAAGGGAAACATGGCTAGTTTACTAGTGTGCTTTGAAGGAGGTACATGAGCTCACAGGAAACACCTAGATAAAGCATCCTTATTTTTGGTCACAACCCCTACTAAAAAGCTACTTTTAAAGCTGGGTTGCCATGAAATCAGGAACGGTGTGGGAAGTAGGGAATATAGTGACTGAAGGACCATGGGTGGGAACTTCTTGGAAGCAGAAAACACATAAATGCTTGATCCTCTGGATGAAGAAGAGAAAGGCATTGAATTACCAAAAGCCAAAGATGGAGCTAGTCTCACCCAATGGGTTTAACAAGAAAATTTGGAGAGATTCCCCATGCATGAGGAGGACAACAAACTTCTATGGTGTGAGATGCCAAGCTATCAGGAAGAGCCAGAGAGATTTCTTTTTAAAAAAAAATTAGTAAATTTTAGTTAGGATAAATGCAAGACAATGCCAGCTTTGCATATGAGATCAATTATCTTCCATTTTAGTAGACATGGAGCACAAAGCTTGTCAGAAAATGTCAAAGCAGGTGAGGCAACAGGGTGGACTTGAGGTTCACCTGGGTAAAATATCTAGGAGTCATTGAAGCCTCTGGTTCATAGCTCTATGTGCTGCTTTGACCAAAAACCCCATGAGAATGTTGGCTTTTTATCAGTGAATGTGTTGAATCAGAGGAAAGAATGATGTCCTACTATTAGTAAGATGGTACCCCAGTTGACTGTGCAACGTGTAAGTAATTTTGGTTACTATACAAAGCACTGCATATACGATGAAATCAGAGAAGGCCTACCAGAGCAAACTGGAGTTTAGTTTGTATGCAATAGGTAGTGCTCGTTGTCTCAGTGAGATATATGTTGGGAGATAGAAATAGCACCATGAGTCAAATCTCAGTTGGAAGATCAAGTATCATTTCAAAGAGGTTGAGCCAAAACAGGTAAAAATGATCAGTAGTAGGAGGTCCAGGAGAAAGTACCAGCCATAGGGCATTACATGGGGCCAGAGAATACCTAGAGAAGCATGTAGTGGGCAGTAGGAGATTTTGGCTATAAAATTCGAACATCAGACATGGGAGTGTATTTTATTTTATAACTTATTTTTATTGAATAAATTCTATGTGTAGCATTGTAAATTTAAAGTATATAATGTGTTACTTTGAAACATTTATATAATATCTCTATATAGTGATATTTAGCATATCACATAATTATAGTACAATTTTACTGTTATATTCCTTGTACTATACCTTAGATTTCTACAGCTTATTGACTATTCCTTAAAAGTTTGTACCTTTAAACACCATCACTTTTATCCCCCCCCCCACACACACACACACCATCCTTTGGCAACATTTTACTCTTTGGTTTTTTCAGGCTTAACATTTTTAGATCCCATATATAAGTGACATCGTACAGCACTTGTCTTTCTCTTTCTGACTTATCTCACGTAGCATAATGTGCTCTCCGTCTATCCATGTTGTCTCAAATGGGAGAATAGCTTTCTTTTTAATGACTGAATAATATCCCACTGTGTATATGGACCACATCTTTTTTTATCCATTGATGGGCATTTGGGTTCTTTCCCTATCTTGACTATTATGAATAATGCTGTGATAAACATGGGAGAGCAGATTATCTGATTGAAATCACATTTTTATTTCCTTTGGGTATATATCCAGAAGTAGAATTGGACTGTGTGGTAAATCTGTTCTTTAATTTTTTGAAGAACCTCCATATTGTTTTCCATAGTGTTGAGTCCAATTTACACTCCACAAGCAATATATAAATATTCCCTTTGACTGCATCTTTGCCAGAATCTGTTGTCTCTTGTCTTCTTGGCTGTAGCCATTCTAATACGTGTGAGGTGATATCTCACTGTGGTTTTGATTTGCATTTCCCTGGTGATTAGTGATGTTGCATATCTTTTCAGGTATCTGGCCATTTTGATGTACATTTTGGAGAACTGTCTATTAGTTTTTCTTCCCAGTTTTTAATTGTATTTTTTTTCTGTTACTGAGTTGATTTACTTCTTTACATATTTTGAATATTAACTCCTTATCTGATATATGGTTTGCAGAAATTTTCTACCATTCTATAGGTGTCTTTTTATTTGGCTGTGTTTTTATTTTGTTTTGTTTTTTGTTTTTTTGTTTTTTTGTTTTTTTGGTTTTTTTTTGCTGTAAAGAAGCTTTTGAGTTTGATGTAATCCCATTTGTTGAATTTTCTTTTATTGTTTATGCTTTTGGTATCATGTTAAAAAAATTAATGCCAAGAGCAATATCAACAAACTTCTTCCATATATTTTCTTTTAGGAGTTTTATTGTATTAGGTCTTATGTTTAAGTCTTTGATACATGGTGAGTTAATTTTTTTTATGGTGTGAGATAGAGGTCCAATTTCATTGTTCTATATGTTGTTAACACCTTTTTAAGTTTATTTATTTTGAGAGAGAGAGAGAGAGCAAGCATGTGGATGGACGAGAGAGGGGAGAGAGAACATTCTAAGCCTGATGTGGGGCTCGATCTCATGAACTGCAAGATCATGAACTGAACTGAAATCAAGAGGCTGACACTTAACTGACTGAGCCACCTCGGTGCCCCTCATTGTTCTACGTATGTTTTTCTAGTATTCCCAGCATCATTTGTTGAGGAGACTACCTTTTACCCACTAGGTATTCTTGGCTTCCTGGTCAAATATTAGTTGACCATATATGCCAGGGTTTAATTCTGGGCTCTCCATTCTGTTCCATTAGTAGATATGCCTATTTTTGTGCCAGTGCCTACTGTGTTTATTACTGTGGCTTTGTAGTATAGTTTGAAATTCAGAAGCATGATACCTCTGTCTTTGTTCTTTTTTTCTCAGTATTACATTGGCTATTTGGGGTCTTCTGTGGTTCCACACAAATTTTCAGATTGTTTCCTATATTTCTGTGAAGAATGCCTTTGGTACTTTGATGGTGATTGCTTTGAATCTGTAGATGGCTTTAAGTAGTTTGGCAAGTCTTACAATATTAATTCTTCCGATCCATGAACATGGGATGTCTTTCTATTTGTGTCTTCTTTAATTTCTTTTAGCAAAGTTTTATAGTTTTCATTGTACAGATCTTTTATTTCCTTGAGTATATTTATTCCTATGCATTTTATTGTTTTTGATGCTATTGTGAATGAGATGGTTTTCTTTCTTTTTCAGATGAGTCATCATTAGTGTAAAGGTACACAATTGATTTCTGTATGTTGATTTTGTGTCCTGACCCTTCACTGAAACTGTTGATCAATTCCAATAGTCTTTTGCCTAATTCTTTGGGATTTTCTCTATATATAGGATAATATCATCAGCAAATAATGACAATTTTACTTCTTTCTTTCCTATTTGGAGAACATTTATTTTTTATCTTGCCTAATTGCTCTTGCTAAGACTTCCAGTAATGTATTAAATAGGAGTTGTAATAGTGGGCATCCTTTGCCTTGTCCTTGATCTTATTAGGAGTGTTTTCAATTTCTTTCTGTTGAACTGTCAGACTGTCACATATGGCCTTTATTATGTTGAGGTGTATTCCTTCAATACACAGTCTGTTAAAGGTTTTTATTAAAAGAGGATGTTTATTATCAAATGCTTTTCTTCTAGGTCTCTTGAAATGATCGTGTGATTTTTAGGTTTCATCTGATTGATGTGGTGTGTTATATTTATTGATTTGCATATGTTGAACCATCCTTGGATCCCAGGGATAAATCCCACTTGGTCATGGTGTATCATGCTTTTAATGTGTTCTAGAATTCAGTTTGCTAATATTGAGAATTGTTGCATCTGTTTTAATCAGGGATATTGGTTACTATTTTTTTTCTTGTATTTTTATCTGGTTTTGGTATCAAAGTAATGCTGATCTTGTACAGTGCATTTGGAAGTGTTGCTTCCTTGTCAGTATTTTCTTCAAATGTTTGGTAGAAGTCTCCAGTGAAGGAGCTGGTCCTGGAGATTTCACTTTGGGGAGTTTTTGTTTTTTTTATACTCAGTCTTTTTACTCATTATTGATCTGTTACGATTTCCTATTTCTTCCTGATTGAGTCTTGGTACGTTGTGTGCTTCTAGCAATGTATCCATTGCTTCTATGTTATGTAATTTGTTGGCATATAATTGTTCATATTAGTCTCTCATGATCCTTTTTATTTCTATAGTGTCAGTTGTAATGTCTTCTCTTTTGTTTCTAATTTTGTTTATTTGATTCTTTTCTCTAGTCTACCAATTTTGTTGAACTTTTTAAAGAACCAGCTTTTAGTTTTGTCAATTTTTTTTTATTGTTTATTTTGGTTTGTATTTCTCTGATCCTCATTATTTCTTTCCTTCTGCTAACTTTGGGCTTAATTTTTCCTTTTACTAGCTCCTTGAGGTATAAAGTTAGGTTACTTGAGACCTTTCTAATTTCTTAATGTAGGTATTTATAGCTATAAACTTTCTTCTAAGAACTGCTTTTGCTGCATCCCACAATATTTGTTATGTTGTGTTTTCTTTTCTTTGGTTTTGAGATACATTTTTTATTTCCCTTTTGATTTCTTCTTTGACTCAATGGATGTTTAGAAGTGTTGTTTAGCCTCCACCATTTGTAGATTTCACTTTCCCTTGTTGCAGATTTCCAGTTTCATACCATTCTGGTCAGAGAAGATAATTGGTATGATTTCATTCTTCTTAAATTTGCTAAGATCTGTTTTGTGATCTACCCTGGAGACTTTTGCATTGCATTTGAGAAGAATGTGTATTTTGCTGCTGCTGGATGGAATGTTCTGTTTATATCTATTAGGCCCATTTGTTCTAAAATGTGGTTCAATTCCAGTGTTTCCCTGTTGATTTTCTTACTGAATGATCTACCTATTGTTGATAGTGGGGTATTGAAGTCCCCTACAATTGCTTCTTGGTCTTTTGGTTAAGATCAAATGTGAAGTCCCCTACAATTATTATATTGTCTATTTCTCCCTTAAGATCTGTTATTAGTTGCTTAATACATTTTGATGCTCAGGTGTGGAGAACATATAATGACAATCATCGTATCTTCTTGCTGTATTGACCCCTTACTGTATAATGACCTTTTCTCTCTTATTACTCATTTGGCTTGAAGTCTGTTTTGTTATATAAATATGGCTATGCCTGCCACCCTTTCATTTCCATTTGCTTGGAATATCATCTTTCATCCTTTGATTATGAACCTATGTGTGTCTTTAGAGCTGAAATAGTCTCCTATAGCATATAGGAGCATATAGTTGAGTCTTGTTTGTTTTAACCTATGCAGCCACTGCTGTGCCTTTTGACTTACAGTACAATCTGTTTACATTCAGGGTGATCATTGATATGCAAAGATTTACTACAGTCATTTTATCTTTTGCCTTCTGGGTATTTTGTGTTTCCATTGTTTCATTTCCCTTCCCTTTATGTCTTCCTTTGGAAGTTGGTGGTTTTCCATGCTGGTTTGCTCAGTCTCCCCCCCCCCCTTTTTTTTTTTTATTTATTTTTTTTAAATTTTTTTTTTTCAACGTTTTTTATTTATTTTTGGGACAGAGAGAGACAGAGCATGAACGGGGGAGGGGCAGAGAGAGAGGGAGACACAGAATCGGAAACAGGCTCCAGGCTCCGAGCCATCAGCCCAGAGCCTAACGCGGGGCTCGAACTCAACGGACCGCGAGATCGTGACCTGGCTGAAGTCGGACACTTAACCGACTGCGCCACCCAGGCGCCCCCATTCTCCCCCCTTTTTATGCTTAATGTCTCTGCTCTAGATTTTTGCTTTGTGGTTACCAAGCATTTACATAAAATATCTTAGATAAAATAGTTCTTATTCTGCTGATAGCGATTTATCTTCATTCACCTATAAAGTTTCTGTCTTTTTATTCTTACCCTTTTATATTTTTGATGTCATAAGTTATCTCTTTTTATGCTGTGATTTTATTACCAAGTTGTAGCAGCTAGTTATTATTATTTTTTTAATGTTTATTTTTGAGAGAGTGAAAGAGTGAGCACAGTATGAGCAGAGAGAGAGGGAGACACAGAATTGGAATCAGGCTCCAGGCTCTAAGCCATCAGCACAGAGCCGGATGCAGGACTCTCAAACCCACCAACTGCGAGATTATGACCTGAGCTGAAGTCTGATGCTTAACCGACGGAGCCACCCAGGCGCCCCAGGAGCTAATTTTAATGCTATTTTCCTTTATCCTTTATGTTATAATTAGGAGTTTATTATACTATTTTAACAAAGAGTTATAGTATTCTAGTTCTGACTACTTAGCCACTTAATCAGAGTTTTGTGTATTTTTGTCTTTTTGTTTCAGCTCAGAGAGCTCCTTTCAATATTTTGTGTGGTGGTGAACTCCCTCAGTTTTGTTTGTTTGGGAAAGCCTTTATTTCTGCTTCATTTCTGAAAGAACTTTGCCAGATGGATTATTGTTGGCTGGCAGTTTTTATCTTCCAATATCTTCCAATATTTGAATATTTCATTCCATTCTCTCCTGGCCTGTAGAATTTTTGCTGAGAAATCTGATGATAGCCTAATGGGGGTACCTTTGTAGACTGTTGTCTTCTTTTCCCCCTGGCTACCTTTATCATTCTTTCATTATCTTTGGCTTTTGACAGTTTAATATAATGTGTCTTGGAAAAGATCTTTTGCATTGAAATACTAAGGTATTCTATTAGCTATACCCAGTTCCTTCCCCAGGTATGGTATGTTCTCAGCTATTATTTCTTTAAATATTCATTCTGCCCCCTTCTCCCTCTCATCTCCTTCTGGGGTACCCATTATTCTTGTGTTGGCTTTTCTAATGGAATCAGATAGTTCTCATAGGTTTTCTTCACTTTTTAAAAATCCTACTTTTTATCTACTCTTACACCTGAATCATCTCTATACTTTTATCTTCCATCTAGTTAATTTTCTCTTCCATATGATCTGGTCTATTTCCAGTGAATTCTAATGCATCTTTCATCTCATATATTGAATTCTTCAGCTCCAGAACTGGTAAAGTACTCCTATTCATTAATTTTATCCCTGAGATCATCATATTGTCTTTCTGAGTTTTCTTGTAGGTCATTGAATTTCTTCATGATAGATATTTTAAATTCCATACCAGTTAGATTCCATTATTCCATATTTTGAGGTTCTGTTCATGAAATATTGTCATTTTCTTTTTGTTATACTGTATTACCCTGACACGATGTTTGATGAAAAGTGCCTCTGGCATCGTATTTAAAGTGGCAAACACTTTTCTTACGTAGGCAAGGTGGGTTTTTTGGTAAATTTTTTTTTTTAATTTTTTTTCAACGTTTATTTATTTTTGGGACAGAGAGAGCATGAACGGGGGAGGGGCAGAGAGAGAGGGAGACACAGAATCGCAAACAGGCTCCAGGCTCTGAGCCGTCAGCCCAGAGCCTGACGCGGGGCTCGAACTCACGGACCGCGAGATCGTGACCTGGCTGAAGTCGGACGCTTAACCGACTGCGCCACCCAGGCGCCCCGGTAAATATTTTAAGTAATGCTTTACACCATTGTGGGGCTCCAAGCCACATACCAGAGATCAAGGGTCTCACGCTCCATCTACTGAGCCAGCCAGGTCTCCCAGGCAAGGTTTTGTTTTCTTTGATACAAACAGTTGAAAACAAAGGTAGTTAGGAGCCTTCCTTTTGTTTTCCAGAAGGTGGCGCTATAGCACCAGTTCTTGGTTTCTCTTTCTGGAGCTGGCAGCACTTAAAAAAAGGCAGAGTGGTGGGGGCCTGGGGGTCTACTTAGCGCTTGGGGCTTTGGGTGTGCCTCTGCCCTTGTAGAGGGAATCATCAAGTGTTGGGAGAAAGGGTGTCATAGAGATCTATGGGTGGTCCTCTTGAGTCCTGGGGCAACCAGTAGGAGTCACTTTGCTTCACTTCTCTTTGTCTGCCTCTTTGACTTTCCTTTCCCTCCCCTCAGTCGCTGTGGTCACTCCTGAGAGAGACTAACTGGTCCTTCCCGCGGCAGCACATGTGGCCAGGCCAATTCACCACTCACTCACCTTCACCTTGGATCTCCTCCGCCACAAGGGTCATGCTGGCCTGCTCTTGGGCCAGCTACCTCTTTCTCTGCCTCCACGGCTCCTGTGCCACTTCCCTCTCTCTGTCATTGCCTCTGGGATCCAGTTCAGCCATGATCGTATCCACCAGTGGATGGATCTCTGGGGTGCCTTCGTGAGCTATGCCGCGGCACTTTTGGAGGGAGATAGTTACACATGTCCCCTTAGTTGTATATCAGAGGGAAGAGAAACAAGGACTGACTCACAAAGCCTCACAGCTGACATCACTGTAGGGGTATATTTTACTATAAGACTTCAAGGCAAGCTGAAAATAATAAGGAAGTACTTCCGTTTGGGAAACACATTGTGAAATTTAGGACTCCATTTCTAGAAGTGGGAAATCAAGTCCACCTAGGTGCAGCAGTAAGTTTGTAGAGCCACTGACATTAGTGACCTGCCTTTGACAGATAGTAGGACTGTATCAGTATGTGGGGTAGAGAAAAAGGCTATACTTCTGGCTCTACTATCTGCTGCTCTTCACTTTTAATCCCGTTATTTGCTTATTCCTGTGGCTTTTCTGACGTTGGTTTCCACTTGCATCTCTGGAACAACAAATGATACTCCTTGTCACCGTTGCGTTTTGTGAAGTGAAGTAACTTTATTGGTGAGGTAGATTTGGGCTGGGACCCTCTGAGTGAAGACATTCCAAAAATATTAGAACTCTTTGAAGTGACACAAAATAGGACTAAAGTAGCATTTAATCTAACAAATGAATTTAAGAGAGGGTACTTATCATTGTGAAAACAAGTTGTGTCCCATGCTAAGGAATTGTATGTTGAAACATGAAATTGCTGATATTCAATCTCAAATAAGCCAATTTCATATTACATTGTGTACTAACTGGATGAATTTATTATGCTGGCATTGTAATCCAAAAGACTATAACGATATGGAAAATAAAAAAAAGTAAGCAAAACGTTTTATATATTAATCACAACTACAAACGTTTTTAAGAAACCCATTGTACATAGAAGAAGACTGGAAGGGAAAAAGAAAGTGATCGATGTTTGGCTCATGAATGTTTAGAACTGTTTCAACATTATGTATTACTGAATCTGATATTCTATAATGATCTTAATTCAGGACATATGAAACATAAAACTACTGGTTCTTGAGACAGAATCTTGGAATTAGAATTGCTCACTAGAAAATTTCTATTTTAAGTATAATTTAGATTTATGTTGTGATCTGCCTCATTTTGGGTGTACATTTTCAGATTTGGGACATTTTTGTCATTCTTGTAGCAGCTGTGGCTCTTTGAAGTTTATGGCATCCCAAACTCTATATAATTTTAGTTTTGATTCTTCTGGGTAGATCCAAGATTCTAGGAACTAAGTACAGGGGCGGTTCACATTTGCATGGTCCCTATAAAGCACATGTAATATTTTGATGTATTTTGTCTCAGTTGCCGCTGTAGTTGATACCAGCATAAACTTTCTGTTACATATATTTCTTTTCTTGTCTTCCAGGGCTACCAAAAGCAGCTGTGATCACTCAGATGCAGACTTTAAAGGGCTCTGCTGGCTTGTGGGCTTTTGGTTGTACTGCTAATGACATCATTTATATAACCCTTCCCCTGTATCATAGTTCAGGAGCTCTTCTGGGCATTGGTGGATGTATTGAGTTAGGTAAGTTTTTATTTTATGTCTGTTAAGTTTTCAAAATGCCTATTAATTGTAACTTGTGTTAAAGTTTGAAACTCTATCAGTAGAATTCAGAGTGATTGTGTGCTTATTATATAATTACAACAGTACGTTTATTAAAAGGACATAATTTCATGGCATAGCATTCTATTCCTGAAACTGGAAAGACCAGTGCCTTGGAAATTTGGCCTTGTGGTTGGAGCTGACTGTTGAGTGGGCTTCCTTCTCCATGCGGTCACTCATCCTTGGATGATCTACCCTGGCCTCCTTAGATGGTACTAGGAGCCTTCCACGAGGGTGAATGTGGAAGCTGCATTGCTTTAAAGGCTTACCCTCAGAAATCACTTAGATAATTTCACCTGTATTTTGATGATCAAAGCCAGTCCAGATTCAAGATTTGAGAGGTGGGGAAACAGACCCTACCCCTTGAGGGGAAGAGTGGCAAATGCACATTGCAAAGGTAAGTGTATAGAAGGAATTGTTGAGCCTGTCTTTGAAGACAAGGTACCCGGGCATCCAGTAACTCAGTTGGTAGAATTTGTGACTCAGTAGATTTCATTCATAAACATGCTCAGATTATGTGTCTGGCCCTGAAATAGTACTTAACTATAGTTATGTGTGTGTTTATATGTCACAGTGTATATGTCTGAACTACAATAAAGTAATTGTATGGAGGAGCATATTTAGACTATGATCAGTGTCCAAAATAAATAAAGATGAGGGTCAAGACATTAGCATTTTCCTTGGAAAAAGTCGTATGATTTACATTGTTGTGAAAATCAGGTCGTTACAGTTAAATTCTGCAGCCATCAGTGAACTTGTTTTTGGTGCTATGTTACCAACTCTACCTTACTAACTCTCAACCTTGAGAAATACTAAGGCTCCTTTAAGGTTTTAAAAGTAAATAAGATGTACATATTCAAGGTCAAAAGTAAATGAATATTGTTGATCCCTGTGGAGAAGACTAACCCTTATCGGTAGTCATCCTCTAACGCTTGCAACTCCCTAAGCATTTTGATTGCTTCTTTCATCCCAAAAAGAATATATTTGTAGTCAAAACACAGAACTGTAGCATGAATTTTTAAAAAGTTTATTGGACTGTAAGATTAATGTTTTCAAATGAGCTTGATATAAATGGCCACTGATAGATTATAAAAGTCTTGAAATTGAATACAAGTGCACCACACAGGGCAACATCATTTTAGTTTTCTGTTCATTCTGCCCTCAGATATTTCCCTTAGTGCCCGTTTTTTTTTTGTTGTTGTTGTGTTTTGTTTTGTTTTGTTTTGTTTGCCTTTTCTCATAGGAGCTACTTGTGTATTAAAGAAGAAATTCTCAGCAAGTCAGTTTTGGAATGACTGTAGAAAGTACAATGTGACTGTGTTTCAGTATATTGGAGAACTCTGTCACTATCTTTGCAAACAACCTAAGGTAAGAATAATCATTACCAGAAAGGAAAAGTAATTTCAGAAAGAAAAAGCATGGGGAGAAAATTAATTTTTGTTCGTGTATATTCTACTGCTTCCAGAGCATAGTTTGACTGACTGACAGATGTTTGCAATAGCCCAAGATGAAATGAATGTAAAACAAGTCAGAAAAAATAAAAGGAGAGCTAGGCAGGATTGTACTAATGTGCTCTCTATGGTGGCAGGATAGGACAGACCCACAATCCAGCCCACTTGGTGTTTAGACTGATTAAAATTTCTGTAAACACAGCACACATCTGATTATGACATTAGATGATGCACACAGAAAGCAGTGATTACAAGGTTGAACTAGAGAATCTTTTAAAATGCTGTTCTTTGAAAAAAACAAAACAAAACCAATGACATGGATTAGACTTGTTTTCTATTTCTTTTCTTTTGAATATGTGATTATATTAATATATCTTTCTGTTTGGTTTTGATTTCAACTTAAAAAGAAATTTTGCTTTGATGTATGTTTGTCTGCCCACCTAAACCAATCATTTCCACAATTGACAAATTGCCCCTTTCTGAAAATAGACAAGTAGAGAGAGTTGCAAGAGCCTGAAGTTTGTCTTTATTAGTTTGTTTGCTTTTTTGCCTCAGAGGTTATTTTCCTTTTCCTGATCTCATTTATATTTCAAGGTGCTTATTTTTTAACTGTCTGGTTTTCTAAACATTCTTGAGGCTATAAAGAAGTGGGCTTCTGTAATCAAATCTCCACCAGCCCCGTGAATAATGGTGATAGACAATGCCCCCTGTGTAGGACGGGCAGCAGAATTGATGACCTGCCCTTGACCCTTGCTAAACTTCTTTGTTCATTTCTCATCACTTTTGCCATCATCATGCCAGCTTAAGGCATGGATGGTGGGCCAGATGTCTTCTCTGGCTGGCTAAAATATGGACATGTAATCCTTCCTTTACCCACAGCACAACTGAGACTAGGCTGGAAGCATTTAAATAAGACTTTGTTGAAGATATGGGATTACACAGGGCAGAAAAACACAAAAAGAATGTGAAACTGGATAACCTTATTTATAAAATGCTCTCATTCACTTTAAGCTCATAGTTTACCATGTAGAGACCTCCCGTCTAGTTCCCGACCCACACCCCCCCACCCCTGTTATGGCCAGAAGCCATCCTTGTTCTTTCCTTGGTCAGGAGTGCTTCAGTTAGCTACAGATTCACTCGATCTATCGCTAAGACAGAGAGTCTCAGAGACATGTTTAGACTTTTCTGACCTTTGTTCTCTTCGGGAGGCTTTGCCAATGTCGGTGTTGTGGTCTTCTGAAAAGACCTGGTAGAACAATTAAGTATAATGCCACAGCCTGACATATTTTCTCTTCTAGTTTTCATTGTGTTCTTTGGTAATGTGGTATCTGGACTAAGATAATTTAGGGAATTAATGCCCTCCAGTAAAATAGGAGCCACCTTCAGTAAAGGATAGATTAGGTACTTCTTCATGAACTTTCTAAACTGTGCCCCTATCCATTCCTTTTCCTCCTTATCCTTCAGTAACAACATTAGCTTTTTGCAAGACTTTTTTCTCATTAAGTATGTACTGAATGGTTGAACACATGCAATTTTTTCTAACATTTTACTGTATTAAATGATGCTGCCATTAGTATCTTTATGCAAGATCGCCAGTATAGGGGCTCAGAAGTGAAGGCTGACAAAGGACGTGGATATTTTGGTGATTTTTATGGCATATTTCCAAATTGCTGTTCGAAATGGTTAACGTGATTTAGAGTCTCATCGACCATTGTGGGAGGATGCATATTGTACGGTCTCTTATCAGTACTGTGTGATATTAAAAATATGGTTTTCTAATTATGCTTCATGGGGAACCAGCACCTCCTTCAAGGTTCCTCAAAAGTCCCTGAAGGAGTTGAACAGGGAAAATAGACCAATCTTCAAGATCCACCCTTTCAGATATGATGGATGAAACTCAATTTGGTTGGGCTTCTTAATAATATTTTGTTCGCACAAAGAATGTCTTGTTTTTTTAATGGGAAAATTATAATTTTATTTATAATTTTATGGACTAGAAACAAACATGTTTTTAAATTTTCTGTTAAGATTACTGGCAAGGTGGAATAATTTTCTATCTTTTTTCACCTGAAAATGTCTCTTATGAGCCTTTTACTCATTTATGTCTTTAGCACATAATATTTTCTCTTACCTGTTTGAGCTATCATTTCCTATAATAAAGGTATTAATAGTTTGTCATGTTCACTAAAAATCTTTTTTCAGAGTGTTTTCCTTTGATTTTTTTTTTATAAAATGAAATATCATTTTCACCTCTCTGAATTTCTAATGCACTAATTTTGAGAAATTTATATAGCTATAAATTTATAGCTAATGCTATAGCTGCAGAAAATTTGAGAGAACCGAGAATTGAAAGTAGAGCACTCGATTTCTTTTAGTTAGTTAAATATTTTAATTCTTAACTCGAGTCCTTCGAAGAAAAGATAGTGTTTGTGAAATATTCTCTAAGCATTCACCTGAAGGAAGTGGAGAAGAGAAAGAAATAAAAATAGCTTTGCCCAAAGGAAAACTTAATAACTTTTTTAATGTTTATTTTATTTTTGAGAGAGAGAGACAGAAACTTAATAATTTTCTTAAGCAGAGATGCATTGTATTACCTAATCACTTTTGCTGATTTCACACAGAAGGAGAACAAACAGTTCTTGGCATTAAAGATCAGGAAAAGAAGAAAGTCATTCTGTTATGACATCTTAGACTTTCAAGGAGGTCTTTTTTTTTTCCCCTGTCCAGTATTTAGTCTTTTCAGTGAATTGCTTCTGCAGAGAAGGGACCATGTCTTCTGTGAGCATAGCATTGAGTTCTGGTACAGCCAGACAGTGAACAGATGATAGGGTCCATATCCTCAGGGAGTTAAAAGTGGATGTCTCATAAACCGTGGTTTGAAGCCTCCTAGGTACTTGGTTAAAATAAATCCTTAAAGAAAAGAAAGCAAAATCACCTATTCTACAAATACATCCGGATTTGTTGTCCATCCAAGGGTAAGTGATATATTCCAAAGGAGATTTACCTGCAGGTAGAATTCACCACCTGAGTCGAGTGTTTAAAAGCAGAATTCCTATATATTTTAATTCTTAACTAAAGTTCTTTGGGGGAAAAGTTAGTATGTGTGAAATAATCTTAAAGCAATTACCTGAAGGCAAATGGAGGAGGGGAGAGGAAAATAAATACAGCTTTGCCCAAAGCTGTATGTGGTTTTATTTAGTTGCATAAAAACACCCTGGACTTGGCTTTCCCTGGATGGAAGCATTTATCCACCCCCTAAACCCTGTCTTTTTTCTCCATTTCAAAAGTCCAATTACAAAAGTTCCTGTGGAGTACACATTGGATATGCCTCAAACTTCTGGCAGCAGCACTGCCCTTTTAAAACAGCCAAGGTTCTGGCCCTTCTTACTCAGAGGGATGGAGTAATTATTCTTTTCCTTGGAGAGTAGGAAAGCAGCTCTTCCTCACATCCATCCTCCACGTTTTCTGCGTTACCAAAGTGCCATCATACAACTTCTGACTGGACCTACTTCTTTGGTTTCGTACCAGTAATGCTGCATTTAATATTGCTTGGTGAGGAACGCGGGGGAGTGCTACATATCACCGATCATTTGGGGGGATTCCTGCAGCATTTCATCATATTTAAATAAATTCTGCCTAAGACAGCAGGCAGCCTTCTCTAGGGATAGGATCATATCTGTCACTCACTCATTCATTCAGGTAATATTGCAGGTTTCCATATACGGGGGCACCCAAGACAAACAGGACTCCTTTTCTCATGGATCTCACACTCTAGCTTGGGGAGAGAGAAAATAAACCAGCCAACACATGAAGGAAATTCATTACAGACAATGACAAGTGTGATGAAGAAAAAGAGGGTGAGACGGTGGAGGATGATGGGTAGTGAGGGTGAGACTTTGCTAATTAGGTTGAGGGGTCTGGGAAGGCTTCCCTGAAATGGCGACCTATGAGCGAGGAATTGGGATGGCAAGTGGGATCCAGCCGTGGAAAAGCTGGGGGGTTGCAGTCACAACAAAGCAAAATAAAATAAAGGACACAGTCTGAGTATTTAAAGAGAAGGAAGTTTTGGCCAGGCCACTGACAGACCAGATCTTGAAGAGCTCCGTTTACGTGAAGGAGAAATTTGCATGTCATTCCCATCAGAGCATTTGGAAAAACACGAAGGCTAACTGAAAAAACTAGACTGATTTGGGACCTATTTGAGGGAATGATAATAAGATTTGTTAATTCAGGGGTAGGGAGTGAAGTAAAAAAATCAATGATGAGTTTCAGGTTTCTGGTGGAAATAGGTAAATTGGGAGCCATTTGCAGAGATGAGGAAAATCAAGATTTGAGAAATTAAAATGAAATTCCTTTTGTATCTGTTAATTTTGGTCTGTTCATGAGGCATCAAGGTAAAGAAGTGGAATATACAGTTGAATGTGGGAATCTGGAGCCCAAAGCATACAGGGGGCAGGATATAATTAGCAAAACAAAGACCTATGTTATGGTGCACATATGAAATGCTTTTTTTTTTTTTCAAGTTATTGTTATGGTTTATCATTTGGGCAATGTAGTTTGTCTCCATGTAAAACACCTATGTTTTCACATTCTGAAGGCATAGCCTACCTGTACTTTCTAGTATATGTATTTTGGTATATGTATTCTAGTGTATACATCATAAGTTACATCCCTTTTCTTCCTTCTGTTTTCTTTTCTTTTCTTTTTTTAGTGTTTATTTATTTTTGACAGACAGAGAGAGACAGAGCATGAGCGGGGGAGGGGCAGAGAGAGAGGGAGACACAGAATCCAAAGCAGGCTCCAGGCTCTGAGCTGTCAGCATAGAACCCGACGCAGGGCTTGAACTCACAGACCGTGAGATCATGACCTGAGCCGAAGTCAGACGCTCAACCGACTGAGCCACCCAGGTGCCCCTCTTCCTTCTCTTTTCTTAAAAGCCAAAAAATTCACTGGCAGCTAGAAAGCATCTTTAGGATTCTAGATACTTGGGTTAAAGCGCATTAAAACTTTGACAAAATGGGTTACACTCGATTCCCATTATGAAAAGAGAGACATTTTGCAGGACCTGGATAACTGATAAATATTTATTAATTATTGCTCATCAAAAGCCATATAAATTTTACTGAGTTTTTTCACTAGCAGTGTTTGGACAATCCTGTGGGGAACCTTTAAGCGATTGCTGGGCTTTTTTGAGTGTAACAAAACGAAAATGTTGAGTAACGGTGATCAAGTATTGGCACTGTGAGATTTTTTTAAGACTTCAATCTGAAAAACTACCCACCCTCTTTTCCCTGAAGAATGCCCATCATTTCCTCCAAGCTTTAAGACCAGACAAGACAAGCTTTTTCCTTGTCGTGTTTAGGTAGGAGGTGGGAATGAAGAAGATATAGCAGTGTCAAAGGATACGATTCCACTAGAAGATACTAAATGATGCTGAGTTGATGTAGGTGAATAAATGCACCTTAATGGGTATATTAAGAATATTTGTTCTTTCATCGTGTTTTCATGTTCTTAGTTTCTACATAACCTCAAATGTTTTATCATCATGTTTTCCTTATTCCACCTCTTGTAAAAGATGTAGTTTATCAAAGCATGAAGGTCTGGAAACATTTCTCATCACACTTAATAACCTCTAAAGAATGACATTTTTAAATTAATGTGAACTATAATTGTTATTAAGATGTCCTTAGTTGCATCACCATTTTCTTCTCTGGAACACTCAAAACAATTGATTTTATCTCCAAGACCTAGGCATTTTAAGATATTTATACATTTATCGTTATTTGTTTCCCCCAGATATTTGAAACATATTATTATATGGTTGAGTAAATCATCTCTCTTTTAAAACTCACTTTTCCTTAAGTAAATCAAAGGTGTGTTTAATATTCTCATACTAGCTATGAAAGCATTTAGAAAAGTTGGCAAGTTCCCAGAACCTTCTTTTCTGCTTAGAAACTACAAATATACAATAAAGTCCTCACAAGGACTAGGATAAGAAATAACTACAAGCACCCTAAATGCTAGTAGAATTAGCAGGGAATTAATGAATAATTGGAGAATGTTTTAGACTGTGTAAATTATTAAAAGCTTTTAATTGCTAATTTAAAATTTAATGATTCATATTTCATTAGTAGTGATACATATAAAATACACATATTTTTTTCTATCTGCTTTTACCATTCATGCTATGATTTCCGTTAAGAGTACACATATCCCTTATTTATTAAATTTCCCAAGAAATTTACTTTATGCACAAAGTCATCAGATAGTGCATTAACTGTGGAATCAAAAGACACGGGTTCAATTTCAAACTCTTTAAAAAAATTTTTTTTTTAATGTTTGTTTATTTTTGACAGAGAGAGCACGCACATGGGCATGAGCAGGGGAGGGGCAGAGAGAGAAGGAGAGAGGGAGACACAGAATCTGAAGCAGGCTCCAGGCTCTGAGCTGTCAGCACAGAGCCTGACATGGGGCTTGAACCCATGAACCATGAGATCATGACCTGAGCTGAAGTCGGACTCTTAACCTACTGTAGAGCCACGCAGGTGCCCAATTAAAAAAATTTTTTTTTAGGGGCGCCTGGGTGGCGCAGTCGGTTAAGCGTCCGACTTCAGCCAGGTCACGATCTCACGGTCCGTGAGTTCGAGCCCCACGTCGGGCTCTGGGCTGATGGCTCGGAGCCTGGAGCCTGTTTCCGATTCTGTGTCTCCCTCTCTCTCTGCCCCTCCCCCGTTCATGCTCTGTCTCTCTCTGTCCCAAAAATAAATAATAAAACGTTGAAAAAAAAATTAAAAAAAAAAATTTTTTTAATGTTTATTTATTTTTGAGAGAAAGAGAGAGGGACAGAGCGTGAATGGGGAAAGGGCAGAGAGAGAGGGAGACACAGAATCTGAAGCAGGCTCTGGGCTCTGAGCTGTCAGCACAGAGGCCAAAGTGGGGCTGAAACTCATGAACTATGAGATCATGACCTGAACTAAAGTCAGACGCTTAACAGACTGAGCCACCTAGGTGCCCCTCAGTTTCAAATTCTTGTCATATGACTTTCTGCTGGTCACTTCTCTTTGAGCCATACTTGCCATCTTTATCTAAAATAGGTGACAGTACTTACTTGTCCTCACTTGTCCCTCACATAATCCAGTTATGAGATATATGTGAAAAAAAATCTAAACTGGGAAGCCCAATACAAATGGAAGGATTTTATTTTTAAACAGAATGTGGTAATGTTTTCTGCATATGTCATTGTAAAATGAGAGTAATTTTTGTGAGTGTTGAAAATAATTGGTCTATGACCAATAAAAATCACACTTTAATTATAAAAGCCAGTTTCAATACAGCATAATTTTAAACTACAACTTTAAAATATTAACATATTAGTAATTTTATAATATTGTGTTTTCACAACTAAAAACACTGAAAACAAAAATATAAAATTAGAAATCCTGAAAATATGATGCCTGTTTCCTCTTGGGTTATATACTATTTTTCCTGTATATATGGTATGTGAGTGAGGTTTTCCTACAGTCCAAATCGATTTAAAATATTAAAATTATATCTAAGATTATTTTATCATTTATTTGCAATTTTTCACGTTGCTTCTTCCTTTAATAGTATGTTCCTGACTTCCTTGCTATGAACATACAAAATCAAAGTGAGAAATGGCCAATCTTTACCCTGCAATGAGCAAGTACAAGAATCTTCAGCAAGTGATAAATGACTAGAATTTTCCAAATGATCATTTTATTCCCAATGGAAAAAAATAACAATAAATTTAGAGTAAACATGTCAGGGGGCTAATTCCAACCTTTCCATTAATTCAGCATGTGACATCAGGCAAGTAATTTAATTTGTTTGCCCTTTGGCATCAGGGAGTTTGAAATTCAAGCCTAACTTCCATGTCTCAAAAGCTCTGTGATCTTGAGCAAATTATCTTGCTTTTCTGAATAGCCAACACCCCAGTTTTTTCATCTATAAAATGAGTGTAATAGCAGTTATGTCCAGAGTTGATGTAAGGGTTAATGAGTTAAGTGCAGGAATTCAAATGGAAACAGATTGATCACAATGGCCAGGGACTCCCTGGAAGAGGCTTCCGGAGATAGTTTTTGTTACCTTAGGGAATATGCCTAAATTGAAGAGCTAGTCTCCAGCGTGATAGGTTCAGATTGCCCTTTATCAGTGTATGTGTTTAGATTAGACTCATATCGACCAAGCTCAAGAATGCCAGTTGAGAGCTTTACCTGGTCTCCATTGCTGGGTCTTCCTTAATCTTCCTGACACCTGATCTCAAAAGTGGCCAAAGCCCAACTTTTCACCACTTCCTCTGGCGTGCTCTCCTTGCCCCAACCTGACTCTCCGAGTTGACGACAACTCCATTCTTCCAAGTCCTCAGCCACACACACCCTGGGATCTCCCTTGGAGTTCTCTTTCCCTCACACCCCATCTAATCCTTGAGCAAACCCTACAGATTTGACGTTCAAATACATCCAGAACCAAACCTCAGTTTAACACCTCCCTGCTGCTCTCATCTGAGCCAGCTCTGGTTCCTTCTGATATTTTACCACTGGCTTCTTCTTCACTTCACTCTTGTCCCCTTAAATTCTGTTCTTGCATAGCAGGTGGAATGGTTCTGTTAAAATATAGGTCAGGTTGTGTTACTCCACTATGGAAATCCCTCTGATGGTTCACTTGGAAGAAAATCTCAGTTCCCTTATCACAGACCACACAGCTCTATGTGGTCTGCTTCCGCTACTGGGATGTCCCCTCATCCCCCGATTCCCTGCCACACCGCTCTCTCTCCATGTTCACTCCACCACATTTGCTGCCCTCCTTGCTTTTCCTTCAATGAAAGGGGGCTCTCAGTTCCCTCCCCTTGAATGTTCCTTCAGTATTTGCATGACTCACTGCCTAGCCCATCCCAATCCCCCTCACCAGAGAGAGCTTCTCTGACCACAGGTCCTACTGATGTGTAGTGTGGTGGCCACATTATGATACCATACATGCACCAAGAGAATGTGAACAGGTTTATTACTTACATAATGGGGCTTTCTGGGGAGAGCAGGGCAGGGTCCCAAGCGAATCCAAAAATGGCTTCAGGGGTACCTGGGTGGCTCAGTCAGTAAAGCATCCAACTGTTGATTTCCACTCAGGTCATGATCTCAAGCCCCACGTGGGGCTCTGTGCTGACAGTGCAGAGCCTACTTTGGATCCTTTCTCTCTGCCCCTCTCCCACTCACCCTCTCTGTCTGTCTCACCATAAATAAACATGTTTTAAAAATGGCTTCAGAAAGCAGGAGAAAGGGATGGGCTCGGCTTTTATTGTGATGAGGAGGAGGCACTAGGGTGAGTGGTCTTGTGCAGGTGGGGCTGCTTGTGTGCTTTGAACTTCCTGTTGCTGCCCAGGGAAGGAAAGCTGGGCTTTCTCTCCTGCTTGCCCAGATGTGAGGCGGGGGAAGAAGGGAGTGTTGGGGCTTGAAGACTATCAGTAGTCATACACCAAGAATGGAGTCAGACTCCATTACAATGTTTATCCCATAGTCTTTGTTTACTGCTTTATTTTTCTTCATGGAACTTATTACCCTGTTATAGATTTTATATGTACTTGTTCTTTATTCTCTCTTAATCCCTCCCTTCTATTATATACGTTCCAGGAAAGCAGGGACTTTATCTTTTTCATCTATAATTATATCCTCCATACTCACAATGGTACCTGACGTATAGTAGGTGCTCAGTAAAAATTTGTTGAGTTATTTTTTTAAATTGTTTTTAATGTTTATTTATTTTTGAGAGAGAGAGACAAAGTGCGCATGGGTGAGGGACAGAGAAAGAGAGGGGCACAGGATCTGAAGCAGGCTCCAGGCTCTGAGCTGTCAGCACAGAGCCTGATCCGGGGCTCAGACTCCTGAACTGTGAGATCATGACCTCAGCTGATGTCCGACACTTAACCCACTAAGTCACCCAGGTTCCCCTGTTGAATTATTATTATTTTTTAAATAAAGTAACCAATGTAAGAAGCATCATTGCTGGGATACTCATGTACTCATGACCAGCACGATCTTTCACTAGTCCCAGCCCTCATGGTAAGCTCAGTTAAAATCAGAAAGTCAAGGGGGCGCCTGGGTGGCGCAGTCGGTTAAGCGTCCGACTTCAGCCAGGTCACGATCTCGCGGTCCGTGAGTTCGAGCCCCGCATCAGGCTCTGGGCTGATGGCTCGGAGCCTGGAGCCTGTTTCCGATTCTGTGTCTCCCTCTCTGCCCCTCCCCCGTTCATGCTCTGTCTCTCTCTGTCTCAAAAATAAATAAACGTTGAAAAAAAAAAATTAAAAAAAATCAGAAAGTCAAGGGGCGCCTGGGTGGCTCAGTTGGTTAAGCATCTGACTTTGGCTCAGGTCACGATCTCACAGTTTGTGGGTTTGAGCCCCGCGTCTGGCTCTGTGCTAACATCTCCGAGCCTGGAGCCTGCTTTGGATTCTGTGTCTTTGTCTCTCTCTGCCTGTCCCCTGCTCAGCTCTGTCTCTCAAAATAAATAAATAAAATAAAAGGTTAAAGATTTTTTTATAAAAATCAGAAAGTCAAGTTCCTGAGGACAGAACTCAGAGGGAGTTTGGATAAATCAAAGGTTTGCATCATTGCCTGGAGCAAGTCAGACCATTGCTGCATCCAGCTCAGAGCAGAAATTATCTTGGTAATGGGCCCCTGCACTTTTCAGAACATTTCATTAATAAATCACAGTAGTTGTGGCTCAGGTGACCCTTTTTCTGGGTTTCCAGAGAAGACTACCCTGCCCTCTATGTTTACACAGCCTTTTTTGTACTTAGATGAAATAAAATTCAGGTTCAAGGCAAGTCTTGCAGAGACTCTTGGAACCAGTCTTTCTCAAACAAGGCAACTTTGAAATGTCTCCGGTCTAAAGCAGGACTCTCCCCCTGCTCTGAGTTCCCCACCCCGAGTGCTGTCAGGTTAGAAAACACCTGTTCAGAAGCAGATTGTAAATGGCAGTCCCTCTTAATATTATATCTAAAAGATAAGTGTGAAATAAGCCCACAATGTGGCTGCAGAAATTTCTGCTTTAACACTTGAAATCACAGAGGTCTTTTCAAGCTACTATTTATGCCTTCAAATGGTTTGTGGAACTGTGGCCTGGCATCTCGGAAACTATGGCCTGCCCAAACCCACACTGGGGAGGCAAAGGCTTATGGGGTGCTGGAGCCCACACCCAGTTAGTAGTAGAGGTCTCTCCTTTCAAGTACTCTCTGGTCCCTTCTCGACAGAGGCCTCCACTCCGTCCCCCACCATTCCTTTCCCCCTTCAGTAAAAGAGAGGCTGCAGGGTTGTTTTTTTTTTTTTTTTTTTTTTTTTTGCCTGGATTCTTTGCCCCAGGATTCTCTGACAGCGTGTTTACATTTAGTGTTACTCTTGTACCCATTCTGTAATACCCATGTGGCTCACTGCCTTTATTTTTTCAAGGTATAATATTGGAGTGGTTGTGAAGGAAGCAAACTAGTGGAATGTAGTTCATTCTTATATGGAGTGTGTTGATGTCACACATGCAATTATGCATGCATAATTATCAGTGGGCTTTGGGAAAAAGGTCTGACGTTGAAGAGAATCAAGATGGAAGAATCATAATCCCTAACATGTGTTGTTATAAATTTTAGATGATCCTTTAGGAATTAGACCATACTTTTTTTTACGCACTAAGCAGCTAGTTATCCGGGACTGAAGGCGGAAAGGATTTGCCCCTTTGTTTTCACTGTCAGTTTCTATTTCTTTTCTGTGTCTCCATCTATCAACAGATGCTCTTTGTTTCCCGAGAAATCATAGCTGATGCCAAATTACCTGTGTTTAAGCAGAACCTTCAGAGTTTCATTTTTCATAGGCACATAAAGAGGCTATTTTGCTTGGGTGTGTTTTAGATTTTCTGAGGAGGATTAAGCACATGTTCTGGAAGAAGAAGACTTTGTTTCTAGGAGGGTATTGTTAGAGGCCTGCCCACTTCAGCAGTTGAATAAATAAATAAATGACTCAGTAGGAGGTTGCTGTAGTTAACCACTGACTCCCCTGTAGCAGCTCAACCAATAGACGCTGCTGGAAAAACAGCTCCCCAAGAACACTTTGAAGAAACAAGAGGCTTGGTTCCAGTTGATGTGAGTCCTGTATGGTCACATCTGTTGGGCATTGTACGTCCAAGTTGGAATGGATACATGGTCCTGAAAGGCAAATGAAAAAAGTGCTCTCCTGAAATCCAAGACCTTGGGATCTCTGTCCTAAAAGGTCTGATTCATCCAGCAGATTCACTTTTAAATTTCAAGTGGGTTGAGTGTCTGACTCTTGAGGTCGGCTCAGGTCATGATCCCAGGGTTGTGGGATCGAGCCCCGCGTCCGACTTTGCACTGACAGAGCAGAGCCTGCTTGGAATTCTCTCTCTCCTTCTCTCTCTGCCCCTCTCCAACTCACACACTCTCTCTTTCTCACTCTCTCTCTCTCAAAAAAAATTCAAGTGGGATTTTAAATGGCTGGAGATAAAATGAATACTTTGTGTGTGTTCTAAAATGGCTTACTCTACATGTGTGCAAGTCTATAAATATTTAGGCACTAACTACTGAATTAGAAACCCATGTTTTGATTGCTTCCTATTACTAAAATCCTGGGGAAAGGTTGGGAAAAATAGAACATGGGCTTTAGGGGGTACGGGGTTGGGGGGCTTGAGCTGTTTTTTTCTCTTCTGTTTTTTCCTTCCTTCCCTCCCTGTCTTCCTTTCTTTTTTGACTTGCTTTCCCTCTCTTTCTTTCTTCCTTCCACAGATATGTTTTAAACATCTCTTATATACCAGGCACTGGCCTAGTCAATGGAGCACAGCAGAGGAGAGAAAAGGCAACAGCCCTGCCCACACAGGGCTTTCATTTTCATGAGTTCAAATTCTGTCTCTTGTTTATTTCACGTCTATGACCTTGGACCTGAACTTCATTATCCCAGTGTGCAAAATGGGGATAATACATCTTATTTTATAGGGTTATCATGGTGATTAAAATGAGGTAATACAATAACCTGGACACAGGGACTCAAACATATTCTCGATCTTTCTGCTTCTGCTGATTTGGCTGCAAACATGTCTTTTGTTTTTTTGTCCAACATCATCCTCTGGATTTCTGTATTTGCCCTCTTTCTCTGTCTGTCTCTACCTTACTTGTTTTTCCTTGTTTGTTTCTCTATTTGCTTGTATCCCTTTCTGCATGTCTCAGTACCTGTGTCTCTCTGGGCAACCATGTGTCTCTATTTTTGTGTCTCTGTGAGTGCATCTTTCTCTCTCTCTTTGAATATGTTTCTCTGTATCTAGTTTATCTTTTTCTTCCTACCTTTCTGCCTATGTGTGTGTGAGTGTGTGTGTGTGTGTGTGCACGAGAGAGAGAGAGAGAGAGAGAGAGAGAGAGAGAGATCGCATCCCTTTGTGTGCAAGCACTGTTGTCTTTGTGCCCCGACTGTGTTTTTGTTTGTCTGTATCTCTATTTCACTCTTTGTCCCTTTCTCTCTTTTATTTATACTCTACCCTTTCTCTCTGTCTTTCTCTCTCTCCCCACCCTTTCCTCCCCCTGCCCTCTGTCCCTTGCTCTGTGTGTCACTCTTGCTTTCTTCTGTGTAGGTCTCTCTCACTTTCTTTCATTTTTACTCTGTGTCTTTCCTGCTTTCCATGGGTCTCTGTTTGTCCCTTATGTATTCTCTCTCTCTCCATCACTTTGTGTCTCTCATTACTTGTTCTCTCTGCCAGTCTGTGTCTTTCTCTTGCACATGTATATATGCGTTATGTATTCCTTCATTCATCTAACTGTACTTATATTTATGCATGCTTTCCTCATTCCATTCCCGATGCAGCTCAGATATCTAGAGATATTTAGGTAGTAACCTCCTGCCTCAGGGAGAATTAGAAGAAATAGGAATTTGTTCTAACAAGGTTTGAAGAGGGGTGCCTGGGTGGCTCAGTCAGTTAAGAACCTGACTTCTGCTCAGGTCATGATTTCACTGTTTGTCGGTTCAAGCCCCACATCGGTGTCTGTGCTGACAGCTCAGAGCCTGGAGTCTGCTTCAGATTCTGTGTCTCCCTCTCTCTCTGCCCCTCCCCTGCTTGCATTCTCTCTCTCTCTCTCTCAAAATTAAATAAACATTAGAAAAAATTAATAAAAAAAGAAGTTTTGAAGGAATTTATGGACAGAGAAGGGGATTTTTTTTTTTTTAATTGTAGGCGGGAGTTGAGAAATTTTGGTTGTGTTTTAGATGATGTACTGGCTAGTTTCTGAGCAATTATAAAATGTACACATACAAAACCAAATATAATTAGCAACTCTTAGACCCACCTTCCAATTTCCATACATTCCAGGGTCACTTTTTTAAAGCTCCCTTTGCCAATCCTTATTATGTTTTCTTTCTCGCATTTCCCTTTCTGTTGACCCCCTTTTTCCATTTTCTGACCCCTACCAACCTCCCAGTTCATCATGCCAGTGGATGCCAGGTTAATGTAGTCATTATATCAGGCTCTGCTTGAAGTAGATAGAATAAAGATACCTTGAGAGTTAGATATGGGCATTTGATCTTTTCAGACAAAAGCCTTATCCTAGTTTTGATAACTTGATTTTTCTACCAATTGAATTATTTTGAATGAATGTCCTTATTTAGTAAACTTCTATAGCTGTGGCCCACACAGGTTAAAGTCTATGAAATTTGGTTTGTAAACCACCTACTTATTGTTTTCTGGAGTGTGCCAACACATTTTAGAAATAATGATACTTGCTCAAACTCATCTCTGACCTGAAAAGCTTCCAAGAGTTGTACCATATAAAAGATTGTTCTCTGTTCAAGCAGAATAACTCTTAAGATTTGCAGCACTACTGTTTTGTCTAGAAAAATGGCAGTGGAAAATCTAAGAACTAGTTCCATGCCAGGTAGGCAATATCCAACATGCCCATGGGAGCTGGGAGCCAGTACAGAACTGCTCAGGGTTATATTTAGTGGTAGAAAAGAATCCTCTGTCTAAGAAGGAGCTGTTCTTGTCTGAGTGAGTTTTTTTCTGTCTGGAGAATGTTTGCCTTAAACCCTATTGATGTGGGACGAAGGAAATCAGCAAGTTGGAGTCTTACTTTTGATGTACCCACACTCTTGTTTGCCCCTTATTTAGTTTCTTTAATTTTTATTTTATCAAATAAGGACTTCTGTAGTTTTAAAAAATCAATCTGCTCTCAAGATAAATAGTAACCCCCTGCTATCAATACCTAATCTCTACAGGTAAACATTCTTAATTATTTTAAGATATTTTGGGTTGTTATATAGTCACGTATTTCTCAATAAAATATGTATATGACTATTGACTTTTCAGGTTTTTCCTTCCTTTTTTTTAAAGTTTATTTTGAAAGGGGGGTGCGGGGAATGGGGAGGGGCAGGGAGAGAGGGAGAGTGAAAGAATGCCAAGCAGGCTCCAGGGTCAGCACAGAGCCCTATGCAGGGCTCAGTCCCACAGGCTAATATCAAGAGTCAGACAATTAACCAACTGAGCCACCCAGGCACCCCTTGATTTTTAATTGTCATCTACCTGACTTCCTACTCACATATATACATACATTTCTTCTCCCTCTTTGGTACCAATTATGATTGTGATCATTTTAAAATATGTTGATCATCAGTTTTTTATTATAAAGAAATTATAATATGTAAATTTTATTCATAGCTGAGGCACAGAATGTGTTTAAAATATAATTACAATTTGACTTTTGCAACATTTTATTTCTTTTTTTTTTAATTGGTCAACAATATTTATTGAGAGTTTTCTGCATGCCAGGTCTGGAGTAGACTCTTTAGACTTAATCATAAATTACTGTCAGGTCATAAAGCAAATTCAACGGATGAACAGAAAATATCTAAGATAAAAATTGAAATGTATTAATTTTAAAAATTAACATATGAATAAATTGTCCTGCCCATTTTCCCCTAGGAAGTCTTCACAACCCAGCAGAAAAGATTTACTCCCTAATTTCCACACCCCTCACCCCTGCCATGTACAATGATGACACATATCCTTTTTTTTTTTAATTTTAAAAATAGGTTTTATTTAATCCACTATATCCAAGATAATATCATTGCAACATATAACAGATATTTAAAAAATTGAGATATTTTATAACCCTTTTTTTTTTTTAACTAAGCCTGAATCTGGTGTGTATGTAGAGGTCACAAAATTTACAGTTAAAGCAAATAGATTCGAATGACCAAGTTGTTCCAAATACAGTTAAAATTTTTCTAATGACTCAAACCAAGAATCGATTTTTAAATTTAAATCTCAATTCATTAAAATTAGGTAAAATTGATGAGCACTGGATATTGTATGTAAGTGATGAATTACCAGATTCTGCTCTTTTTTTTTTTTTTTTTTAATATACATCCAAGTTAGTTAGCATATAGTGCAACAGTGATTTCAGGAGTAGATTCCTTGGTGCCCCTTACCCATTTAGCCCATCCCCCCTCCCACAACCCCTCCAGCAACCCTCTGTTTGTTTTCCATATTTAAGAGTCTCTTATGTTTTGTCCCCCTCCCTGTTTTTATACTATTTTTGCTTCCCTTCCCTTATGTTCATCTGTTTTGTATCTTAAAGTCCTCATATGAGTGAAGCCATATGATATTTGTCTTTCTCTGACTGACTAATTTCACTTAGCATAAAACCCTCCAGTTCCATCCACATAGTTGCAAATGGCAAGATTTCATTCTTTTTGATTGCTGAGTCATACTCCATGTGTGTGTGTATGTGTATATATATATATATATATATATGTATATATATATATATATATATATATTTATACCATAACTTCTTTATCCATTCATCCATCGATGGACATTCGGATTCTTTCCATACTTTGGTTATTGTTGATAGTGCTGCTATAAACACTGGGATGCAGCAACATCTTATTTCTAATAATAGCCTTTTTAAAAAGGCATTGAGCTTTCTAAATGCCTAATGAGTTAGGATCTAAATGAATTAGTATTGCAATACTAATTCATCTCAAACTCTCCATTGAAGCTGAAATTTCTCATTATGATTTAACACTTCAAGTATTTTTAAGCAATTTTATTTTTTTTCATGAAGACCTTCCCCCTGAATGTCCTTAAGAATCAGTCATTGCCCCACCAAATGCCTACAATATTCTGATTTCTATCACTATAGATTAGTTTTGCTCTGAGTTTAATGATCTCACCTTTTATTTAACACTACTATTTTCAGTCGATTCCTCAGCCCAGACTGGTGTCTGTCTGGATGGACTTCTCCAGAGGGGAAATCTCCAGTATTTGCCTAATGTGTAGCAAGGGCAGGTGCCCAGATGTATATCACCCGTGCAGACGTTATCTGTGGGTGTGGCTGCTTGTTTTCCATCCAGGCTTCTACCTTCTTCATTCTTTTTGAAGAATGCTTCCATAACACCTTAGGGCATTTGTTGTGCCCCACCTATGGACTTTGATGTCAGCCTTCCCCACTCTGCTTAGTCCCATGGCTGTTACCTATTTACTTTGCGGTTTCCAAAATGACCTTTCACTCACATTCTCTTTGTTCTTGAGAATTGATCGGTTAAATCTTTCCTTTAAGACTGAGAAGGAACTGAGATAAAGAATGTGATCAATCGATCATTTTTAATTCTAAGTGTCAGGGACATTGATTTCTCTGTTTTATTACTGTTGTTGATGTATTATTATTTCTTGTTAAGTTTGTATTTTGGTGAGGATGGAGGTAGCTCAGTGGGAATCATGGATTTACCATAACTACATTGATAGTATAGTCTGACTCTAATTTTTTGGTAAGGTATAATTGACATTTAACGTTATGTAAGTTTTAGATGTACAACACAATGATTTAGTATTTGTGTATATTGCAAAATGATCACCAAAATAAGTCTGGTTAATATCCGACATCACAGATAGTTGCACATTTATTTTTCTTGTGATGGAAACAGATTTACTCTCTTGGCAACTTTGAAATATTCAGCCCAGCATTATTAACTCCATTCACCATGCTGAACATTACACCCCCATGACTATTTCATATTTGGAAATTTGTACCTTTTGATCCCCTTCACCCATTTCACCCTTCCCCATTCCCCATTTCTGTTCTCTATATCTGTGAGCTTTGGGTTTGGGGATTTTTTGGGTTTTGCTTTTGTTTTTAGGTTTCTCATATAAGTGAGATCACATGGTCTTTGTCTTTCTCCTTCTTATTCCACTAAGCATAACACCCTTGAGTCCATCTATGTTGTTGCAAATGGCAATATTTCCCTTTTCTTGGCTGAATAGTAGTCCTGTGTGTGTGTGTACCACTATTTATTGACTGATAACATCTGTCAGTAGGCCCTTAGGTTGTTTTGTGTCTTGGGTACTGTAAGTAATGCTGCAGTGAACATGGGGGTGCATATCTTTTTCAGTTAGCATTTTTATTTCCTTCAGATAAATACACAGATGTGGAATTGTATGGGATCCTATGGGAGTTTTATTTTTAATTTTTGGAGAAATCTCCATTCCATTTTCCATAGTGGCTGTATCAATGCACATTCCCACCCACAGTACACAAATGTTTCCTTTTGTCTACATCCTCACTAATACCTGTTATTTCTTATCTTTTTAAAAAATTGCCATTCTAACAGGTATGAGGTTCTCATTTTTGGTCAGTGTATAATTCATGTTACTTAATGTGTTGTATTGTATTGAATGTAGAAGAAAATATAGTTCTGTTTTCTCTTTCAATTCTAAAATACAAATTAGAAGTAAAATATGAGAATATTATGCATTCAAAAATAATATTTACAAGTAGTTACCATAATATTTGCACTGTCATATATTATAGTGATTAGATGACCTCAGTTTATTGTTTCCCACCTGCTATGTGGTGGGTTTATATGACTACTGCAGTACATAGGTGAAATAGATGTTCTCAGTTCTCAGGAAGTGAATAAAATGAGAATTATAGTATTATAGTGGTATTCAACCTTTTGTTCCAAGTTATACAGATAGTAAGTAGTAGAGCGGAGAGGATAAACTCAGGTACATTTTATAATTCTTTTAAACTATTGCTTGTTTCCTGAAATAAGCTTTCTTCCTTACCTAATCTCTACCAAAATAAGGCTTTCATAATCTGGAATGTGGGAAGAGCTTTTACCAGATAGTAAAAGCTGTATTACTCTAGGCCAGTGTTAGTTTCCTTAGCTATTGGATGTGGTTCTGCAACAGAGTTAAGCATGATTTGTTTTTAACTTCCCTTCCATTATTGCATATGTGCACCCAACTTCTGGATATTTCCATTTAAGTCATAATAATGAGAGAAAGAGCTGAGAACTAGAACGAATCAATTACAAGTCAAATCTTTTCCTCTAACAGAGAGAAGGAGAAAAGGATCATCAAGTGCGTTTGGCAGTTGGAAACGGCCTACGGAGTGATGTATGGAGGGAATTTTTAGACAGATTTGGAAATATTAAGATGTGTGAGCTTTATGGAGCTACTGAAGGAAACATTTGTTTAATGAATCATTATGGGAAAATTGGATCCGTTGGGAGAACAAATTTCCTTCACAAAGTAAGTACGGTATTTTCTTTACAAAAGAAATATATTGAGATCTGCTTACTTCTCTTCTAGACTTTTTGTTTGTGAATTATGGTAAATATTATCACCTTTCTTTTTCCTTTTTTTTGAAGTTGAGAACCTCTATAAAGTCATGGCCTCTAGGTGAACATAGATTATGAAAATCTTAACCATCTCACATGTTTTCCTCTATAATGTAGGGATAATGATACCTAAGTCTTTTGTTCTGTTTTCAAATGTAACGATGTAATGTATAAACAGCAAGCAAAGTTTCTAATACATGTTAATTTGACTCTTTTCATTTTGCCTGAGTATTTTCAATGCAGGGTTTCTGCTTACCCTTCATTTTTATATCACTCAAAAATTATGTACAGGCTTCTACTGAATCACGATACTACTAAAAATCGTAAAAGCTGCCCCAAATCACTTATCTAGGAGTAAACAACTTCCTGCTGATTTCTCAGTAACAACTGTGGAAGACAAAAGATTGAACAGATGTCTTCAGCTGGTTTGGTGAAAGTAATTGTCAAAATAGAGTTTATAGTCATCGATACGTTTTAAGGAATAAAAGTGAAAGTAAAGAAAATAGTCTCTAAATTTATAAAGCAAAATGTATCTAAACTCAAGTGGAAATAAATAAGGCTGGAATCATAGTAGGATATTATATTATAGCTGTTTCAATGTTTGATAGAAGAAGCCAAAGAAAATCTGCAATGATACAGAATAATGCAATAAAGAAACTACTTGAGCTAATGAATATATATAGGACACTGCCTCTAAAAACTGCAGAATAGGGGCACCTGGGTGGCCCAGTCCATTGAGTGTCCAGCTCTTGGTCTCAGCTTAAGCCTTGATCTCAGGGTCATAAGTTCAAGCCCCACGTGGGGCTCTGCATGGGGCTCCATACAGGTTGTGGAGCCTACCAAATAATAATAATAATAATAATAATAAATACAAATAATTTGAAAAAAACTGCAGAACATCCAAGCCCTTATGTTTCAAGCCCTTATGAAACATTCACAAAGATTACTGGGCCACTTAGGGAATTCCAGCAAATCTCAGAGGGTTGAATATAGATGATGTTTCCAACAACATTTTAATTCAAGTGGAAATAAATGTTTTAAATGACAGCTAGTTCATCTCCCATATATTTGGAAATAAAACATCACTAAGTTTCCAGTGAGTCAACAAAAAAAATAATTGAAGTTAAAAAGTAATTTGAGCTGAATCAAGATGAAAGCATTATATTTCACAATTTTTGGACTCACATAAGAATGGTTGAAAATTTGTGAGCTAAATATCCATTTCTGGGGGTTAATTAAAATGCAACTGAGGGGCACCTGGGCGGCTCAGTTAAGCATCTGACTTCAGCTCAGGTCATGATCTCATGGCTTGTAAGTTCTGTGCTGACAGCTCAGAGCCTGCTTCGGATTCTGTGTGTCCCTCTCTCTCTGCCTCTCCCCTGCTCACAGTCTTTCTCTCTCTCGAAAATAAATAAACACTTAAAAAGTGTTTTTTAAATACATAAAAAGCAACTGAAATAAACCTAAAGAAAATAAAAAGAAATAAGTAGTCACGAACATAAATTAAAGAAATATAAAATAAACAGTGAGGAGCATCAAAAGAGATAAGCATATAATTTTTAAAAAGCAGAGAAATAGATTCAAAGCTGATAGAAATTGCTCTGATGTTTGTAACCTTGAGAAGATACAAACTATTTTTATGATGTGCTCTTTGGGATTTTGAGGGTCTTATTGACATCACAGACATGCATGTACATTCTGAAAAGTAATTTTGGGAAAATAAGTGCTGACAACTACCGAGGTTTACAACTCCTTCCAGTTAATTTTCTCAACTCATTGCAATGGTTCCATTAAAAATTTGGTATTCATGTTAAAGCTCTTTAGTGAAGCTGAGTCATTGCAAAGTAATCATCCAACAAGAGCACAATGAAGAAGATTTGTATTTTACATTACTGGCTTGACTTCATTATAATTTTATAATGTCTTAAATTCCCTGTCAGACTGTAATACTGTCAATAAAGCAAGAAGGCATGGTTGTCTCCAACTGATTTGGAAAACTTCTGATTTTAAACTTAGGCTCGGTTATGTTTTCAGTTTGGAAATGAAAAACATGGTACCTCATATCATATGAATTCTACCTTATCTTTTCTCACTTCATTTACATATGAGTTTGTTACAGAGCAGGGAAGCTGAAAAATTTGGACCAATAATTGCTTCATGATCGTGTGGGGAGATTTGATAAGTCTGTCTCTCACAAATTTAAACTTCATGGAGGCCTCCTCTCCACTTACTGTCTCAGAAACAAATCAGCCTCCAAAGATGGGATATTAACAGAGAAGGAAAAAGAAGAGGCATCAACACAGAGCTCCTGTGACCCAAGTGTCCTTCTTGTGTGTCACATTTACCATTTAAACACACACAGCTGATGGGCTCTGTGTGCCATTTGTGCCCTCAGAGCAAACACTATATTTTGTGACAGTGCCTTTGATGGACGAACCTGCATTTGATAACAGCAACAGACTGGCTTTTCCTTATCCCTACACCCAGGGATAACATAATTGGGAAGGAACAAACACAAAATCCCTAGAGAAAATAAAACTTGAAAAAAGAGAAAAGATAAATTTTAATAAAAGGTAGCTGAAAAAATAATATGGATGCACAGAAAATAATAAGCCCTCCGAAATGACCAGGGAATGTTTCCCTTAATTCGCCTTAATTTCAAAAATTGCAATGATAATCTCTTTAAAAATAAGAGCTCAGGGGTGCCTGGGTGGCTCAGTCTGTTGGGCGTCTGACTTCAGCTCGGGTCATGGTCTCAGGGCTCGTGAGTTTGAGCCCTGCGTTGGACTCTGTGCTGACGGTCTGGAGACTCAGGGTCTGGAGACTGCTTTGGATGCTGTGTCCCCCCTCCCCTCTCTCTCTCTCTCTCTCTGCCCCTCCCCTGCTCATGCTCTCTGTCTCCTTCAAAAATAAATAAACATTAAAAAAAATTAAAAAATAAATAAATAAAAATAAGAGCTCAAAAGAGAGGAAAGTTCCAGGGAAATGTCAATCAACAAAAGGAGTTGGAAAGTAGATAGAGTCAGCTCAAAGAAAAAAAAATAAAAGGGAAGATGAAAGTATTGCACAAATGAACACCACTTTATAGGCTGTAACATTGTTAGGGAGCGAGATAGATGGGATTAAGGCATCACACGAACACAATAAAAAGAATAAGCAAATAGGAATACAAAATAAATTAGAAAGATTTTGGAAACATAGACAGTTATCTGACATGTGCTAATTGGTGTCCCTGCAGAAAAAGAAAAGTAAAGAGAAGACTCTTATTTGAAACCTAATAGAGGAAAACTTCCTTAAAGACTTGAATCTTTAGCAAAAGAGCACATTGCGTTCCAGGAACAAATAACTTAACGCAGGATGATCATCAGAAAAATATATGCTGTTGAAATTACTGAACACGAATTAAAGATCTCTAAGGAGATGCTGAGGCAGAGAAAACAAAGGTTGTACAAACTGTAGGTTGAAGATGCGAAACAGCTCAGGCTTCTCTCAAAATGAGGACAAAACACTCAATGCCAGAAAGAAACAAAAAAACAAAGTAATGTATTCACCAAAGAATTTTACTTCTGACCCCATTGTTCTTTGAGTCTAAAGAGGTGTTCTCAAAAAGTTAAGAAATCAGAGACTATAACACCCATGTATTTACAGGAACGCGATACTTTAGCAAACTCACTTAGTGAAAATGTCCAGTCATCCTGAAGATAAAACAGAACTTAGAAATGAAGGAATCACCTTCAGTTAACAGGATTGATTGAATCCATTTAAATATAGAAGATTGAACAGCTCCAAATTATGTTTATAGATGGAATGGAAGTATAAATCCTGAAAATATAAAAATAATTATAGCACTAACAATGATGGGAATTGGGTGGGAGCAGAGGCCAAAACACAAGTGCTAATTCTTTCATCTTACATAGTAAGTCCATAAATACAGTGTAAATAAAAGGCTCCTTCACATGTCTTTAAACTTTTTTATTATCTTAAAAGTAGGCATTTTTTTAAGTTTATTTATTTTGAGAGAGAGAGAGAGAGACACAGAGAGAGAGACAGACAGAGACAGAGACAGACAGAGAGAGAGAGAGAGAGAGAGAGAGAGGAAGAGTGGGGGAGGGGCAGAGAGAGAGACTCCCAAGCAGGCTCCGTGCTGATAGCCCAGAGCCCAGTGCGAGGCTTGATCCCACAAACTATGAAATCATGACCTGAGCCAAAACCAAGAGTCAGTTGCTTAACCAACTGAGCCGCCCAGGTGCCCTAAAAGTAGGTGTTTTTTATGGACTAGGAAATTTAGCTAACTATGAAGTTAGGCAATAATCCATACAAGCCCTCCCTTACCTCTGACAGCACTTGTAGTTATGAAGTCCCTAAAGCCCCCTTTGGGTTCAATAATTCACTAAGTACTCACAAAACTCACAGAAAGCTGTTATGCATAATAATTACCATTTATTATATCTAAAGGATCTAAAGGATACAGATTAAAATCAGACGGAGGAAGAAGCAATGGGGCAGAATCAGCAGGGCACCAAATGCAAAGGCTTCTACTCCTTTCCTGTGGAGACAGGATGGCATTACTCTCCTGGAATTGAGAGGTGACAATGTACATGGAGTATTGCCAGCTAGGGAAACTCACCAGCCTTGACGTCCACAGTTAAATGTAGTTGGCTGCTTCTGGGGCTAACCTCCATCTCCAATCCCTCAAGAGGTCAAGCTAGGGGACCCAAGGCCCCGCCCCTACATCACATTATCAATGTGTTTCAGACACTAAATCTAACTCGTATTGTCACTATCCACATGCCGAACAGCCTGAGGCTAACAAACATACAGTTGGCCATGGCATTGGAGGGGCATAGAGATTATCTGCCAGAAGCTGAGAGTGAAAGCCAGACCTCCGGTTAACTTCTGCGGTTAAGGTTAAATTCTTTACCTCACAGGGACTGATATCTTTTACACTAAAGAAACACTGTAATTTAACTTGAGCTCCATTTTCATTGGCTAAACTCAAGGAAATTTAAATTGGTTTCACTTCCTAAAATGGTATGGTTTCATTTGTCAGAGAGTATATTTTATTAATCAGTTTCCTACCTTTCTATCAATTTAAACACATTTGTAATGATGCTCATCAAATGAACTCCTTTATACAGTCTATTAAAATTTTTCAGTATGCCTCACCCTGTGAACCCAATGAACACAGTGGACATAGATTCCTGTTGATGTGCAGGTTATATTCTATTGGGGAAGGCAGAAAACAAACAAGATAAACATAACCGATTAACAGAGGCAGTGAGTTTTGTATTTCCTTTCCAGCTTCTAAATGTACAGATGTGAATAGACAAAAGCATGCAGACATGTATGGGAACTCTGAGGCACTGTCTACAGCCCCCAGGTGTGTGCTTCACAGTGCTGGGGATCCGTTTACCTAGTCTGTTATGAATGTGATCCCGTGCAGCTCTGCCCTTGACACGCATACCTATACCTGTGTGTGCGCATATACAATCAGGGGATATTAAAGTGGGGATGTGGGGTGCCTGGGTGGCTCAGTCAGTTAAGCGCCTGCCTTCAGCTCGGGTCATGATCTTGCAGTTCGTGAGTTCCAGCCCCACATTGGGCTTTGCGCTGACAGTGCAGAGCCTGCTTGGGATTCTCTCTTCCTCTCTCTCTGCTCCTCCCCCGCTGTTCTTTCTCTCTCTCTCTCTCTCTCTCTCTCTCTGAGTGAATAAATAAAATAAACTTAAAATTTTTTTTTAAAAGGTGGGGATTTATTTACTTTTATTTGTGTTATTATAACACAGCCATTTTTGTAATCGTGTGGAATCTCAAAGGCAAGAAAAAAATAGAAATCCCTCTAGCTGAAACTTAATACTCAGACCCAGACCATCTCAAGATGCTGCGATATATTTAAATTTCATTCGTATGATAAAATTACCCAATTTGTGACCTGCAAGTCCCCTGTATGTGACAACAGGCACAGTGGTTTGGTGTAGAATGAATCGCATCCATGAATGCGGTTGACCAATTAATCTGAAAGAAACAACACTAATGCTGATATCATCAGCTCCTGAGCAACGTTTTCAAACTATAAAACATGTTAAAGGAGATTGGTAATGAACAAGGGCGCTGTTCCTGTTTGATCAAAATGATAAATGCAGTTCCGGAACTTCTGGAATCTCTCCTTTTACCAGTCATTAGGCAAGTGGCCAGAAAGCTGTTATCCCAATTACAGACGAAGACCAACAAGATGCAAGCTTGCCTTTTAATAAAGAATCTTTATGTCTAGAATTACAATATATTTTGTTTTGCCTCCTCTCTCATTGACCCACATCTTAAAATGGGATAATATTAATTAAATTATCCCATTAAATTAAATGCTGTTCTTAAGCTTGTAGCAGTGTCTGACATGCAGTAGGCACTCAATCAACATGAGTTGGTGTCAGTTATATTCATCACAAGTAATGAATTGTGATTCTAATTACATGTGGATTTTACTGACATTAAAAATAGGGGTGCCTGGGTGGCTCAGTCAGTTAAGCTTCCGGCTCCTGACTTTGGCTTAGATCATGACCTCATGGTGTCATGAGTTTGAGCCCTACATCAGGTTCTATGCTGGCAGCACAGAGCCTGCTTGGGATTCTCTCTCTCTCCCTCTCTCTCTGCCTCTCCCCAGCTCGTGTGCTTTATTTCTCACTCTCTCAAAATAAATAAATAAACTTAAAAAACAAAAACAAATGTTTGTGTCTAGTCTTCAATGATAAATAATACATTTATCTCGGGGTGCCTGAGTGCCTCAGTCCGTTAAGCATTCAACTTTGGCTCTGGTCATGATCTCATGGTTTATGAGTTTGAGCCCTGTGTCAGCCTCTGTGCTGACAGCTCAGAGCTGGAGCCTGCTTTGGCTTCTGTGTGTGTCTCTCTCTGTCCCTCCCCTGCTTGTGTGTGTGTATTCTCTCTCTCTGAAAAGTAAATAAACATTAAAAAAATTTTTTTGTAAATAATACATTTACCTCACTAATTTTATTAATCTTTTCCCACTTACTTGTTCTATATTTGTTCATTTTGTTTCTCCTCCTCTTGGTCTCTGTCTTCTCTGTGTCCTTATTATTTTTTCTTACCTCCTTTTATTATCTCCATCTTAGCTTACCATTTTCTAGTTCCCTTAATAAGATTGTTTAATGGATCAGGAAAACCTCAGTTTCCTTATATATAAAATAAATGAGTTGGATTGAACCACTCTACAGTTTTCTCCCAGGGTCACACGTTAGTGGATTGTGAATCCGCATGGCATGGTAACATGGACGTTACAAGAGCAGAGTAGCTGAAAATATTTGGGGACAAAGAGAGATGTCCAATTAGCTTGCTTCCCAATCTGGTGAGTGTGTTCTACCAATTTACCATCTCATAGCACATGAGTGCACAGAGGTACCAAGTTAGTTTAGGGACATTAAGGTGAAAGGCCTAGGGAAAAAGTTCAAAGTCCATGTCAAACAAGTATTTTTTATGCATCTGATCCCTCCCTTTTCAAGGGATTGTAAATTTAAAGTAGACAACAAAATCCTTGCATTCACATAGTTGACATTTTAGTTCTATTAAAACTTTTATTTCGGGGCGCCTGGGTGGCGCAGTCGGTTAAGCGTCCGACTTCAGCTAGGTCACGATCTCACGGTCCGGGAGTTTGAGCCCCGCATCAGGCTCTGGGCTGATGGCTCGGAGCCTGGAGCCTGTTTCCGATTCTGTGTCTCCCTCTCTCTCTGCCCCTCCCCCGTTCATGCTCTGTCTCTCTCTGTCCCAAAAATAAATAAACGTTGAAAAAAAAAATTAAAAAAAAAAAACTTTTATTTCAAAGGCTGTTTCTGAATGATTTCTGAAGGAGAAGGCAAGAAGTGTTCCTCTTACCTGGAGTTAGTAGAATATGTAATTGAGGAATAAAGAATAAAATTAACATTTTCCTAAGATAATGTACAACATAAAATGAAATTGAAGTAAATACCAGTATACAAGTGCTATTTACTATTGCCTTCAGTTTTGAGTTTCAAATACATAGTTAATTTTTTATCAGTAAAGATGACTTATAGTAATAAATCTACATTCTCATTCTTTATTTCAACTGACAGAACAAAAAGTCCATAACCGGTAGATGTCACTGCACAAATGAATATTTTGTTGTTGTTTTTGTCTTTATTGTGTGTTTAATTTTGTTTTGGCAGCTTTTATTCACTTTTGACTTGATAAAGTATGATGTTCAGAAAGATGAACCCATTAGAAATGAACAGGGCTGGTGTACTCCTGTGAAAAAAGGTAAGATTCTTGTGTTTGACCACGTCCCCTCAGGCAATGTTTCTGAGTTTCTGTTTAATTACTACTGAATTTAGAATGAATGGCTTTTACTAATATGTGATGAGACTTGTTTGGAATTTCAGTGCAGGGAGAAGAGTTTAATTATTAGATGTTAGGGATCCCAGATGGGTCACTCAGTAAGATATTGAAATTTAGAACACATTACTATTGCGCTCATATTTCCTTTTTTAAAAAATGTTTATTTTGAGAGAAAGAGAGAGAGCAAGCAGAGGAGTGGCAGAGAGAGAAGGAGAGAGAGTGGAGCCTGACAAAGGGCTCAGTCTTACTACTGTGAGATCATGACCTAAGCTGAAATCAAGAGTTGGATGCTTAACCAATTGAGCCATGCAGGCACTCCTGGGCTTATATTTTTCTCAGTCCACCATGTCTAGCTGTAATAGTGGCACTAATGTCCCATATGACTAAGATATAATATGAAAAACAATGCCCTAGTTATCATTCTAGGTATCATGGAAAGTCAGGCAGACTTCGATTTAAATGTGGGCTCTCATGCTTAGAAACTGTCCAACTCTGGGCAGGCCACTCAGGCTGAGATTATTTTCTTCATATGTAGAGTAGAGGTGACAATATTTATTTATGAGGTTATTGTTCACAATTACATGAGATGATAGATGTAGAACCCTACTGAGAGCCTGGCATGTGGCTTGCTACCTCCCCACTTCTCTTCTCCCTCTCGCTTCCCTCCTCCCCCAAGGAGGACTTTATGATGATTTTTGGTTAGACATGTTAATAAAAGCAAGTGCCCCAATTAACTTGCTACTGCATATAATCAGTCTAGGAATTTAAATGTAGATATGTGCATTTGGAGTTGTTTAGACATTCAGTCTGAATAAATCAGGCCAAAATTACTTTTTGCCGCCTCAGAATATGCTTGGACTACATTTCAGAGATGATTTCATTTAAATTGTTACTTTACTTCAAATGTGGAGATAAAGGTTGCAAGCCTGGTCGGTTGGTTTGTTCTGGTAGCTGAAAGCTTAGGAAGAATATAAGCATTATCTATTAAAACACAAATTTCCTTCTCCTCTGAATTTCAAGCCTAAGGGCATCTATAAAATATCTTTCCCTAATGCAACTCTATAAGTTGTGTCCAAGAAAAAAAGCCATTTCTAAACTCTACACACACTTAACTAGTGTGTTTTGTTTTATTTTATTTATTTATTTTACAATTTTATTTGTTTAAGTAATCTCTATACCCAACCTGGGACTCAAACTCACAACCTCAAGATTATGAGTCACACGCTCTACCGACCAAGCCAGCCAAGCACTCCTGGTGTATTTTACTTATTACAATTACAATCATATCCGACATTGGAACTTGAATCCCAGAACTGCTTATGTAAACTCAGGGTTTTTTAAAAAGCAGATTGTCCCCAAACATCTGCTTTAGTGTTTTGCAATTCTCATTATGAATTACTCAGTATTTTTTTCTATTAATGGTATTTTGCCTTGCATACATTTGCCTAGAACAGATAGAAGAAACACTATGATCTTTTTAAGCATTTGTAATAATTAATTGTCAGGGAAGAAACTATAAGCCTGTGTCTCGAAGAAAAAAAGAAGAACATAAATTCTAAGGGAAATAAGAGAAGCTTGGAAATTTCTGAAATAGAGGATATGTAGACTGAAGGAATATGTGACGGAAGACAGGCTTAGAAGTCAGATGAACCTGGTTAAAAAAAACCATCTCCAACATTTGGCAAATATGTGACACTGGGCAAGTTACTTTCTCTTTCTTGGTTTCTTCACCTCTAAAATGGAGATAATATGAGGGCTTGTGTTATAGGTTTGTGGTGAGACTCAAATGGGATACATAAAATAAAGTGCTCAGAATATCGACTGGTACCCAGAAAATGCTCAGAAAGTGTAGCAATGGCCATGATGATGATGACAACGATGATGATGGAGATGTCAGTGATGACAGTGACAACCAGGAGCCTTTTCTGTAGTAGAGCAGGCATGGCTTTGCCACTGGTGTATATCTTTGGAAGCCAGGATGTCCAGAATGAGTGGAAGCAATGAGAGTTGAATAGAGAATGTTAAAATGATACAAATCACTCTACAATGTGCTGGAATTAACCCCATCTAATCAATCATGTGGATGTTGCCTCTCTTCACAGGAAGTCAACAATGGCCTTAGAATGTTCTGGGACAGGGGTGCCTAGCTAGGTGGCTCAGTCTGTTAAGCGTCTAACTTCGGCTCAGGTCATGATCTCATGTCTCAGGTCATGCTCTCACATCTCAACTCATGATCTCACGGTTCGTGAGTTTGAGCCCTGCATCGGGCTCTCTGCTCTCGACACAGAGCCCGCTTTGGATCCTGTTTCCCTCTCTCTGCCCCTTCCCTGCTCTTTCTCTGAAAAACTAAATAGACATTTAAAAAAATTTTTTTTCAGGCAGTGATTGCTGCTTCCCTTTGTCTTCTATCATTCTCATAGAAGTAGTTTTTTACCGCGCAGCTTGCTGGGCAAAATCCTGATCAATTTGAGTAAATCTGATCGAAAAATTTTTTCAGATAATGTTTCTAAGTAATACTAATAACTTTTATGCCTTGTCTCTTGCCCATTGAAGATTTCCAGACAACATCCCATAAGAATAAAACATTTTCTTAAACTTATAATAACTTCTAGACCAGAGATAGTAGTGAACAGAAACCTTGCTGCAGAATCCTAGACTTACATTTGAGTTCTGGGTCCATTCCTGTTCATCTGTTGGTCTTTGGTAATTTACTTCACCCTTCTGGGCCATTTCTTCCCTGTGAAATAGGAATTTTAATGATCAATTTCAAAGGATTTCTGTGAGGAATAAACAAGCTAGCATTTGCAAGGGGCTCATGGGGCTTGCTACATAGTAAATGCTCAATAAACATTGCTACAGTCATAATGTTATTAACATTATTATTGTGGTTATTTATAGGGTTGTCATTATTCTTAGTGTTAAAATCTAGTTAACATAAAAGAAAAGTAGCCTTTGGTCATCCATGCAGGATGTAAAATAAATTTAATATGGTTTTGTTGACATTCGCTTTCCTTTTTTGTTAGTTTTTCCAAAGTAATTTGTGTCTGTGGCAGTCTGTGAAAGGATATGCTGGATGCAGACACCCAGAGTGCCTGAGGTCAAACATAATAAAAATAAGTTCAGAGGAAGATCGGCAACCCTGGTTGTGTTGGTCAGATACCATTTAAGTACGTGCATGATATGTGTAATAATCGTTTTAATCCAATCACTGAAAAATGCTTTTCTCTCCCAGGAGAACCTGGACTTCTCATTTCTCGAGTGACTGAGAATAATCCCTTTTTTGGTTATGCTGGGAATAAGAAGCACACAGAAAAGAAACTGCTTTGTGATGTTTTTAAGAAGGGAGATGTTTACTTTAACACAGGAGATTTAATGGTCCAAGATCAGGAGAATTTCCTTTATTTTTGGGACCGTATTGGAGACACTTTCAGGTATGAAATAACATCGGTTGCACTGCTGGTTCTGTGACTGTGAACCGTGCTCTAAGCAAGGCTCTATGGAAACATTCTAGACGCCCTGGTCTTTACCTTCAGGGCAGACAGAGCGCTTTTTATCTCAATAATGTCTCCTCATTTAAAAATTCATGGACCATCTGTTGTTAGATTGAAACATAAGTTAAATCTTGATGTCAATTTTTATCATTACTTTAATGAATCAGTGTGGTCAAAATCAGTGAGCTCCTTTCGTTAGAATATAAAATAGACAGGGGCGCCTGGGTGGCTCAGTCGGTTGAGCGTCCGACTTCGGCTCACTTCATGATCTCACAGCTTGTCGAGCTGTCACGTCCGGCTCTGTGCTGACAGCTCGGAGCCTGGAGCCTGCTGCGGATTCTGTGTCTTCCTCTCTTTCTGCCCCTAACCCACTCACGTTCTATCTCTGTTTCTCTCAAAAATAAATAAACGTTAGACATTTTAGACATATTTAGACATTCATATATGTATAAAATATAATATATATAATATATAAAAATATATAATATATAAATATTTAATATATAAATAAATAAAAATATATTTATATTTATAGGTAAATAAATTTATATATTTATATAATATATATATAAATAAAAATATATTTATATTTATAAATAAATAAATTTATATATTTATATAATATATATATTTAAAATAAATAAATATAAATAAAATATATAAATGTAAATATATAAATATATAAGATATATAAAAACATATGTTTATATAATATATATAAAATATTATATATATGTGTGTGTGTGTGTGTGTATCTCCTCTGAACTTATTTTTATTATATTTGACCTCATCCACTCTGGGTGTTTAAATGGCAGGGTTGAAACAGAAGCCAATCTGGTCAAATATGGTCTAATTCTTGACCTAATGATAAAAATGGTGAAACAGCCAAATTTATCTTTTTTACATTCCTTTCTTAATTCCTTAAGATTATTTTGGGCTTATGAAATTATTAGTCATGGTCTATGACTATAGAACAGTGAAGAACATACAGGAGACATTCAAAAACATGTTTGAATGAATAAATGAGTCATACTTCTTACTTCCTCACCTTCTGGTACCATGTTATGTGCTCACCCTACGTAAAATTATTTTAACTGAAATAGAATATTCATTGGCATTCAGGGAACCAAAGGGGTTAATCCCTAGAAGTTGAAGGGGGTCGGTACATGGAGAGACCACTATAGCTTTCCTTTCATTTTTTTCTATCTCTGTCATTGGAGACAGGGAATGTTTTGTACTGAACTGTTAATACATCTCATAAATAAAGAGGGATTTATCATTCTTTTCCTTTTATGACATATTACCAAAAAACACTTTTCAGTAACCAGTTTATACCAATGAAACACAGATAAAGTAATTTTCACTAAAACACTGATTCTGGTTTTGTTGACTTGTCAACAGTGTGCTCCCTTACAAATGCCTTCCGTTCGTTCTGAAATCTGCCATTGTGTTCAGTTACTAGGTACTGGCACGGAGCCACGTACAAGGCACTAAAACTAAAACTGGGTACCTACTTCTTCAAATATAGGTGTATTAATCAGAACTTCTTTCTTTCATTTAGGTGGAAAGGAGAAAATGTTGCAACCACAGAGGTTGCTGATGTTATTGGAATGTTGGATTTCATACAGGAAACAAACGTGTATGGGGTGGTGGTGCCAGGTATGAATATAATTCAGGTTTGGGAAGAATTCTCCGAATAGAATGTGCCACATTTCTTCACTTCTGCAATGACTTACTAATGCCACATTTCATTTTTTTTATCAATTAAAATAAGTAGCTTAGTCTTGTCTTGGCAAGTGACTCTAGACCAGGCTAACAAATTTCATGGTCCCATCAGGTACCAACTTAATTTTAATGTATGTGTGTATTTTTAGGTAAAACTTGGAAACTGTGGTCAGTGACTCACTGCTCGAAAATAGTTATAGCTCTTCCATAGTTTATTATTGTTCTCTTTATGACTAGAGTTTATACATGCTACTAAACGTGGACATGTTCTAGTTTAAATGTTTTATGACACTGACTTGTAGCTAAGTTGAGTCTTCTTCAAAAATAATTTTAAAGTCTGTTTGGCCTCATTTATCTTTGAAAGTATGCAGAAGAGGATTTCTCATGATGGCGAAAATGGCAAAGAAAAGTTACCAACTTGGAATTAGAGGATAGCTATGCCCCTTTGCTCTTCTGTGCTGTTTTGATAAACAACAATGTTTTCCAACTAATGTTTGTAGGTGCCCAGGACACATGAGGTGGGAGTATTAAATGGGGGGCAGAGGAGGGGATATTTACTCTAACAGACATTGGGTGCTGGAGGAAAGCTATAGGAGATTCTGATTCCCTGGAAAAATCCATAGGTGGCATGATCAGCAGTAAGTGATCTGTGGAATTAGTTATGGAAATGGCAGTCTAGTTTTTAAACTTGAAAGCAATGTTGTCTTTTATTTATTTATTTATTTTTTTGCATTGACTCTTAACATGGATATATTTCTGGAATATATTCACCAGTAAATAAATGTCTCCTCTTAATATTTTACATTAATGGTTGTAGGATGTAAACTAGGGGTTATTTATGGTGTTTTCCACCCCATCTATTTCATTTTTGTGGTGTGGATGATTAAGAATAGAGTCTACCGTTCCCTGTTTATAACTTATTTCTGGGGAGCAAATCATATGCTCCAGGAAGGACCCACTCATTTATGCTACTGTTGCATTGTTATTGCTGTGACACAATTAATGTCTCTATTTGCAACAATTAGTATATAATTAACAGGACCGTTTTAAAAATCACCTAGTACCTGTAAAATGAATGCTATTTCCAACTTTTTTTCAGATTATGAAGGAAAAGCAGGAATGGCTTCTATTACTTTAAAACCAAATAAGTCGTTAGACTTGGAGAAAGTTTATGAACAAGTTGTATCTTTTCTACCAGCTTATGCCTGCCCAAGATTTTTAAGAATTCAGGTAATCTTACTGCTTGACCTTTAAGAATTCAGGTAATTGTACTTGGGTAAAGACTCAACTGAACCACAAGACCAGGAATCCAGGAGATGGTCTACTTACAAAATAATATTTTATCTTTTAGATATTGTGAGCACTTTATTTCTATTAGAAAATCTCAAGAACACTGAAAATCATTAGGATGCTAATTTATGCCATGTTCGAAGCCTAATTATAGAAGGGAGTGTGATGAAATGCTAGGATGTCTTTGTCTTTGTCCTCATTATGGGATCGTTTTGTGCCTCTTCACTCAAGACCTCAGAGATGGTTTCAAGCCAAAACTACGTCTCACCCAAGCCTTGTGAAGACATTTGGTGCTCTGTGCCTAAAATTATGTTCCACCAAGCTGACCTCAAGGTGTCTGCAGGATGTGTGCAGAGCCTAAAAGCAAATGGCTTTAAGCACTTCTGCTTTTAATTTTTATCTCCTTCTGTCTACCCTCCCTCTGGGACTTTATACATTTAGGGATTGCTGAATGTATTTGTTTTGAGAGCTGGGCATTCTCTTGTTAGGTTATTAGAATAAAAAACAGTAAAAAGAAAATTTACTTAGCCACTGTATCAGTTTGCTTGCCCATTTATTCAGCCATTCATGTATTTAGTATTGTGAACCCAAAGCTAATACTTACCACCTCTTAACATCCAATCACATAGAGCTTTTCTGGATACATTTGTCGTATCACTGTTATATTCCTAGGGGAGCAATTGATGGCCTCATATTCATCTTTAAAGCATTTGTTGAGCATCTTTGTGGCCTGTCATTACTTGGCCAGTGGGACACATCGTCTTAACTGTCATAAATACATATTTACATAATTTTCTATTTTTCTGTTTGTATACACTGCCTCAGATTATTTTCATTAAAATGCTCTGAAATACTAAAGGTAAGCGGATGCAAAGCAGAAGGAACACATTCTCAACTGGAATTTTTAGTGAGATCATTGTAGAATGATCTACAATGTATAACATTCTTACATGCTGTTGTGAGAAATAATACAGAAAGGTCCTGTGTGTGCTCATTACTTGATTTCCTCCAGTGGTGACATTTTTTGAACTATTATAACCTGGACATAGACAGTGATACAATCTATCCATCTTATTAAATTTCCTGCTTTACTTATATTCACACGTGTGTGTGTGTGTGTGTGTGTGTGTGTGTGTGTGTGTGTTTTAAGGCCTATACACTTTTATCACCCATGTTGCTTCATTCATCATTGACTGCCGTCAAGATATGAGCATTCCTGATACCACAAGAATTCTTTCCCTTTTATAAGCATATCCTACTTCCTCTTGGCCCTCCCCATACCACCCTAGAAATAGTGTACTATAATGGAGTACACAGTTGATAGATTAAATAATATCTTAAACATTTTTCCCCTAGGGCACCTTACAATTCACTTTCATGAAGCAGAAGAAATATTTTAGCTTTGAACTACTCTAGAAGTCTAAATCAGTCTTGGACAAACTTAGAAAATATTCTAGTGTCATTGAACACCTCAAAGAACTAGAGCCGTGACTATTATATTTATTACAGTATTTGTATTTATTACAGTATTTGTATTACAGCATTTATTACAATGCATGATAGTTGGCAGTCGAAATATTTATTTAACAAATGAATTCTTATAAATGATGTGATAGAAGCAGAGCAAAAAGCATAGGTCACCTCTGACAAAATGAATAAAGCAACTATATTATCAAAATAAAATCTTATCGAAGTCTGTTTAGCACAAATTAAAAAATGACTTTTTTGGCCAATAAATTTACAAAAAAAATTTTTATATGGTATTGCTCAGTATGGGTACAATGAAATTAAATGGTCCTTTCATTCTGCTTGTAGAAACACAAGGTGTTATAATCTATCTAGAAAACAATTTGGTAAATATATAATCAGACTCTTAGAATTTACATGTTTTGACTCAGTAATTTCATTTTCTGAAATATATCCTTAGGAAATAATCAAAGATGAACAAATGTTATATATAAAGATGTTCTTCAAAGTATTGTTTATAGGAATAAAAATTTGTGATATTCTTTATAAGTTAGAATAAGAGTAATGTTAATTAAAATGTTATAATTAGATGAGATCTTATTAAACCATTGCCTAATAATTTTTCATTACCTAATGAAAAATTACCTAATCTGGGGAAATATACCTGGCACATTATAAAACCTTTTTTCTTTTAAGGTTGAACATCAATAGTGTAAGTACAGTGACCTTCTAATTTTCTAAAAATGAGAAAAAGAGTATGTGTTTCTACATAGATCTAATTCTGTGATGACAGTATTGGGAAAGGGTGGGGACAGTGAGGATGAGATCAGGGAAGGAGATTCACAGAGAGCTTGACTCTTGACTTAGTTCGGAAGGTTGAATAAAAATGGCCATATTACTCATAGAACCTTTATAAGGACCTCTACATGGTCATCTGATTTAAAACAAGCTCCTGAAACAACCACAAAGGGTTACATTTTATCTCCTTTTTTTGTTGTGTTTTTTTAATGTTTATTTATTTTTGAGAGAGAGAGAGAGACAGAGAGAGAGAGAGACAGAGAGACAGAGCTGGATTGGGCGAGGGGCAGACAGAGAGGGAGACACAGAATCTGAAGCAGGCTTCAGGCTCTGAGCTGTCAGCACAGAGCCCGACTCAGGACCCGAACTCACGAACTGTGAGATTGTGACCTGAGCCAAAGTCAGATACTTAACTGACTGAGTGACCCAGCTGCCCCCATTTTATCTCCTTTAAATCCCTTAAAGCAGAGCTTCTGAAATTTTCTAGATTCATGGCATCTATAGTGTCTCAGTAAATATTTCCTGGCATTCTGCAGTCAAGCAAATACCTAAACTTTGATTTATTCAGTATTTGGGTCAAAACAAATTCATAAGTCTAACACATTAGTTGCTGTTTGAAAAAAATAATGCATACAACGTGAAAGAAAAAATGCTTTTTTTTTTTAATAACCAGATGTACCAAAGAGATGTAAATTGGGCATTATACAACTCCTCAAACCCTGGGATTAGATCAGACTGAACAGAACCAGCCTAATTCTTTGTCCCACATTGATTTTCGGCTGTACTTCCCTTTTATCATGCCAACCACTGAAAACCCTGTTTCATAAAGACATGACACCATTGGAAAGAATGTATCACAAACTACTATAGGAACTGTGAACTACCTTGAGCTAGTAGTTTGCAAGTGGTGACTGAGATGTCACAGGGTTTACCTAGAAAATTTAAAATATCCCTTGGACACTCTGGAAGTTCACCAGGGATACTGCAAAGCACCTTAGTGCAGAGTTTGGCAACCCAAGTATTAGATCATCCTTTACCCCTTCTGGTTTTTATCGAATTCTGCCTTATGAAATAGAATGTTCTCTTTTATAACTTCTATCTTCTTGGTGTCTAATAGCTTTCTCTGTACATAATGTACTGACAGTGAATTAAAGTGATAAGCCTGTGTGTTTTAGAGGGTTTATAATCAAGTGTAATTAGTTTTTGACGATTTTCATAATTCTTTTTTTTATATTTATTTATTTTGGGGAGACTGCAAGTGAGGGGGGCAGAGAAAGGGGGACAGAGGATCTGAAGTGGGCTTTGCTGACAGACTGACAGCAGTGAGCCACTGTGGGGCTTGAACTCACGAGCCACGAATCATGACCTGAGCCAAATTCGGACACTCAACCGACTGATCCACCCAGGTGACCCAACAATTTTCGTAATTCTTACAGGTTGAATAAAGCTCAGCAGTAAATTGAGCTAAAGATTTCAGTGTTTTAGAGGGCATTTTAAAATTTCTAATGTTGAATTATTAGTAGTAAATAGAGAGATGGTCAATGGTTATGAAAGTGTTATAATTAAACGTTATAGTCTCATTACTGAATATTTTGTTTTTATATTTTAGACAATATTAAATGATTCCACTAATTCTGGCAATTATTTTACAGGAGAAGATGGAAACAACAGGGACATTCAAACTACAGAAGTTTCACTTGGTGGAAGAAGGGTTTAGTCCACTGAAAATTTCTGACCCACTTTATTTCATGGATAACTTGAAAAAGTCTTATGTTCCCTTGACCAAAGAACTTTATGATCAGATCATGTTAGGGGAGGTCAAACTTTAAGATTTTTTACGTATTGGATTTTCGTATGTTTTCTTAGGACAGGTGAGAGGACAGGAGAGTGTGATTCTTTAACATTAAAGGAGGAAGGAAATGGACATTAATCAACATATGCTGTATTTTCTTTAATACGCAACAGCTTTTCTTTTAGTAGGAACTTTAATTTGTTTTAATTCAAAACAAACTCTGGTTGATTATTTGTTTTACCTATTTTGGGGTTTAGTGCATAACTAATATTTGCTTTAGTTGTGAAGATTCTAAATGATACGTAAGTGGGTAACAATTTAGACACTTGGTAAAAATGTACTTTTAAATATTTAGTTTCTAGTTTTGAAAAATGGGTTTATTTTTACTCCAATATTTTTATCTGCCCTGTCCTAAAACTCAATAAAATCATCTTCATTAATATGTGTTTTGAGGTTTTTTTTTTTTTCTGATGTTTTTAATTATAAACTTCCAGTAGAGGGAGCTGGCCAAAATATATGCACTTCTATCGCCCTTCTCTTGAATTCACATTCAGATGATAGAAGAAACATAGAAGTGTGAGAGAGCAAAACAAAACTGGTAAGCTCGAAACATTTAGGAACTTTTGAAAGATACATAAATGGGATCAAATTCATTACAAAATCCAACAGAGCTCTAGAAACCACTAATGATACAGAGAAAGAATGGACTAGAACAAGAATGCAGGTATTAACCCCAAGATCGGAGGCAGGAAAAGGCTTTGAGTGTGAGCAGACTTGTGAGTTGTTAACTGAGAACACTATCGCAAGGACAGGGTAATAAGCACCCTTGCACTTCTTTCAGTCTGGAAGTGCCAAGCTCCAAGGTGTGCTTCAAGCTAGAACCACATGAACAGCTCTCAGCAAAGTGAGCTTTCTCCCACAGGGGGCAGTGTGGAGCTGGGCTGAGAAGTGGAGCGAGCTCGACAGGAAGCTCCTTTGCCCGTAAACCGGGCTCCCTGTGCAACCAGAAGGAAAGTTGGCTTTGCCTCAGGTTGCCTCCCGTGCTAAAACGCGTATTTTGGTTGGAAGAGAATTTGCAGATCTTGTAGTTCCTTTTTGTCATTGTTGGAAAAACAAAGGTTATAAGGTTGAAATATGTTTTAATGTAAAGGTTAACCATAAGTAACAGAAATAAGAGGCCAAACTTTAGGATAAGGAAAACAAAAAAGAAAATATAATCAATTTTGCAAAAATAAAAAATTTTAAAAGAGAAAAAAAGTTTTTAAATGATAAGTAGAATGAATTAAATAAGTGTATTCTCCCACTATCTGAGAATGGATAAATGTTGTTTGTTAAAAAAGTATTAAGTGAATGAATAAATTAGCATTTAATTTTTATACTGGTGATTGGTGTTCTTTACCTTTCCCATTAAAAAACTGCTTTGCCTTTATGTACATATTTTTAATTTATGGGTGCTCTTTACTGCAATAAATCTGAACACTTTTCTACTAATTCCTCTTTAAAATCTTTGGAGATTAGATCATGATGGTGAATTTAGCATACACATCTCACTCCCTTACCCACACCTTTCCTGTCAAATCCATTACAGTAAAAGACAGAATATTATGAAGACAATAATCCACTAAAAGATGGGGGGGGGCGGACAAGAGAGTCCGTCTTCTGTAGATAAAACGTTGTCAGAAATTACTGGAAAATGGAAAATACCTGGGATCAGATTATCAAAGAAACAACAGCAGGATGGGGGAAACAAAGCCTCACAATTAAGCAGTTGAAAACTGCTTCAAAGGCAAAAGAAACTCCAGCCACATTGAAAATACATATAAAGACCAAGATGGGCCCTCTGTGTAATTGTGACAAATTGAGATAGTGAGTTTCCCTGCTTTTCTCTTGATTATAAAAAATTTCCATCAGCGCATAAAATAATTCATGACATAAAAGAAAGAAAATAAGACTGCATGACATTCAAAATGCCTTTCAAACAAAAGACACTAAGGATTTACGTTTTTAAAGAGTTGGGAAGTAAGACAAAACATCTAGAAACTTGGGGAAGGAAGTTGGCCACATGTATTGTTAAGAACAATTGTAGGGGCGCCTGGGTGGCGCAGTCGGTTAAGCATCCGACTTCAGCCAGGTCACAATCTAGCGGTCCGGGAGTTCGAGCCCCGCATCAGGCTCTGGGCTGATGGCTCGGAGCCTGGAGCCTGTTTCCGATTCCGTGTCTCCCTCTCTCTCTGCCCCTCCCCCGTTCATGCTCTGTCTCTCTCTGTCCCAAAAATAAATAAACGTTAAAAAAAAAAAGTTTTAAAAAAGAACAATTGCATATATATATATATATATATATATATATATGAGAATATGAGAAATGGAACTCCTACCAAGATCCAACTTTGCTAGGATAGAAGCAGGGGGAAAGGAGGTTTCTGATTAAAATTAAAAAAAAAAAAAGTCCTTAAGAGAATATAGAAAAGAGACTTCCTCCTGGAGTGGAAAGCCTCTGATGTTAGAGACACAGAGATGAGGCTATTTCAGAAATAGAATGGTTCCCATGACTTCCATTTTAGCAGGAGATTAGTGAGAAGGACATTGGGCTTCTAGAGGGTTGGGGGCTGGAAATAAGGGGCATCTTAGTGACTAACAGCATGGATCTTTGGGAGCCAAATAAAACAATGGTTTTTTCAGAGACCACTGTATGGCACGTGACCCAATACACCCCCTCTTCTCCAAGTGTCCACGGCATACTTTTCAGGACATAGACCCAAAGGTGAGGGAAATGATAGGTGGAAGAGAAGCCAAAGTTACCTGAAATTAAGTGCTGCCATCTTGCTTTCCAAAATGTAAATTAGATTAATTCTGGTTCAAACTGATATTAAGTATCTTAACTTTTAATTCTTGATATGGAAGAGAATTGCAATAAAGGAACTCTCCAGATAAATACTCAGAGAATTGTCCATTAATTGTGCTTCTGAGGGTCTTCTAGTATGATTCATGAGGCACTTTCTTAGAATTGGCAGATATTTTGCCTCTTTCTACCTGTTTATGAATTAGGGCTGGAATAGAAAGAGCAGCCAAGGGATTACTTTGGCTTCCATGTGCCTGATGGATGGGAAGAAGAGACCCATACCAGTAATGGGTGGGCCAATGACAGACTTATGCTGACATCGTGATGCCAGATTTGGGAATGGAATTAGGTAAGTCGTTGCTATTTATTTTATTTATTTACTGTTTTTTTTTTTTTTACTATGGCTCTTCTTTGTTCTATTTCTTGAATGTACTATCTTTTATAAGTGAACATCTGAGCCAAAAAATGCCATTTTCTACAGGCATATGTTTTGTAAATTGTCAATGACATAAAGGAAAATTAAAGCAAATTCTCCATATACTAAGAATTGCAGTATTGAGACCAGATATTATATTCTCATGAAAATGAGCTAAAAATATTGAAGATAATATGTGAAAGCTTATGCCAGAAAGGCAATACCATAATGAACAAATTTCTGTCAGACTGAATTTAACAAACAAAAAGGTAATTCTTTCTTAATGTTGCCAAGAAAACGAAGAAGGCAAAAATATGACCTCATTGGTTCATATCAAAGAGAATGGTCAAATCTGCACAAACTATGGTAGTCAAATATTTTGGTGATTGATAAGCAAGCCAAACTATTATGTTTAAAAAGGAAATCTAGGGGCGCCTGGGTGGCTTGGTCGGTTATGCGTCTGACTTCAGCCCAGGTCATGATCTCGCGGTCCGTGAGTTCAAGCCCCGCGTCGGGCTCTGTGCTGACAGCTCAGAGCCTGGAGCCTGTTTCAGATTCTGTGTCTCCCTCTCTCTCTGCCCCCTCCCCTGTTCATGCTCTGTCTCTCTCTGTCTCAAAAATAAATAAACTTTTAAAAAAATTAAAAAAAAAAAAGGAAATCTAGGGGCTCCTGGGTGCTCAGTTAAGTGTCCGACTCTTGATTTCAGCTTGGGTCATGATCTCACAGTCAAATCCCCTGCATCAAGCTCTGTGCTGACAGTGCAGAGCCTGCTTGGATTCTCTCTCTCCCTCTCTGCCCCTCCCCTGCTCACACTGTCTCCAACTCTCAAAATAAACAAGCTTTTAAAAAAATGTAAAAAATAAAAATACATAAAAATAAAAAGGAAGTCTATAAATAGCCAATTGTTTTTGATCTGCATCAAAATATCTGATTTTGCTATTTAATTACCTTCATACTCTATTTAAACCCAAGAAGAAAACATTATCTGAAGCTATCACAATGCATCTGCTATGAAAACATGAAAAGCCATTTAGATCAAATGGGGCTTTGTAGTAAAAGGAATTAATTTTTTTCTGGGAAATGGGAGAAGTTTCATATATAAAAAGAACAAAGCAATAATACAGTTTTCTCATATGGTTTTCTTAGCCTTTAGTCATTCACACTGGACTAAAAAAAGACTGTGGGCAGTAACCCCCAGATAACCCCAGTCTTATCGTGAGAAAAAGCATCCGAAAAATGCCAAATGAGAACACTTTCCAAAATGCCTGACTAGCACTCCTCAAAACTGTTAAGGTCAGTAAAGACCCAGAGACGTATAGGCTTGTGTCTAGGTTCGGAATGTAAAATATTGGGCAATTTTAAGAAAATTATTGTCTTTGTGTAAGAGAGATATCAGATTAACAAGTTCTAAAAACTCTATGGAATAGCAAATGATGATCTTTCTTATTATTAATCTGTAGTGATTTTTATTTCTTAAAAATTTTCCCAAACAGTGGTGTATATCTACTGGCCCACACTGCAGATGTAGAAGTTTAATGCATACCAAAATATTCTTTTAATATGTGGCTCTTGGAAATGCATTGCCACCTTGACATTGCGCTGTCCAGTGTCCAGCATTATGACTTTCTATTAAACTCAGGAGTAGTGGGCACCTTGGTGACTCAGTTGGTTAAGCGTTCGACTCTTGGTTTTGCTCACGGTTTGTGGGTTCAAGCCTCCGGCTGGTAGCACAGAACCTGCTTGGGATTCTCTGTCTCCTTCTCCCTCTGCCTCTCTCCTACTCAAGCTCTCTCTCCCTCAAACAAAATAAATAAATAAACATTAAAAAAATAAAAAATAAACTCAGGAGTAAAGTGTAATTATAGTCAGGTTTACTGTGTTCTCTTCTCTCATAGCCTCAGTGCTTACCTAGTTGGGTTACCTTTGGGAAGTCACTTCTCTAACCTTTATTTGCCTCACCTGTAAAATAGGAGTTATAAATCCATAACTCTAAGTATAAATCTTACAAAAATGTTGTGAAGATGAAATGGACAACAAATGTGAAGGTTCTGGGTACACTCAGTAATAAAAAAAAAATGCTTGTTGCGTCTACCTACTGAATATACACAACTGTGTGTAATTTTCATTTTGCAAAAACAGATGGCTGTTTCGTATGTACAGGATTTAGATCATGCAATATCATTCTTACTGAATGAATGAACACATTAATTTGGAAAAACCAGTATCTAAGTTTAGAGCCATATACTAATTCAAATAATAAATGGATTTAATGGCAATGGAAATAATAAAAATGCAGTCATTTTCCCATGGAAACAAGATTTTAGTAGAGGGTCACATTCCTGAAGAGGTGGATTCCCAAACTTTAATAATCCAGACATGACAACAATGATCATAAGTAACAAATAATATTCCCTCATATTGTTCATCACAAAGCTATCTAAGTGTCAATCAATCAGCAAGTTAAAACAGGAATGAATACCATACAGGATATTCATTCACCTTTATTTAGCAGAACCAAGGAAGAGGTAGTGTGCTTGATTGAGAAGGCTTGTAGGAGGAGCATGGAAATGAAGGAGTTAGGCATACAAATTCAGAAAAGACTATGTGAAGCTCAATGCTGAGGGAATAGATCACCAAAGTATTACTGGCAAGATGCAGGGGTGGGAGTCTCTAATAGGAAAAAGAAGTCCATAAATGAAGGCCAGTATGTTTACTTTCCTTAACCTATCTGAAATAGTGATGATGATGGTGATGATGATGATTTTCTCCTATCAATTATAAGGTTTGTGTAATTGACCTCAGTTTATGGGGTAGAACAAGTTGCTCTTGATTTTCCCTTGTTAAGTGGGCTTGTTAAGAATAGAAATTAGTTGGGGGCGCCTGGGTGGCGCAGTCGGTTAAGCGTCCGACTTCAGCCAGGTCACGATCTCGCGGTCTGTGAGTTCGAGCCCCGCGTCAGGCTCTGGGCTGATGGCTCAGAGCCTGGAGCCTGTTTCCGATTCTGTGTCTCCCTCTCTCTCTGCCCCTCCCCCGTTCATGCTCTGTCTCTCTCTGTCCCAAAAATAAAAAAATAAAAACGTTGGAAAAAAAAAAAAAAAAGAATAGAAATTAGTTTCACATTCTCATTAATGAAGCACCTTGGTAAGTTTCCTGGGGGTTTCCGTGAAAGTCCTTCCTTACTTTTAACAGAGAACAATGGAAAGCCACACTCTCTAGCCAGAGGTGAATGAGGCAGCCAGTTGCCCTAACTGTTGAAGGCAGCTGTGTTACAATTAATGTGGCAATTGACAGGATGCCTGGGTGGCTCACTTGGTTAAGTGTCGGACTTTGGCTACGTCATGACCTCATGGCTCCTGAGTTCTAGCCGGGCCTTGGGCTCTGTGCTAACAGCTCAGAGCCTGGGTGGACCCTGTTCCCAGGCTGGGTCTCCCTCTCTCTCTCTCTGCCCCTACCCGTGCTTGCACTCTCTCTTTCTCTCAAAAATAAAATTAAAAAAACAAAACAAAACAAAACAAAAACACATACAGAAGCGTAGAGTTGAGCACTGCAGAGAAATGGAGCAAAATCCCAAATTGGACCTCTCAAGTAATTTGTTCTTCATCTAGACCTTTAGTTATGGGAAGCAATGAAGTCCCTTTAGTTTGACTAGGGTTCCTATTACCTGTCATTGAAAGTATCCTGATGTGCTCAATATCTACTAGGAAACACATCAGGGACTTCGAGGAAAGCTGCTAAATCAGGTTCAAAGGTAAGTCAAGCACAAAGTCTGACGTTATTAGCAGTAGTACTAAGCCATAACCGGAAGGGGAAAAGGACAATGAACTTGGATGTGGCTGTTATCGTGAAGAAATAATTTGTAAGAATAAACATTGTCATGCATTACCTTCTGTAAATGATTCTTTAAGAGACGGATTAAATAAGCCTTCAAATGCCAAAATAGATTGCATGAGTAAGGGTATCTCTGTATGGGTTGCTGCTCTCCTGGTATCAGTAGCTGACAGCATACTTCCTGAGTGCCCAGGATAGGTTGGAGTCATTCTGTGTCCCTGGGGGACCTATGCTCAGGTTATCAATTTCATATCATTCCCCTTATGGAATCATGGCATCTTATTCTCCATGGAACTAAGTGGATTATTTTCTTAGACAGGAGATTATAAGGCCCTTTGGGGCTGGTGCCTGGATTCTTTCCTTGTTATTGTATAGAATAAAATTTATATTGTGCGTTGAAAAATACAATTGTCTAGCAAAACACAAGCATTACTTCAGTAACAATGAAATATATATAAATTTAAGAAAAACAGAAAGACAACTTCTCAAATATTTGGCAGTGTCTGAGGTTTAGGATTGAAAGTCTTCAACAAGAAGGGGAGAAGATGATGAGGACAAATTCTCCCCATTTTTTTTTCATTGTTTTCAGAAATAAAAAAAAATTAAGATTAGTTTTTTATTTAAAAAAATTTTTTTTACATTTATTCATTTTTGAGAGACAGAGCACAAGTGGGGTAGGGGCAGAGAGAGAGGGAGACACAGAATCCGAAGCAGGCTCCAAGATCTGAGCTGTGGTACAGAGCCTGATGTGGGGCTTGAACCCACAAACTGCAAGATTATGACCTCAGCCAAAGTCGGACGCTTAGCTGACTGAGCCACCTAGGAGCCCCAGATTTTTTTTTGTAATCTCTACACCCAACTCGGGTCTGAAACTATAACCCCAAGATCAAGAGTCACATGCTCCACTGACTGACCCAGCGAGGCACCCCTCCTGAGGTAAAAATTTTGCAACCACCATGTGACCAGAAGAGAACTTGTAAAAATGGGAGTGAATTCCTTTCTGCCCAGCCCATTGTCATTCCTCATAGCATTTTAAAAATCTAAAATTTAACTTTTATCAGAAAAAATTACAACAAATCAAACTACACAAACCTTGAAAAGCTGGTTTACTAACCAACACTTTTCTCCCTCTCACCTGAATAGGTAAGTTCGTATGCTAGCCTCAATCCTATGCCCTTTCAGGTGGAGCTATTTTGATTCACAACTCCTGTCATTTCAAGAATTCCACATAAATTAAGTGCTTCCCCTCCAAATAGTCACTCACACATTTGTCCTTCTTCTTGTGTTTTTAAGTTTGAGACTAAGACTCTGAATATGTATCCACCGCCTAGTTATCCCAGGAACCGGCTTTTCCTCACTTCCCCTTCTCTCCTCACCATCGTCCTACCCAGCTAGGGCAACAGGAAGCCATTACCTCAGATTTGGCCTGAACACAGAACAAAGAAGAACACAGCAGAACACAGAACAAAGAAGTCAATACATAACTTTTGAGTTTCACAAGGGTTAGCTGCAACGTCAGTCAGGGCTACTGTTTCCCGTCTCTGGAGATAATATTCCAGTTTACCAGACTAGAAGTTGGGGAGGGGGGGGCAGTAGGGGATACCAAAGGGTTCAATATTGTTGTGATTCCCAGGGAATCACAACAGCTGATGTTTGAGGCCAAATACCAGGAAAGAACAGAACAGTAGAAACCCTAATTAGAGCAGTGGTTGGAGGGGGCTAGTCTGAACCTCAGTTCAAGTAAAGCCCTGGGAGGCAGCCAGACGTCAAGGACCCCGTTATCCAATATGGCGTGGTGTGGTAGGAACTGTCTGTGGCGTGTCTAAGCAAAAGCGGTCTGAGATAGTCTGAGAGAATTCTAATTGTGCCAGATGGTTCAGGAGCCCAGCCAAGTATTGTTCCAAAGCTTTTAGAGGGTCATTGTCATAATGAAAGAGTTGGACCAAAAAGCTTCATAGTTGGGGAGGAAGCTCAGCTGCCACTGATGTGCCTGCCTGTGGCCTGATCTGCAGACCAGATGGGGGAAGTGGGATGATGGACAGGTCAGCTCATGCCAGCGTCAAGTGATCAAAGCGACCAAGGCCTGGGTGCCCTTCCTGTGCACCTGAGTCTGCAGCCTGATAAACTCACCAGTCACCGCTCATGTTTTTCTATTTTTTTCCCATGTTTTCTTCATTGAAGAAGAGGAATTAATTACTTCTTGTCATACAACTCTTATGCATCTGCCTATGTATGCATCAACTCAGGATTTTAAAAATATGTGTCCATCCCAAATCCAATAATGAGTCTGTGGAAAAGGTTGAGACAATTTAGAATATCGTGTAAATAATTATTGGTTTAAAAGATTTTTATAATGCCATCTTTACTACTCTTGCAGCTTAAAATCTCAACCTATTAAAAGTTTAGCTAAAAGTAATGATTGCAGGTAAATTCTGTAATTGGTTATACGGTAGTGTGTAATGAGAGATGTTCATGAGACATATGGGCAAAATGAAAAAAAAAGTTTTCAAATGTTGCAGAGGGTTTGTTTCACTTAGCAAAATGTCTTCAAGGTTCATCTGTGTTGTGGCATGTGTCAGAATTTTCTTCCTTTTAAAAATTTTTTAAAAGTCCACTACAGTTAAAAGTGTTAAGTTAGTTCCAGGTGTATGATATAGTGATTCACTAATTCTGTACGTTACTCAGGGCTCATCAAGGTAGCTGTGCTCTTAATCCCCTTCAGCAGATGGTGATGTTAAACTGAGCATTTTGAAAAGCAGATGGTTTAAAACCTTGCGTGATGCAACCAATAATAGAAAAAAAGTTTTAAATGCATTTTTGCTAATAAAACTGCATGGTCAGATACAATAATTCAGAAAAAAAAATTCATTGTACCAAGACTTTATTGAGTTTAAAGCTTAGGCCTTTTCCTGTAATTGTGATTTTTTTTACTCAGGTTTTATGAATCTAAAATTTTTAAAAATGAGGACCTAGTAACAGTACAAGTAGAGAGTATCCTCATTATCTAGCATAGTGTCTGGTGGATAGATGCTTTAAAAACAATCTTTTTAGGGGTGCCTGGGTGGCTCAGTCGGTTAAGCGTCTGACTTCAGCTCAGGTCATGATCACATGGTTTGTGAGTTTGAGCCCCACGTCCGGCTCTGTGTTGACAGCTCTGAGCCTGGAACCTGCTTCAGATTCTGTGTCTCCCTTGCTCTCTGCCCCTCCCCACTTGCAGTCTGTCTCTCAGTCTCTCTCTCTTAAAAATAAACATTAAAAAATTTTTAAAAAATGAAAATATCTTTTTTGAATGAATGTTATCTCCTTTTCTAAATATTATACTACTAATAATTCAGCTTAAAATCATGTTATCTTAAAAATCATATTGAACATGGAGTCAATTAAAAAAATAACATTTTATTTTTGACAATCTTTCTGTGAAATCATGTCTTTCTTCCTGCATTTCGTAGTGTTTTTCTATATTTGAGCGCAAGAATTTTCGATGGATTACATCATGTGCTTTTAAGATAAACTAGTTTGGTTTTTTTTCTATTTATTTTTTTCAGTTGCTCTGAAAATATAGGCCCTTTTGACCATGTGTCCACAATGTGCAAGTTTTAGATTTGAGAACTAAAAACGTTATTAATTTATGTGTATAAATATCTAAGTTTAGAAGTTTTTTACACTTCACGGAGCAGCTCTCAGTGTCCTTCCTTACTACTAGTAAGTTTAAAATGTTTAACTGAAATCCGCAGTTATTAATTGTATTTGACTGATATTGTAAATAATGATAATCAACCAAGAGCTAGTGTATGTTAGAGGGATGATAATAAAATGAATGCTTTAGTGGACAGAATAATGTCTCCCACACACATACCCCATGATCCTTGTTCTCATTCCCAGAACCTGGGAATGTGTTTCCTTACATACAAAAGGGCCTTTACAGAAATCGTTAAGTTAAAGATACTGACATGTGAAGAGTATCCTAGATTTTTCAGGTGGGTCCAGTGTAATCACAGAAGCCTCACAAAGGGAAAGAGGAAAGCCAGAGAGACCTTGGAATGAAGGCCAGAGATACGAAGGTGAAAAAGAGATTTAAGAAAGCTAGGCCCTTGGCTTTGAAGACAGAGGCAGGTACCACCAGCCAATAAATGCAAGTAGGCCTCTTGTAGCTCACAAAGGCAAGAAAACAAAAGCAAGAAAACAGATTCTCTGTTAGAGCCTCGCTGACACTCTGATTTTAGGACTTCGGACCTCCAGAGCTTTAAGGTAATAAGTTTGTTCTAAAGCTGCAAAGTTTGTGGTAATTTTTCACAACAGCTAAAATGAATACAATTCTAGGACAAAAGAAGATTAAGTTAAAGACACAGACTCTGTCAGGTTAAGGCGGGGAACCTAGCCCTTCCTGATTCTGAAATCCTCCCAGAAGGGAGACTTTCAGATCCTAGGTTTGCTCATTTACTAGCAGGGGATCAACCTGAAGCGCTTAGAACAAGAGGTTCTGAATTTGGAGAATACAGATCTCTCAGGAGGTCTTGAACTGTTCCCCCAACAAACCGTGTGTATTTACTTGGGGAAAATGTCCATAGCTTTCCTCAGTTTCTCCAAGTTCAGGACCTAAAAAACTTTAAGAAGCCCTACATTAGAACAACGGCTTACTGTTTGTCTCCTTTTATGAAGTAATCTGTAAAATGAGGGGCACCTGGGTGGCTCAGTTGGTTAAGGTTCATGAGTTCAAGCCCTGCGTTGGGCTCCAATAAAAAAAAAGTAATCTGTAAAATTGCTGTATTAAAAAAAAAAAGTGTAGAACCTACTTAAAAAAAAGTAATCTGAGGGGCACCTGGGTGGCTCAGTCGGTTGGGCAGCCGACTTCAGCTCAGGTCATGATCTCGCGGTCCGTGAGTTTGAGCCCCGCGTCGGGCTCTGGGCTGATGGCTCAGAGCCTGGAGCCTGTTTCGGATTCTGTGTCTCCCTCTCTCTCTGACCCTCCCCCATTCATGCTCTGTCTCTCTCTGTCTCAAAAATAAAATAAATGTTAAAAAAAAAAAAGTAATCTGAAAAGAAATCTGTAAAATTTCCCATTATCACTAAGATTGCAATCATATCAAAATATGAAAGAAACTGATTAGTGACTGCAGATGGATGATTTCTGCCCTGATCAGGCGTCCATGTTGAGCACACTTAACAAATGGGGGAATAGCTCATTTAAGCTAATCCCTCTGGCTCCCGTAGGCTTTGTGTCGGTAACCAGTGGACTTTTGGATTTCTCATCAGGCCTTTTACTTAGGTAGCCATTTAACTTTATATCTTCTCACTTAATTCTCACATGAGCCTCTGAGGGTCAGAGTCTCCTGAAGCATGTGACTAATCATGAGTGATGTGGGATTTCATTGCAGGCCTGAATTTTCACCGCATCTGGGCAGCAGTGTGATGGGGCAAGAATGAGTCAGGGTTTCTCGAGTACCACACAAGGAAGAGAGTATTTTGAGTTGCTACCTGTAGTAAGGCAGGGGCTCTCAGGTGTGGGTTGGGACAGCATCAGCAGCATCATTAGAAATCCCTGAGTTTTACTCCACTCTCCAGCTCAGTGGCAGACTTACTGAAACAAACTCTGGGGGCAGGACCCAGCAACCTGTGTTTTAACGAGCCTCCTAAGCATCTTTAATGCCAACGTTAGAAAATCCTGCACTGAAGTATAAAATCCCTTATCTGTCTATAGAGGCTTTTGTATTGATTTTGTATTCAAGAAACAATATTCAAATTATAAGCTGCTTTTCCAGAATGGGGAGGGAAAAGAAGAAAGGCAAAGCAAATTAATAGGAAAAGGAGATATTAATTTGATTGTTCCCCCTTTTGTCTCCTCAAAAAAAAAATGCTAATACAGTCCTTTACTTGTGGCTACAAATAACTACTTCTTTTTAGGTAGCTGGCTCTTAATTTTAAAAGCATTGGATTCAGTGGATTCAGCTTATGAGCCTCTGGGGCATTTTTCTTGTGATTAGATCTTTATCATCAGGTCAGTAGTTCAGCCTTAGCTAATCTCCTGCAGTTTGAACAGGGAAGCTTATAAAATCAAGCATATCAAGGTCAAATTACTTTAAAGCAAAATGCTTTGGCTGGGAGTGGCTTCAGGCAAACACCAGTGGACATGGCGATCTAATTTAAAATTTTCTTACCCCTCTTAACTTGACATATTCACTTAACTTCTGCATGACCTTTCTTAGTTCTAATGCTCAACCAGGTGTGCCTAAATCTAGGCTCACCACATGACAAATGTTAAATAGGAAAGGATGCTGTGACAACAGATGTAAACGAGACAAACAGGGATGTATGAGCTCTATCGAAATCCCAGGGGCCAATATAAATAGAAGATTACCAGGTGCAGTGAATTGTGGTGAATGCTTCAAAAACTCTTTCCTCAGCTCTTATTTTCTACATATTTTTAGGCATGTCCTCCTCTTTGACTTCTGCCATCTCAGGTATTTACCCCATCATGACTGCTGGCCTTTTCTTTGGTTGATGGAATTGACGTCCTTGAAGTCTAAGGGCAGCCTTCCTGATGAGAACATAGCCGTTACACGACATCAGCAACTCCCTTCCATCCCATAATTGTCATTCAAGCTCAGTCTTGAATGCAAGATTTTTTAATTAGAATATTCTTGTTGGATTGGTTCACAGTATCATTCATCTTACTTAGAGTCTCTATTATGTGGATGACTATTACAAATTGTCGTATTTCTCTTAATTATATCCCTCGTATTAAACACCAACTTCAACTAAGTTCTCAGAGTAAAGCTTAATCAATGTATCTTTCATCGTTTAAGGTATGATCATGCATCATCTACACAGCTAAGCCTCTCTAAACACATTCACATCTATATCTTCATTAAACAATTTTTGCCTACTCTCAGATGTTCAAAATGTCCTTCTGTTTTATGACCAACCACTTACCATTACTTTCCGTCAAGACCCTCCTTTGTCAGGGGTGCCTGAGTAGCTCAGTCGGTTAAGCTTCTGACTTTTGCTTGGGTCGTGATCTCACAGTTCACGTGTTTAAGTCTTGCATCAGGCTCTGCGCTGAAAGCCTGGAACCTGCCTCAGATTCTTTGTCTCACTCTCTCTGCCCCTCCCTGCTTGTTCTCTCTTTCTTTCTCTCAAAAATAAATAAATGAACAGCTAAAAATTAAAAAACGAAAACCACTCTTTCTCATTTGGTATTTTCTCTATCAGTTGTGTACTTTTTCCCCTCTATTTATCCTACCAGTCCCCTGGGTCTTTCTGATCTCTCAGTTTACTCCTTCTGGGGCCGGGGCAGGGGGACACCTTCCCTCAACCTTGATTCCTTTAAGCTCCATTCCATGTCACTGTGGCCTAGGTTTTTGAATGTCTGCTAGGCCTTGTTATTTCTACTTTCTTACCTTCCTTTGCATGTTCACTCACTGAAATCTCATTTTTTTAAATTTTTTTTTTAACGTTTATTTATTTTTGAGACAGAGACAGAGCATGAACAGGGGAGGGGCAGAGAGAGAGGGAGACACAGAATCTGAAACAGGCTCCAGGCTCTGAGCTGTCAGCACAGAGCCCGACGTGGGGCTTGAACTCACAGACCGTGAGATCATGACCTGAGCCGAAGCCGGACGCTTAACCGACTGAGCCACCCAGGCGCCCCTGAAATCTCATTTTTGATGCTATAATGATGTAAAAATTGCTTTCTAAAATTCCTTAGTAGTCAACATATTGTTAAATCTAATGGCTTCTCACTATTTTCTATTTAGACTCCCTGGCTGCATTTGATATCTTTGGGTGCTTATTTCTTTGCAAAACTCTCAAATCTCCTGACTTCTAGGATATTACTTTCTCTGGATTCTCTTCCATTTCCTCTCATAGCCCCTTGCACCTCTTTGTAATCCAATTTCTTAAATTTGATGCATCTTACGATTTCAATCGATTGTATTTCTAATCACAGTAAACTGCACCATTATCCTTTCACCCAACTCATCAGGTCAGAAACTTTTGTCTGATTAGAGGCAGAAATTACTCCTTTGCTTCTCCCATGATAAGATTTTAAAATACATCTCTTAAATATATCCCCGTGTTAGCCACCCTTCCCCCATACCCTTTTCAACCTTGTTAATTCATAGTCACTATTCAACAGTCATCACAGACTTTGTCTTTACCAAGAAATCTTTTCTACTCCACAAGCAGTTTCTGAACAGAACTGCATTAAACAAAGCTTGAAGTATTAACATAAAGTAAGTCAGTCTATCCCTGGCCAACTGATTGCACATTTCCAGTTCACAGTAAGGAAAGCAACTGAATTGAGTTATTTGAGACTAACTCCCATTTAAGTTCTGGTAGCTGTCTCTTAGAGCCTGTTAACTGGCCATACCATCTGGCATTGTTTTCATTATCAAGAATAAGCAAGCATAAAGCTAGGAAAATGAGATGGGAGAAATACTCACACGAACCCCCAATTCCACATTATTTGCATACTAGGTGAACGAGCAGCTCCAGAGAGCTGTAGTAGAGCCTAGAAAAACAGAAAAAATGGAATTTGTCTTCTGCACATATTCATCTTTATTTCTCTCCTTGCTTTTAGTTCCTGGTTTCCCTATCTCTTTAGGGTCTTCCAGATTATAAATATTTGGAGACCATTTTCCCCATATCTCTAATATTATATCTATTATTACTATGTTTTTCTTTAGAATTAGCTAAGCTAAATAAAGTTGATGTTAAATGTGTGTACATAAAGCTTCGGCCCATTTGAATCTTGATGGAATTGAATACTAGGGCAATGCACACAATAAACCTGTTAAATCCTTGACTTATAAGTATTAAATATAGTATTAATGACTGAACTCAGAGATTCTCTGACTTTTAATGAGATTCTATGCTATTTGATATTAAAACGCTTATTTTTCATAAATTTAAGAAATGAAGAGGCCATTTGAACTAGATTGAAAGGTGAAATGGTAGCCCCTATGCCTGTGGAAAAAAAATAGTAATAAGGGAGGAATTATCTTCACTGGTAATGCCAAACTAGGTAACTTCCCAATGAGAACGAGAAAACCTGCAGAAACTAGGTTGCAAAAAAATGTCCTTAAAGTGATTTGGATCCTAAAAAGTAGTACGTCACTGGATGAGAAAACAGAAATGCAAATAACTGAGTCTTGAAAGAAAAGCAGAGAAATGCTGAGTCCCTTTGGGGATGCTTTGGCCCAGGGTTCTTTGGTTGACCAGTAAGTGGTGTCGGGGAAGCTCAGCCACACTAACGAAAGAATTTTGGGAATCTGGGACAAAGGCACTCCAGAACCCACCTATGGTGGGGACCCTTCTAAACCTACAATGCTTTACATTATGGCTCAAAAGATTATATTGTAGGAGTTAGGATACACTGGGAATCGATCGACTCCTGCAGAGTCTGCAGAGACTGCACAATAGCTTTAAGGCATCTGAGAGGTTCTGAAATAGCCCAATCCTACCACTTACTACAGTTACATGCAATAGAATGGGTATTTGATTTGTAACTAACATCCATAGTGTTTGAGCTAAAACCTATAATGTATCTACATGCTTTTTATGTGATTTCTTTCTTGTTCCTTTTTCTATTTTTGTGTCCTCTTTAACCATTTTCCCACTTATTTGCCTGTAAGATTTTATTTTGATCAGAATTTAGTGTTCTTGAATCTATGAATTGAAGTCTTTAATCAGTTTCAGGAAATTCTTAATTGTTATCACTTCACATATTCCTTCTGTCTCATTCTTTGTCTCTCTTTTTCTCTCCTGAGACTTTAGTTACATATATGTTAGACTTTCTATGGGCTCAGTCAGTTGAGCAACCCACTCTTTTTTTTTTTAATGTTTATTTTTGAGAGAGAGAGAGAGAGAGAGAGAGAGAGAGAGAGAGAGAGAGAATGAGCAGGGGAGGGGCAGAGAGAAAGGGAGACAGAATCTGAAGCAGGCTCCAGGTTCTAAGCTGTCAGCACAGAGCACGATGCGGGACTCGAATTTCCAAACCGTGAGATCATGACCTGAGCCTAAGTGAGAAGATTAAGTGAGCTGTCCAGGCACCCCGAGCAACCTACTCTTAATTTCGACTCAGGTCATGATCTCAGGGTTGTGGTTGGGATTTTCTCTCTCTCTCTGTCCTTCACCCTGACTCGTGCACAGACACACACACACACACACACACACACACACACACTCTCTCTCTCTCTCTCTCTCTCTCTCAAATACATATTACAACGATAAAAAAGATGTTAATCTGAATATTCTTCTATGAAGTAAATAAAATGTGTAATGAAAGATTTACTATACAGCTAAAATAATTAAGGTATTATCATGGTATCACAAAGGTAGAAAAATTAAAAAAGGAACAGAACAGGGAAGCCTGAAACATGGCCTTGTGCATATGAACACTTGACTTGTGGAAAATAGTACTGGAGATCGGTGGGGTAATGACACTGATTTCAAAATACCATGTTGTGAAAATTGGATACCCACATGGAAAAGTAATGAAACTTGTTTCAACATCCTGCCGCAAACAAAAATCAATTACAAATTAATCGCAAATTTAAATGTGAAAGTAAGAAAACTATGACATTTTTAGAAGATAAGAGAATATGAACTTGTGATCTGTAAAAATTTAAACAGAACCAAAACATATGCATAAGACTAATGTCTCTAATTCAATTGAAATTAAGTTCTGTTTCCCTAAGTTGATCATTAAGAAGATAAAAATTTAAGCACAGTAGGAGGAAACACTTGTTTTCTCATTTGAAAACACACACACACAGAGCACTCAATTTTTATTGAAAATAATATATAATATTATGTAAATGTCTAGAGGAGCACAAATCTATAAGTCTGTATTAGCAAATAAACTTACTTTTGCATTTCATTCTTTATACGTATGAATATTTTTATATTACAATCATGGTATACATGCAATTTTGGATTATTTTATTGTAACACAAGTGTTTTGATTTTCTACATTCCTTATTTTTAAAGTATAGATATAGGGGCGCCTGGGTGGCTCAGTTGGTTAAGCATCCGACTTCAGCTCAGGTCATGATCTCACAGTCCGTGAGTTCCAGCCCCGCGTCGGGCTCTGTGCTGACAGTTCAGAGCCTGGAGCCCGTTTCAGATTCTGTGTCTCCCTCTCTCTGACCCTCCCCTGTTCATGCTGTGTCTCTCTCTGTCTCAAAAATAAATAAAGGTTAAAAAAAATTAAAAAATAAATAAATAAAGTATAGATATAAATAAGGTAATATATATCAGTATTTTGAAGACAAGGAAGTTTTATTGGTCTAAGTGCATGACACACAGAAAATACCCAATAGTCTTTATTATTCATATATTTTATGGTTTACATTATAAAAATTGAACAGATTAAAATGAATCAAGTGTTAGAAACACTTTCATATTTAAAATTTTGTGATACCCTTTAGTGAAATTAAAATTTCTGAGTTAAAACCTTAAGGTTTAAATTAAATTTACCCTATCTTATTTAGAAAGTAGAAAAGTCCATAATAATACAATAGCATAACCATTAAAAATCTGATTATAGGGGTGCCTGGGTGGCTCAGTCAGTTGAGCATCTGACTTCGGCTAGGGACATGATCTCGTGATTCGTGGGTTCGAGCCCAGCGTCAGTCTCTGTGCTGACAGCTCAGAGCCTGGAGCCTGCTTTGGATTCTGTGTCTCCCTCTCTCTCTGCCCCTCCCCTGCTAACACGCTGTCTCTCAAAAATAAATAAAAAGATTTAAAAATTTTTTTAAAAAATCTGATTATAAATAATGAGAAGTATTTTTACCTCCAAGATGAGCATTTCATTTATTTAAAATTCCAGAAAAACATGAACATAATGTCCATAACATTCAAGCTATAATTTGATTCTTGTTTGAAACTCATCATGAGATACTACTGTAGTTAATAAATTGTTTAAGCATCAAAGTTATTAGATATAATGTAATATTATGGTCAGGAGAACTAGATTCTATTCCATATTCTGCCACTTAAAAGTTGGATGACATTGGGGACACCTGTGTGGCTTAGTCAGTTAAGCGTCATCCTTCAACTCAGGTCATGATTTTGCAGTTTGTGAGTTTGAGACTTGCATTGGGCTCTGCGCTGACAGTTCAGAGCCTGGAGCCTGCTTCAGATTCTCTCTCTCTCTCTCTCTCTCTCTCTCTCTCTCTCTCTGTCTCTCTGTCCTTCCCCCCACGTGTGCTCTCTCTCTTAAAAGTAAACAAATAGGGGCGCCTGGGTGGCTCAGTCGGTTGAGTGTCCGACTTCGGCTCAGGTCACGATCTCGCGATCCGTGAGTTCGAGCCCCGCGTTGGGCTCTGGGCTGACAGCTCAGAGCCTGGAGCCTGCTTCTGATTCTGTGTCTCCCTCTCTCTCTGCCCTCCCCCATTCATGCTCTGTCTCTGTCTGTCTCAAAAATAAATAAATAAATGTTAAAAAAAAAAGTAAAAAAAAAAAGTAAATAAACATTTAAAAAAAGATTAAAAAAAAGTTTCATGACACTGGATACATTTAAGTTCTCTGTATCTAGGTATCCTTTATTATATAAAGACACATGACAAACATTACATTTTTAATTCATATCACATTTTATACATTTCCATACATGACTTTTGCATGTGTGCAGGCACAGGAATATGTAAATACATAAATGATTCCTCCTTAATGATATACATTAAGGCATGTATAAATGCCTTAATACATAAAGGCATTCCTCCCT